>NC_045957.1:79605393-79948454 GCF_010909765.2 Amblyraja radiata
CTTTAGGCTGCCTTATCTCTCTCCCCCCCCCCTCCCCCCAACTCCCACCCACACACACGAATGCTGGAGAAACTCAGCGGGTGCAGCAGCATCTATGGAACGAAGGAAATAGGCAACGTTTCGGCCCGAAAAGTTGCCTATTTCCTTCGTTCCATAGATGCTGCTGCAACCGCTGAGTTTCTCCAGCATTCGTGTGTGTGGGTGGGAGTTGGGGGGAGGGGGGGGGGAGAGAGATAAGGCAGCCTAAAGAAAGGGTCGCCTGTCCATTTCCCTCCGTAGATGCTTCCTGGCCCGCGGAGTTCCTCCAGTCATGCCTGTGTGAGAGGGAGGGATGGAGAGAGAGAGAGAGAGAGAGAGAGAGAGAGAGAGAGAGAGAGAGAGAGGCACACACAAGGTGGATGTGAAATCTCACCTGCCTGTTTCAGTGACAGACACCCACCGGCAGTAAATGAAGACACCCCCATCTGTCTCCCCCTCCTCTCCCTCGACTCCCCCACCTTTCCCTCCCAACTCCAGTCCCGTCCCGACCCCCTGGGAAACTGAAGGGAGTTGCCTGCCCGCTGTAATTAAAGAGTTCCCACGGTAGACTGTAAAACTGAGACCCTGGTTCTGGACTCCCCCAACATCGGGAACATTCTTCCTGCATCTAGCCTGTCCAATCCCGTAGATACGGATTAGACCGGTATCTAGTTATTTACTTTATTAATGATTTCAATTAAATATTGATAACATCAGGCCGCAAACGTTATTTCTTGAGTGTTAGTGCTGGACTTTGACTCGACCTTCCAAGTTAGCCGGTGCCTGAGACTGAGCCAAGCAATGTCCAGGCCTGACTTCAACACAAAGTGATGGAGGAACTCAAAGGGTCAGGCTCGTCCAACAGGCAGGTGAGATTTCACATCCACCTTGTGTGTGCCTCTCTCTCTCTCTCTCTCTCTCTCCCATGAGTGTTTTGCTCGTGATTCCTCCATCTGCATTTCCTCGTGTCTACAGACCAGAGTTGCCACTTGACTCCGAGATGACCATCACAGAGCATACGGAAGATAGACACGAAATGCTGGAGTAACACAGCGGGACGGGCAGCATCTCTGGAGAGAAGGAATGTGTGACGTTTTGGTTAGAGACCCTTCTTCAGAGTCTCGTCCCGAAACGTCACCCATTCCTTTTATCCAGATGCTGCCCGTCCATGATGTTATGTCTGTCTCCAGTATTACTGTGTCTATCATCGGCGCAGACCAACATCTACAGTTCTTTCCGACACATTATGATTAGAGGATACCGTCTCGCCATCACTCGGATTACCCGCTTTATTTCCAAAACGTTGCCACCTCTCTTTACTTTGCTTACTGAAGCCTGATCCTTGTCAGACCCAGTGCTCTATCGCCCAGCCTCTCATCTTTCAATCGGGTTCGGCCAGGAAGGAACTGCAGATGCTGGATTAAAACGAAGATAGACACAACATGTAGCTCAGCGGGACAGGCAGCATATCAGAAGGGTCTCGACCCGAAATGTCACCCATTCCTTCTCCCCAGAGATGCTGCCTGCCGTCGATTTACTCCAGCATTCTCTTTAAACCGGCACCTGCTGTTCCTTCCGACACATGCACAAGAAATAGGCAACTTTTCGGGCCGAAACGTTGCCTATTTCCTTCGTTCCATAGATGCTGCTGCACCCGCTGAGTTTCTCCAGCATTTGTGTGTGGGGGTGGGAGTTGGGGGGAGGGGGGAGAGAGATAAGGCAGCCTGAAGAAAGGGTCGCATGTCCATTTCCCTCCGTAGCTGCTGCCTGGCCCGCGGAGTTCCTCCAGTCTTAGAAACTGCTTTAGACAAAAAGAGACACAAACTGCTGGAGTAAAATAGCTCAGCAAGTGAGGTACCTGAACACTCAAAAATGAAAAAGAATGAAAATGTGATTATTTCACCTCCCTTCAACTATTTTGTGTTTCAGCATGAGAGGGATTATAACATTAGAGACATTCATCTTGTAGTGATGTGTTAATGAAGAATTGCAGACATCAATCTGATAGTAAAAAATATATTTATTTAACAATGAGGTAAAACAAGCACTGACAATCAAACTGCTCAGTTACTCACCGTTCGCAGGAGTTCCCACGGTACCCGCAAGAGTTATTACGGATATCGCACGGATATCGCACTGGCCACTATGTTCATACAATGTTGCAATGCTGCTCAAGTCACTCTTGGAGAAATTCAAAAATGTTTGAATTTTCTCCCGACCTTACCAAGTCACACGACTACCTGCCGTTAGCGCCACGGAGGTCCTCGGTGGTCCACGAATGCCGTACTGCTATCGCAGAAGGTTCCCATGATGTTAAATCTTGTTAAGTCTTGCTTCAGGTCGCACAGTGAGAAAGCCCTTTAAGGTTTTAGCCCATTTTAAATCGATTAATGCTGATATAATATTTTTACAGGAGACACACCTCAAAGATCGAGCGCATAACAGGCTGAAGGCAAACTGGATTGGCCAATTATATCACTCTACCTTTCTCTCCAAAGCCAGAGGTACTGCAATTATAATTCGTAAAGGCAGCATGGAAATGTGCCCACCAAGTCCACACTGAATATTGATTACACATTCACATGAGTTCCATGTTATCCCACTTTTGAACACTCTCCCTCCACACTTGGGGCATTTTATAGATGCTAATTAACCTACAAAACCACATATCTTTGTAATGTGGGAGGAAGGCAGGGCACCTAGAGGAAACTTACAAAGTCACAGGGAGAATATGCAAACTCCACACTGACAGCACCTGAGGTCGGTATTACATCCAGGTCTCTAGTGCTATGAGGCAGCAGTTTTACCAGCTGCACCAGTGTGTCTCTCTAAATTATGGGAGAGTGAACAGGATTGGAAATGTAGACTACTTTTCCACTCACTCCATTGTCATTAAATCTTTGTACTTCTGGAATCATTAAATCAGTTAACGGAAGAGCATAGGTGAATTTAAGGTTTGCTGTAATTCAATGGAACAGCATGACATGTATGTCCACTAAATGTTCACATGAGCAAAATAAATGAGCATCCCGTTTTATGCTTATATTTTGGGATTTTTCACTGCAATGCAGTCAATGGAATTAAGTTGTATTTTTATGTGTTTTTCAAAGAATGCTACTTCCTGTAGCACTAATATCCCTTAAAATATCCTTTATATGAATCTTCCAAGCATATTCTATAAAGAAAAATAAAACAAAAGTGCCAAAATCCATAATGGGTTGTCTTTCAGCTCCAAACAAAATACAGGAAGAAGTATTCAGCATTGACACTTTTTTTAAAAAGAATGTCTTGATCATAAATAAAGAAAGTAATGATAAACTGTGCAAGTTAAAAAGCCATCATTGTCTTCCTTGAGGGTGCAATAGTGGGATTATGTGACAGGTTCAGGACAGACCATGCTACAAAAAGCAATGCCAGTTTCCAACATAATGGCAGCCGGCAAGTCTGCCTCTCTTTATTCAATACCTGTATTTTGGAGCAGTTAAGCAGTATTATGTTAAAGCTATAAAGGCACGACCATATAAAGAATCTCTTCAAATTGGAGCAAAAGCACCATTACAATGACAATGTGAAACATTCCTTTCTAATATATTATGTCCCAGAATTTTGTGCTTGCACACAAGATATTCCAGCATGCAAATTAATTTTAACAGGTAGAGTCACATTAAATATTCTGAATATAAGAAACTGAAATATTCTTGGATTTTTTCTTGATTCTGGCTTAAATTTTAGATTATCCCTAAAATTAACTTTGTGCCTACATGAACCAATCAAATAAATATTTATAAGTAAAATAAAAATACAGGCTTTAAGCCCATTAGACCAATTGTGCTCCTTACACATATTTCCCTCTTGAGCAGTTATTCTGTTTGGAGAAGTGTTTTGACATGTATTTAAAATGAATATAAAAGTTTATTATCCTAGATATTATGGCAGTAATACTAACTGCAAGGTGGCAGGAAGAAATTTTAAAAGGATTTTGAAGGGAATGTTTTATTTTTACACACAGATAGTGGATGATATAGGAACTCACTGTTAGAAGAAGTGACAGTATAATCACTATGTTTTAGAGATATTTAAATATACACTTAAGTAGGCAAGGCAAAGAATGATATGGTGCTAATGTGAGCAAATGTTGATGGGCAAAAATGTCAGCATGATGGGATGACCCAACAGGCTCAATCAACACCAACATCTGGTTGTTTCTGTCACTGACTCAGCACACAAGAGAAATCACATAAAACTGACTTTAAATTTCAGCAATTATGATTTAATTCCACTATATAATATACTGAGCATCATATGGTTGTTTTAACGGCATTAAGCTTGCAATGGTATGCTACACTAGAATTAATATTTAGCAAATTGTCTGGCTAAATAATGCATGTGTAATGTACGTAGTGTATGTATATTGTGAACAAATGTTTCTTGTAAACAAATGTTTCCAAATATGTGATTTTACTGTTTAAAAAGGTGTTTAATATGACCAAACTTTATGTAGAGCACTGTAGGTTAATGAAAAACTTTACTTTCTGCTTTTGAGTTGGCTGCCTAAAATAATTCTTCAATATGTACGGCTCAGAGGCTGTGTATGCCATTATCCTAACAAATTAATGCTGGAGAGCAATACACATCTCAAAAGATAAGTTCACAGCATGGAGATAAATGTGGGGAGCTTTCCTTAAGATTGTTGGCAAGTGTTTTAGTATCAATGCAGAATGGGAATTCTGGCCTTCAATATATTCTTCCTCATGACCTCCTAAAATTAGAGGCAAAATATCTGAAATATGTCATTTACATTATCCGTTTACATGCCATGGGTATGGAATTAAAACTCTTATTGCTATAGGGAAAGTTGGCAAAACAGGGCCAATTCTATGGAACTAATACTTATGGGCAAATGTGTCTAAAACGTGTTCAACCTCTTCCTAAGTCTGGCATTTTTTTAATCATCATTTGATCCTTTTTTTTCCAAAGCCACCACTAACATAACTAATTAATTGCCCGTTGCTGACTTGAGTAAATTACTATAACCAATGATATTTAGAAGAAATAACTTAAATGATTATAGTTTGGAGCACTAAAGCAATAATCTTAACCATAAAATTGGTCCATTAATTTTAGAAATCTATGTAAGAAACCTTCTCAGAATGACCACTCTTGAAGCTGCAACTTAATATGGAATTCATAACTGGAACACAAAGAGTTGAAATGTCCAGCTACTGTTGATAAATATGAAACAGAATGATGTGTATACATTTGTGTTTCTGTGTATTTGTGCATGTGCATATTTGTAAGCATTTTTCTCTGTGCGTGTTTATATTAATTGTTTATTTGTGTGTGTACTAGTAGGTGCATGATTGTTTCCTTTGTTTTAAATAAGTGTGCATGCGCATGTGCAATTGTGGCCATTTAAATTTTGTTTGTGTGCATCTTTTTATTTGTTCATTAATATAATGCATGTGTACATTTGTGCTAGAATATTTGTAAGTGTTTTTATTACATGTTTGTGGGTATCAATGAGAGAGATGCTGCTGTTAAATCAGAATTGTTTTTTTACCCACAATTTTCCTGTGGGACAAAAATAAACAAAACTCAAATATCAAAGAGAGGACCAGATTTCCATCTCCAGTGAAGAGATACTGAGGAAGTGATTATTTTGTTGATTGCAGTGTGAGATGAATGATGTCATGAAGTTAGAAAGATGTGCAGATTAACTTACAAAGTTGAAATGCAAGTTTAACAGTATTCTTAGGATTCATGTGTAGAAGTATGAAGGGGCTGAAATGCATGGAATGTTCATGGGCCTGTCCCACTTTTTAGGCGAGTGCAGGAGACTCTGCGCTCTCCACATGCTCGCCACATGGTCGGTATATGTTCGCTGGTGGTCTCTGGTGAGTCTCCTTTACGGTTGCGAGGAGTTCCCGCATACTGGGAACTAGTCGCGGCCTCAGTATGGTCGCCGCAAATTTTTCAACATGCTGAAACATTTTCAGTGGCCAAAAATTGGTCGCCATGGAGAAAATTGATGTAGTCGTAGGTGCAGTTGTAGTGGGGCCGCCATGTAGTTATGGGTAGTCGAGGTAGTCATAGTTAGTTTTAGTAAATCGCCTTCGCTGACCGGTCATTTTCATTGGCTCAGTGGGGAAAGAAAACGTAAGCACAGATTTTCAGAACCAAGGATAACCGACCGGTGATGTTAAATGCCCGCCAAACTTCATAGCTGTGTATCTTAGGCGTATTAAAAGTTGTCTGGCTTCTTAAAAGTGTCTCCAACCCTTATCCCCCCCCCCCCTTCTCCCCCCTTCACCCCTCCCCGCCACCCCCCCCCCCCCCCCCCCCCCCCCACCCCCACTCCTCGCTCTTTAAAGGACTTACCGTACACTGTGCTAGTCGTCTTAACCTTCCTGTTCATCACGGTGTGTGTCTGTATCACCTTGGCTTTGCAACATGCGAATTTCAGACAGCGCTTTCCCTGGCCCCTGCCTTTACGATGTGTTTGTGTGTGTGTGTTCCACTCTGACAGTCGCCATTCCAGTTCCCGGTTTTTCAGGCGAGTGCCGCGAACTTGACAGTCGCTGGCAGTCCGCTGAAAAATCGCCTAAGTGGGATTTAGAGAAGGAGAGTGATGCTCTATTCAGATGGATCTTAGCAGACCAGGCACAGTGAATGAACCGATAATGTGCAGAGGCCATGAATGGTCAGTTACTGGACATTGAACTGTTGTTGTTATTTGGTACCGCAACTGGAGCGAGAATTCCAGAAAATTATCATGGGAAATAAGAAACAGAAGTAACTTTTTAATCACATGAATAATTCAGAAACAGGAGAAACATTTGGGGGAGTGAGCAATTAATAAATAAAGTCCTTACATTTTAGGAAAATAGGGTAAGGTAGTCAATATTTTATGCTCTGAGTAAGTAGAAGTGAAATGAAGTGAAGTCAAAATGGATGGTATTGTTTTCTTATTTGTTAAGTGGGCTTGGAGGATATAAAAATATTATTATGGTTTTAAATCTCTTTGCAGATTATCTTTCTTCACTGAACCTTGCGTGTAGAGATAAGTCACACCTTCCCTACAAAAAGTGAACCTCATTAGTACAGTGTCTTGTTTCATCTGGAATTGTGAAATTAGATGTTATTGGGTGTTGTCACCACTATTATGTAGACAATGCATCAAGAGGGTAGCATAGATAGGCAGAACATGCTGGAGTAACTTGAGTAATGAAATGGTTGATGTTCGGTTCTCGACCCGAAATGTCACCCATTCCTTCTCTCCAGAGATACATAGATACAAAGACAATAGGTGCAGGAATAGGCCCTTCGAGCCAGCACTGCCATTCAATGTGGCTGATCATCCACAATCAGTACCCCGCTCCTGCCTTCTCCCCATACCCCTTGATTCTGCTAGCCCTAACAGCTCTATCTAACTCTCTTTTGAATGCACCCAGTGAATCAGCCTCCACTGCCTTCTGAGGCAGAGAATTCCACAAATTCACAACTGTGTGTGACATTTTATTTTTCCTCATCTCAGTTCAAAATAACCTAGCCCTTATTCTTAAACTGTGGCCTCTGGTTCTGGACTCCCCCCAACATCTGGAACATGTTTCCTGCATCTAGCGTGTACAATCCATTAATAATTTTATATGTTTCTATAAGATCCCCTCTCATCTTTCTAAATTCCAGTGAATACAAGCCCAGTCGCTCCATTCTTTCACCATATGACAGTCCCGACATCCCAGGAATTAACCTTGTGATCCTACGCTGGACTTCCTCAATAGCAAGAATGTCCATCCTCAAATTAGGAGACAAAAACTGCATACAATACTCCAGGTGTAGTCTCACCTCGCCCTGTAGAACTGCAGAAGGAACTCTTTGTTCCTATACTCAACTCCTCTTGTTATGAAGGCCAACATGCCATGAGCTTTCTTCACTGCCTGTTGTACCTGCATGCTTACTTTCAGTGACTGGTGTACTAGGATACCCAGGTCTCATTGTACTTCCCCTTTTCCTAACCTGACACCATTCAGATAATAATCTGCCTTCCCGTTCTTGCCACCAAAGTGGATAACCTTACAATTATCTACATTATACTGCATCTGCCATGTATCTGCCCACTCACACAACCTGTCCAAATGCTGCTTGTCCCGCTGAGTTACTCCATCATTTTGTGTCTATCTTTGATTTAAACCAGCATCTACAGTTCTTTCCTACACAAGCAAGTAGCATAGCATATGCATGTATAAGGAAAACAAGATCACACAAGCAAAAAGTGAATAAACCATTTACACTGGCAGTATATGGTGACGCCAGGTTCATAAAATATCCCTAGAAACTGGAACAAGAGATACAATCCATTCATGTCTGCTGTGGCTCATTTAGTAATATACTTGCCACTGAATTAAATTATGTGGTCTGAAGCGTCACTCTAAAAGTCAAGCTCAAAACCTTAGACCCAACAATCCAGGGCAATGGCGAAAGAATGCTACAATATTAATAGACAAATTGTTAAATTAAGATTCAGTTTGCTAATTCAGTTGAATGTAAAAATCCCAAGCTAATATTTTGCAGAAGAGCAGTGAGATGTTCCTGGTTCTGGTCAATATTTAATCCTTGTTTATTAACTATTATCTGGCCATTTATATTTATATTTGTTCTGTTGCCTCCCTGGTGCCAGGGTTCAGGATGTCACGAGCCAAATACAGAACATCCTCGAGAGAGAAGGGGAACAGCTGGCAGTAGTTGTGCACGTAGGCACAAACGACATCAGGAAGAAGAGGAAGGAGGTTCTCCAACATGAGTTCAGAGAGTTGGGAAGAAAACGGAAATGCCGGACTTCTAGGGTGGTTATCTCTGGATTGCTTCCAGTACCTCGTGCTAGTGAGCACAGGAACAGGGAGATAGGGAATCTGAATGTGTGGCTGAGGGGCTGGAGCAGGGAGCAAGGATTTAGATTTATAGACCACTGGGATCTATTCTGGGGTAGGGGTGACCTGTACAAAAGGGACGGGCTACACCTTAACTGGAGGGGGACCAACATTCTGGCAAGCAGGCTTGCTAGGGCTACACGTGTGGGTTTAAACTAAATAGTGGGGGGGAGGGATTGACAAATTGGAACTATAAAGATGGAGTTGAAGGGGAAGTGACTACAGGAAAAATTACAAAAGATACTTGAATTAATGGGAAGGAAGGCTCCAGAATGGACAACTCTAAGGTCAGGGCCAATTGCGAGCGGTACGAGGGGGGAAGTGAATACGGAGGTCAAAGTGCTGTATATGAATGCGCGAAGTATAAAGAATAAAATTGTTGAGCTTGAGGCTCAGTTAGAAACTGGCAAGTATGATGTTGTGGGAATTACTGAGACTTGGCTGCAAGAGGGCCAGGGCTGGGAACTGAATATTCAATGGTATACCTCCTATCGAAAAGACAGAGAGGTGGGCAGAGGGGGTGGGATTGCCCTGTTGGTGAGGAATGAAATGTAGTCCCTTGCAAGGGTTGACATTGAAACAGGAGATGTGGAGTCAAAATAGATCACCAGCCCCTGGTCAGTATCCTCAGTAATGTTTAACATTTTATGTATCATTCTTAACTGTCACTGTGTGTCAAGTTGTCACTTGTGGGCGGAGCACCAAGGCAAATTCCATGTATGTGAATATTTGGCCAATAAACTTAAACTTACTTACTAAACTTACTTACTTACGCCTCTGTCCCACTTAGGAAACCTGAACGGAAACCTCTGGAGACTTTGCGCCCCACCTAAGGTTTCCGTGCGGTTCCCGGAGGTTTTTGTCAGTCTCTCTAATGGTCGAAAGTGGTTTCGGCTTCTTCTATATTCCGGTGATTATTTCAAAAAATTCAAAACCGGCCGCGTCTAAAAATAGGTTGCCGTATTAAAAATCGCTAATTTTTTAGTCGAAGCCGGTTGCGATGCTAGTTAAAGGTGGTTGCCGGAGGTTACAGGTAGTGGAAGGTCTTACTTCGTGGAAAGGGGGGTGGGGGTAGGTATATCTCCATCTTTTCTTATTGCTCTATCTTTCTGCTGCTTTGGTAGCTTAGGGGATGTTTTCTCGTCCTTCTCTATTCTCTCCTTCCACGTTTTCCTTTCTTCTCTTCTTGCTTTCCCTTTCTTTCCTTTATTCCATTTATTTCAATTTAGGTTATAAGGTTAAAAATGAAGCTGTACAATAATGGTATAATTCTAGATGCCAAAATTTTTATCTTTGTTTAATTGCTTCTAATAAAAAAATTTTTAAAAAAGAAGAAGAAAAATGAACCAATGGAACACTCACACAGGGTTGGCTCTGATGTCTATTTCAACTTACTCAACCTACGGAACATCGTCTGCGACCCTCTCCTGTGATTTGCAGCCAAACGGCTCATGTCACGCCGAACCCGCTCCACCCTGCCTATGGCCAAGCAACTACTAGAACCACAAGTTCGTGGACTGTCAGTGATCCAATCCCAGCTCAAACGCCACCACGACATACAAAGAAAATACTATGATAAAACTAGCTCTCCGCTTCAACCGCTCAACAATGGACAGGTTGTCCGCTTGCAGTCATTCCGAGGTTATTACCGCCTCTGAGTCATTCTGGGGTCCACAGCAGAACCACACTCGCACTTGGTCAGTATTGACAACGGCATTTATCGTAATGAACCGGCACCTCCACATCCTTACCCAGATCAGCCCGCCAGTCTTCCCTCACGCTCGGTGAATGCTACTCCAGCAATTCCTCTGCTGGTGCCAGCGCCATCCTTGCCTTCCCCGGTGCCCCCGTCTCCACTGGTGTCTTCTCCTCCGCGTTCAATAAGGGACTTGCTCCATCAGTGAAGGATAAGGCATATGAGAGGTATTACCGTACACGTAGAATACATTATCGTACACATACAATAAATGGTGCACCTTATACTGGTGTTTTACAGATATGCCCCACTAACCACTATATATATGCTTTGCTTCTTTAAGAGGAAGGATGTAGGTTAACCCTTATTAATTCATGCCATTTATAAACTCCTCTACACATATGTGCATGCCACCCTTTACATGGTATTACGGTACTACACAAGGTCAGCTAACTCGCTCTCTCTCTCTCTCACAAGCCAGCATAGCTAGATGTGAGCAGCTGGCTATTTGAATGTTACTGTTTGCCTGTGGAATAAAGATTGATCTTCACCATGTGTGTGTTGCTGAGGATCATTCATAAACATATACTTTGTATGTAAATTCCCAAGTGGACTAGATAAGATGAATGCACAGTCTTTTACCCAGAGTAGGGGAATCAAGAACCAGAGGAAACAGGTTTAAGGTGCAAATGAAAAGATTTAATAGGAATTTGAGGAGCAACATTTTCACTCAGAGAATGATAGGTTTTTGGGACAAACTACCAAAGGAGGTAGTTGATGCAGGTACTACAACAGCACTTGGACAAGTGGATGGATAAGAAAGGTTTCCAGGAATATGGGCCAAATGTGGGCAATTGGATTATCTTCAATGGGACACCTTCGTCAGCATGGATGAGTTGGGCTGTAATTACATCACAGAATTACATCCCATGAAGTTCATGATTCTTTAATATATTTGCAACATTTATGGAGAGACTGCTATTTCAAATTCAAAGCATGAATTTAAATTAGTCATACAAATCTGCACTATGGAAATCTTGACAAAATTATTGGTGAAAAGTGATTTTTCACAGACATTGATAGTTCATAAAAAGCATATTTCAAAAACTGGGGAGCATATTGTATTTTTTTGCAAAGCTGTACTGTTTCCCAGTGAACAATCTCAATTCCATTAAATTTTAATTTAATGCGGTTAAGAATTGAAAATGGTGATATTGATTCTGGAGAGGTTCTCATACGCAATTATATACTTTAGCTTTGATTTGCAAATAGATGAGGCTAGGATGCCAAGGGTGAACTGTGAGAAGTTGCATCAATGATTTGGATGAAGGGATTCAAAGTAACATTAGCAAATTTGCTGGGTGGCAGTGTGAACTGTGAGGAGGATGCTATGAGAATGCAGGATGACTTGGACAGGTTGGGGGAGTGGGCAGATGCATGGCAGATTAAGTTTAATGCGGATAATTGTAAGGTTATCCACTTTGCTAGCAAAAACAGGAAGACAGATTACTATCTAAATAGTGTTAAATTGGGAAAAGGGGAAGTACAACGGGATCTGGGAGTCCTTGTACATCAGTCTATGAAAGTAAGCAAACAGGTACAGCAGGCAGTGAAGAAAGCAAATGGCATGTTGACCTTTATAACAAGAGGAATCGAATATAGGAGCAAAGAGGTCCTTCTGCAGTTGTACAGAGCCCTAGTGAGACCACACCTGGAGTACTGTGTGCAGTATTGGTCCCCTAATTTGAGGAAGGACATTCTTGCTATTGAGGGAGTGCAGCGTAGGTTTACAAGGTTAATTCCTGAGATGGCGGGACTGGCATATGCTGAGAGAATGGAGCAGCTGGGCTTGTACGCTCTGGAGTTTAGAAGAATGAGAGGGGATCTTATTGAAACATATAAGATTGTTAAGGGTTTGGACACGCTAGAGGCAGGAAACATGTTCCCAATGTTGGGGGAGTCTAGAACCAGGGGCCACAGTTTAAGAATAAGGAGTAAGCCATTTAGAACAGAGACGAGGAAACACTTTTTCTCACAGAGTGGTGAGTCTATGGAATTCTCTGCCTCAGAGGGCAGTGGAGGGAGGTTCTCTGGATGCTTTCAAGAGAGAGGTTCTTAAAGATAGTGGAATCTGGGTATATGGGGAGAAGGCAGGAACGGGGTACTGATTGGGGATGATATGCCATGATCACAATGAATGGTGATGCTGGCTCGAAGGGCCGAAAGGCCTACTCCTGCACCTATTGTCTATTGTCTATTGTCTATTGCATCTAACGGAGCACTGCAGAGTTTTGCCTTATTGGATTCTGTCACCATGAGGGAACTGTTATTTCCCAAAGGGAGAAACTTCTTGCGTTGATGTGTGGAAGACATCTCTACTTTCGGTAACCCATGGGAATGATGCACAAGGAAGATGTCAGGCTTGATCAATGCTTACAGTATGAAGCTTGATGAGCATTTATTCTGAATTAGGACATGATCCAACTCAGGTGGTTTCTGTGTTGTCTTTTACAGTGACATGTGATGTAAATTGTACCCTCGAGTGTCCTGCGACAAGGGAGACTCATAATCATTGTAACAGTTCTCACCAAATTAGAAACATAATTTGCAGAAATCATTCCTTAATTTACTGTGGGCAAGCTTGGCCTCAAACTCAAAATGGTTGGAGACTGTATGTTCTCTTTGTGGAGTCTGCAAGTCCTCCCTGAGACCACGAGTTTCCTCCCATATTCCTGTTTCCTCCCACATCCCAAAGTTCTGCATATTGATAAGCTAATTTGCCACTGTAAATTGCTGCCAGCGTGCATATGAACTATGACATCTGGGCATAGGTGATGCAAAATAGAGACAATATGGTAGAGAGAAAAGTGGTTGTGGTATTGGATTAACTCTTCAAACTGGCATAGAATCAATGAGCTGAAAAGGCCCTCTGCTTCCAGCATATAAATACATGAATTTAAAATCTATACTAAATTGCACCAGCCTTCTCATTGATATTTGCCCGATATTATCATTAATGGTGTAAAGGATTCAATTCTAAGTTGCCCTGGGGTTGCCAAACAAGATGACAAGATGGCACCGAAGCCAGGCGATTCTTTGCGTACTGGGCCCAGAAGGGAATCTGCTATCATCCAGTAATATTGCTCCACTTTTAAAATCTTTATTTCAACAACAGCATTAACTATGATCTTCTTAATCTCCTCTCAGATCTGATGATTCTCCAACTCTAGGGGCCAAACGGCCTCTCGGAAAGACTCCTGGAGCTGCAAGGACCTGGAGCAGCTAGGTCTACAGTGAGACCTGCAGACTGCCGACCTCCCTAAGCCTCCACCAGACCATATTGATGCCCCCTCCCCCTCAGAGCTGTTGACTCTACGACTCAACCTCTGCACCTGGCCGAGAACAGGCCACAACCCGCAACCATTAATTCCAATAGTAATAATGCTTCCTTTAATCTCCCCTCGGGTCTACTGTGACCAATGAGACCTGTGGCCTACCAACCTCCCCAGGAGTCTCCAGTCGACTCAACATATGTCCCCACGGAGCTGCCAACCACAGCTGGACCTCTAGGCCGGACCGGTGAAGAGTTGCAACCCACAGACAGCGGACGATTCCACCACTAGACCTCGAGACCCCATAAACAGCGGACCCCACCTCCTGGAACACCTAAAAGCAGAACCTAGCAGCAGGGCTCAGCCAGGCCAAAGACCCGACCTACCGAACCATCCAACACCAGCCATCGGGAGCCAGCCAGGCCAGGGCATCGATTCACATAAGCACCCAATGTCCCTATCATATGCACCCACTCACCTCCTGGACCATCCCACGTCGACACCAGGCCGGTAGCATGGCTCACTGACCCAAAATGCTGCAATTTATTGAGGAATCCAGGGAAACACGCCGATGAGACTGAAACAAAATTTCTTTGTTCGGCATCTTCAGGCGAGGATTAGAGGCTGATGGAGGGGTCTGGTTTCTAATCAATACCTCGTGGTGCTCAGACGTGGTGGTCTTGGCGAGCTTATGCTCCCTGGACTTGGAATATCTAACTGTGAAGTGCCGTCCCTTCTACCTGCCACGGGAATTCATCTCAGCATTGCTGACAGCAGTCTACATCCCTCCCCATGGGGATGATAAACTTACTCTGAATGAACTGTACTCTACTACACCAAACCCAAACCTATTAGAAGCAGACGAGGGCATCCGATCCAATTTGAGATACCAGCTACCAAGATAGATGTGTACAGCAATTCATTCTTCCCCCGCACAATTATGGAATAGTCTTCACCCTACCATAGTTACTCAACCAGACTCAACTAAATTTAAGGTAGCTCTTCTTCTACAAGAATCCGTTTTTGCTTAAGTCCACCCTCTGCCACCTCCAGTTTAAATTCTATTTGGAATATTTTGGAGGACCAAGAAACAAGAATGGCTTTGATATGAAACACCTCCCTCAATGTCAGCAAGACAAAGGAGATTGTGATTAGCTTGAGGAAGTGACACACTCAGGTATACATTGATGGTGCCAAAGTAGAGATGTTGAATACTACAAGTTCTTTGGAGTAAACATCACCAGCAATTTGTCCTGAACCAACCACATTGAAGCAATGGCTAAGAAAGTACACCAACACCTCTACTTCTAAGGAAGGCTTAGGATATTTGGCATGTCACCAACAATTTTACCAACTTCTACAGATGAGTCGTAGAAAGCATTTTATTGGCTTACATCACAGCATGGTTTGGGAACAGCTCCATCCAAGACTGCCAGAGGTGTATACATAGTCCAGACCATCACACAAACTAACCTCCATTTCATAGATTCCCTCCACACCACACTATCTTGGCAAGGCCACCAGCATAATAAATGACCAGTCTCATCTCAGTCACTCCTTCTGCTCCCGTCTCCCATCAAGCAAGAATTAGAGAAGTTTGAAAACGCATACCTCCAGATTCAGGCACAATTTTTTCCCAGCTGTTATCAAGCAACTGAACCATCCTCTCACCAGCTAGAGTGCGGACCCGAGCTACCATCTACCTCATTAGAGACCTTTGAACTACCTTCAATCAGACTTCATTTGACTTTACCTTGCACTGAATAAACTCCCCTTTATCCTGTATCTGTTCACTGTGGATGGCTTCATTGTAATTACATAGTCTTCTCGTTGACTGGATAGCAAATAAACTTTTCACTGTACCTCGGTACATGGGACAATAATAATAAACTATGCTAAACTAAACAAAATCATTTGTGCTAATGTTTTAACTAGTTCATCAGAACTATTGAATCATTCACAAACACCCAATTGAATTGTCGACTTGAATGGCTGAGAGAAGCAGTGTTTAAAGGAAATGTGCGGAACAAGATTTTTTTTTACACAGAGTGCCTTGAACACGCTGCCAAGGGTGAAGGGGAGGCAGTAATGACAATGGAATTTAATAAACATTTAGATAGGATCATGGAAATGTAGGAATGGAGCTATATGGTTTATGTGCAGGCAAAGGATAAATTTCATTTAACATGTTTAGCACAAACATTGTGGGCCAAATGCTTGTTCCTGTGCTGTACAGCTCCATGTATGTCAACAACTGATGATCTTAAGGTGATAACCTAATTGAATGACAAAGCTATTCTGTGAATGCAGCTGGCCATTTACACGGGGAGAGGTTCTGAGCCAAGCTGCTCTACACTGGGATCCACTGATAAGTTGGGTGCAGGTCACTCAACAGAATATATTTCTGGGATCCTCTGGGACAAACATTCTGGTCTAAGGGCAAATGTCCAACAATCTCAGGGCTATCAGAAGGAACATCAGCCCCGATATATTTAGTAAGGTGTGATTTTCAGCAATGATCACAATACTACATTGGCACATTGAACTTTGATGGTATCACTGTGATGTTGCACATATTTACTGGGAAGCATCTAAACCTACCCAATGTCAGGTATAATTTGCAACTCAGTGCCGTCCTTGCGACACTAGGTTCTTAGAACAGTTTGTTTCAGGCAACCTTGTTATCGTGTGTTGTTCAAGAGACAGCAGCACCACTGGTTAAACTTGTCTCTGATGTTGAAATAAACTGGTGTTAAAATTGCGATAGGACAATGCCAGGTGCTGATTAAAGCTGCGCCATTTACACAGAGGAAGTGAAAACTAACACCTACTTGGCTGAGAAGAGATTATAGGCCCTGTCCCACTTGGGCGTCATTTGCGCGCAATTTACGCAACATCATTTACGCGCACGTGATGCATGCATGGTGCGCATTACGTGCGCATGGTGTGCATTATGCGTGCATGGTGCGTGGTGACGTAGGCAGTGACGCTCGGTCGCGCACAGCGCCCGATGTACAAATGTTTTTGGATGTACAAAATCCGCCCGATGTTTTGGGATGTACAAAATCTTTGCGCGCCATCTGCATGACGCACAAATGACGCCCAAGTAGGACAGACCTTTAAATCTCTATAGATAGATAAGCTAAAACAAAAGATTCTGAAAAGAGGAACGGTCCCGATTTAAAATTGAACAGATAACACAGAGAGAAACTTAACTGTGCTCTTGAGTGAATGTCACTCTGCCAGAGGTGAATGTCTCTGGGAATGCCACTCCATCAAAAAGGAAGGACCATGGGAATTTTGCACTGACAGAGAGCAAGACTAGGAATACTACTCTGCGAGAGGGGAAGGACTGTGGCAATGTTGCTCTGCCTGAGGGAAGGACTGTGGGAATGCCACCCTGCAAAAGGTCAGTAACTCGACAATGCTGTATAGTTAGAGAGGCAGCATTGTGAGAATGCTGTGCTGTTGAAGAGCAATGTTGAGGGATGGCGGGACTGTCATATGTTGATAGAATGGAGTGACTGGGCTTGTATACAGTGGAATTTAGAAGGATGAGAGGAGATCTTATTGAAACATATAAGATTATTAAGGGGTTAGACATGCTAGAGGCAGGAAACATGTTCCCAATGTTGGGGGAGTCCAGAACCAGGGGCCACAGATTAATAATAAGGGGTTGACCATTTAGAACGGAGATGAGGAAAAACCTTTTCACCCTGAGATTTGTGAATCTGTGGAATTCTCTACCTCAGAAGGCAGTGGAGGCCAATTCTCTGGATGCTTTCAAGAGAGAGTTAGATAGAGCACTTAATGATAGCGGAGTCAAGGGATATGGGGAGAAGGCAGGAATGGGGTACTGATTGTGGCTGATCAGCCATGATCACAGTGAATTGTGGCGCTGGCTCGAAGGGCCGAATAGCCTACTCCTGCACCGTTAATGATAGACTGTGCAATACCAGTGGGTCAGTCTTCTTTCATGTCCATCTTCCATAGCTGAGGATACTTCCATACTTCAAGATGTAGCACCACAGGCTTTCTGCAAGGACAATTGTGCATTTGGTGCAAGAAATCTGCCAGTAACCAACATTAAGTTAGAGCCATACCTCAAAGTTTGTAGACAGTCTGAAGAAGGGCTGTGGCCCGAAACGTTGCCTATTTCCTTCGCTCCATAGATGCTGCTGCACCCGCTGAGTTTCTCCAGCTTTTTTGTGTAACTTCCAAGTTTGGAACCATGGGTATATATTTACCATGCGGATAGGGCCGGATTTAGATGAAGAGAGGCCCTAAGCTATTTCACTTGTGAGACCCCCCCCCCCCCTCCCAATCCCCCACCCCCATGACTAGAGGACCATGACTACCATACAGTGACAGTGACACTTTTTGATCTTACTGTATGTTGTCATTAAACAGTTGGTTTTAAAATACATATTGGATTCACCGCTGAGCGGGCGATGCTTTACCTGGATCGTTCTTTGAAGCTCTGGAGTGTTGGGCCTGCTGCTTCAACTTCATGGAGCTGTGGTTTGCGGAGCTCCCAGCCTCAGGATGCGCTGATTTTAATATCGCGGAGCCCTGGGAACCCTTTGCCGAGGGCTGCCACCGTGAATCTCTACCCAGCTCAGCCTGTGGACTTTGGGAGCCGCGGTTTCCTGTAGGAAGTGACCAATTCGGAAGTCCAAGCCACTGAGAATGTTCTCCTGTTCTGACATCAGATGGTGACACCCAAATTTCATTACACCAATGGCCATGGAGATGGGAAAAGGGATCATCAATGGGGGCGAGGACTCCTTCCCATGGAAGAACGGTGTGAGGCGATGGCGATGGAAGAAGAGCTCCAAATCACAGCGGGCGCAGAACTCATTGAGGTGGGGATGGAGGGGACAAAGGTGAGATCTCTGCTGAGGACAGACTGTTTGGTATCTGAGAGGGGAAGCCGGGGGGGATGGTGAACACACGGCAGGGATGGGGGTTGGGGCTGGAAGGCAGGTGATTGAACTGAGGCCAAGGCGATGTCTGGTGGAGGGGTGGTGGGTGTTCAGGTGGTAGGGGGGTATGAGGACTGTAATGCGGGTGGGGGAGAGCTGAGGTCACATGGTTTGAGGTGAATGGGGAAGACCCAGTGGAACAGCCACTGAGATTACCAGGGTTGGGAGACTAGCACTAGGACCAAGCGCAGTTAAACCTGGGGGAGTGTGAGTCTGCTGCGTGGAAACTTCAGGCCCGGTGCTGGGTCAATGCTGCAGGTAAGGCGATGGTTGCGGGCTACTGGAGTATAGTGGCCAGGGTCAGCGGGCCAAGAGCAGGGGTACCGGTGGGTGGATGGTCCGGTGAGGCAGCGAGGTGAGTAGGCCCCCATAGATCTCGAGGCCCTAAGCTTAAGCTTGTCTAGCTTATACGTAAATCCGGCCCTGCATGCGTATAGTAGTGCAGCCGATAGCACGAGAGATACTCATTTAATTCCTCGTGCTAGAGATACTGGTACAATTCTGTGTGGAGTTTACCCAGTCTCCCTGTGACCACATTTCCCCTGTATGCTCCATTTTTCGTCCACATCCCAAAAGACGTGTAGGTTTGCAGGTTAATTGGTCTCTGTAAATTACTGCTAGTGTTTTGATGGTTAACGAGATCGTGGGATAATAGAGCTAATGTGAATGGGTGATTCATAATCAGCATGGAGTCAGTGGCCTGAAGGGCCTGTTTACATGTACTATCTTTAAACTAATCCAAACTAAGCAAATGGATGCATCGGTGTGCCTTCTTGGCTGTCAGCATGGTTGATCCACAATAGATTGTTGGTAATATTAAAGTCATGGAAATTGAAGCTCTCAACCATTTTCACTTTGGCACCATTGATGCTGATTGAGGCATGTGCTCCACCAAACTTCCTGATGTTGATAACTAGCACCTTCATCTTGCTGACATTGAGGGAGAGGTTGTTGTCTTGACATATTATTACTACATTTCTATCTCTTTCCAACACTCCATTTCATCATTGTTCAAGATCCAACCTAAGGATCCTGACTTGAAGTATATTATAATTAATTTATTGTTACCCGGTTTTATCATTGTCCATGATCTGGTCAACCACAATGGTGTCATCTACAAACTTGTAGATGGAGCTAGAGCCAAATTTGACCACAGTCATGAAGGTATAGGCAGCATAGTCGTGGACTGAGAATGGATCCTTGCAGGTCACTGGTGTTGAGAATTATTATGGAGGAGGCATTGTCACCTATCTCACGGTTTGTGGTCTGCGGATCAAAACTCAAAGTCCCTGGCTGAGGGGGGTGGTGAGTCTAGATCCAAGTGGTTGGAGATGAATTTGAAAGGGATTATAGTGTTGAATGTGAAGCTATAGTCAATAAATAGTAGTCTAACATAGGAGTCTAAACTAGGAGTCCTTGTTGCCCAGATGTTCCAGAGATGGGTTTAGAGGCAGGAAATTGCAATCTGCTGTGGATCTGTTGTGATGGTAAGCAAACTGCTTTCCACAGATTCATTTCTGGAAAGGCTGATCTTATGTCTGCCACACCAACCATTGGTACCGTTACACATGAGTCTAATGGGCCGGGTGACGTTCCTCCACTGACCTTCTGTTCAAAGCGGATCTGGAATGCATTGTGCTCATCAGGGAGGGATCCATTGTTGCCAGCGATAATCTATACTGCATTGAGCATTGCGAAGAGAACTCACAATAGACATGTTATAGGGTTTCAGGCCTTTAAGGAATCCTTTCCATGCAGTCACAAAACAGATGAAGAAAGGGTCACCAAAGCATTGAAGGAAACTGTAGTACAAGGGTTCGAGCACTCTCATCTATGATTGGACAGACCCCACACAATGGTCTACTGCAATCAAATGTTACACTGCACTATTTAATCAAGGGGTCTGTGATCACCACATGCCTCACATGTGCTATAAGGCTGTAAATGGTGAAGAGACTACAGTATTTTAACATATTTATTTAGTTAAGAGATGTGGGCTTTGCAGGTTGAGCCAAGATTTAAATGCTTTCCTCCAATTGCTTAAACAAGGCAGTGGAGAGCATCATTCCGCAATCGCAATGAGTGTGCATCCATTTCTCTCTTTCACCTGTCCCCTTCCACTTATATTCCTCTTCTATTCTTGTCTCCTTATCTCATAATTGTTATCTTATCATCTCTGGCCTTCGTCCAGCCCTCGTTTAATCAACACCCACCCCCTCCCCCACCACCGTTCCTCACCTACATCCACCTATCATGAAGATAGACATAATTTGCTGGAGTAACTCAGCAGGACAGGCAGCATCTCAGGAGAGAAGGAATGGATGACGTTTCGGGTCGAGACCCCTCTTCGCTTGACAGGCTTTGTCCTGCCCCCACCTCTCATCCAGCTTTCCCTATCATTATTAATTTCAGTCTGGAAAATGGTTCCAACCCGAAACTTCGCCTATCCATGTTCTACAGAGATACTGTCTTGAGTTATTCCATTTATTTGTGTTGTTTTTATCTGCCCTTCTCAACCACTGCTGTTTGATTTCCATTGACCGAGCATTGGCAAACGTGGTTGGTGAATGCTGTATCCAAGATATTAATGTCAGAGTGCAGAACATTTAACTGAAGTCCCATTGTCAATCCTTGCATAATGTGCTCTGATTCACATGACTGATCGGGAAAGATTGATTTTGTCTACAATATAATGCACAACATGCATTAAAATTGAAATATTTCAAAGAATGTAAAATTAATACACAGAACAAAATGCATAAATAATTTAAAACATTGAAGCAGAAGAAAAATGAACTAAATAATAAAGTAACTAACTTTTTGCTTCCGAATCATTTGTTCTTCATTTTACACCGGAGTCAATAAGGCCTTTGATCCTTTGTACTTGCATTGAAATCTGGAACTTTTAATGGCTGATGGCTGGTTGTGCCAATGATAAGTATTACCAGTTGTCTGTAAAATCAATCCTAACATACCTGCTCAAGACCACCAGAAATATGGGACATTTGTGGAACATATGTGGTCTCCCTTATCGAAGTTGGTGCAGGCAAAATGGGCTGAATGCATTCCTGTTATACTGCAAGGTTCCCTCTTTTCTGCATGATTCCACAATGATTCCTCCAATGGTTCAGACTCCATTTGTTTGGAAATCCAGACGGTCCAGCATCTGGCTTATTCATTAGCCTCGACAATGAGCCAAGGTCCAGTGTGCAAACAGGTGTGCAGCTAAAGCCAGGGGTCTGGAGTGCAGTCGGCACTGGGGACTGGACCTGGCCTTCGAGGGCAATTGCAGGCAAGCATTTAAATCTTGGCTCAATCTGCAAAGCCCATATGCAGTTGGTGCAAGGATTTTGAGTTTGAAATATAAATGGATAGGTTGGCAGCAATCCAGAGTCAAGATAACTTATTTATTTACTCTTTTTATACTCACCTGATTCACTAGAAGATTATACTATTGTGTAACATGTAATAAACTTGTATTTGGGTATTAATTGGAATCAAATTTCAAGTGTTCTGCAAATCCAGCACCTCCAATGTTCCAAGGGTGTTGGATTATCAGAGTTTATGTATTAATGTCATCACCTTTGCACCCATCTGTGCAACGTTAAGCTTGGACTGAGGTTTTTTTATTCATCAAAAAATCTATATCAATGATTTGAATGAGAACATCCATGGCAAGATTAACAAATCTGCAGATGATACAAAAGTTGGTGGCATTGCAGATAGTGAAGATGGTTGTGAAAAATTGCAATGGGACCTTGATCGATTGGACAGGTGGGCTGAGGAATGGTTGATGAAATTTAATACAGATAAATACGAGGTGTTGCATTTTGGGAGGTTTAACATGGGCAGGACCTACACAATGAATGGTAGGACTCTGGAGAGTGTTGTAGAGCAGAGGGATCTACGAGTGCAAGTGCATGGTACTTGAATGTGGAGTCACAGGTAGATAGGGTGGTCAAAAAAACTTTGGCACATTGGCCTTCATTAGTCAGAGTATAGGAGATGGGAGTTCAGGTTGCAGTTGTGCAATAGTTGTGAGCTACATTTAGAGTATTGTGTTCAGTTCTGGGCACCATGTTATAGGAAAGATGTTGTCAAGCTGGAAAGGGTACAGTGAAGATTTACCAGGATGTTGCCAGGACTAAAGGGTCTGAGCTATAGGGAGAGGTTGAGTAGGCTGGGCTCTATTCCTTGGAGTGCAGGAGGATGGGGACTGGGGGGGGGGAGGGGGGGTGGGGGGGGGTGGGGGGGGGGGTGGGGGGGGGGGGTTGTCTTTAGAAATGTATATAATTATGAGAGAAATAGATTGGGTAGTTGGACAGAGTCTCTTGCCGAAAGTAGGGGAATCGAGGTCCAGAGGACATAGGTTTAAGATTTAATTGGAATCTGAGGTGTAACATATTAACACAAAGGATGGTGGGTGTTTGGAACAACGAGGTAATTGTGGCAGGGACTATCACAACATTTAAGCAACAGTTAGACAGGTACATAGATAGGACAAGTTTGGAGGTATATGGGCCAAACGCAGGGAGGTATGACTAGTGTAGCTTAGTCTTGTGGGCCGGCATGGGCTAGTTAGGACGAAGGGCCAGTTTCCATGCTGCATGACTATCAAATAGTAATTTACTTTTGAGAAGAAAACAAGAGACATTTCATGAGAGGTAGGTAGAAAGGACGTAAACGGACACTTACTTCCATCTTTTTTCTGATCTTTTATGATTTATCTTACAGAAATATAATTATATCACACCCTATTAAGTGTGGTGAGAGGTCACATGGGATCCTTACTTTTTTGGCAACTAATATCACTTTTTTTCCTTCAACAACTCTTGGAAACATTTCTCCTCAGTGAATAAATTACAATCTCATTACACAATGTGATTACAAAACCAAATATGTAATTATGACAATATTATGAAGTTTGAAACATTTACAACACTTATTCTGATATGCTGAAATTTGAATAATTGAAAGCATTTATTTTTATTTCCATGGGAGGAAGAGTGCCTCAAAATCTGGCAATTACAAACCAATCTTGTCTTCAGTCTTGACCCATAGAATCATTACAGTGCAAAGGTCATAATTTTATAAAATACTCCTGGGCACCTATTCCCCCCTTTCTGCTCAGGTACCAATCCAAATCAAGTTTAAGTCAGGTTTATTGTCACATGCACAAGTATAGTTGGATACAATGAAAATATCACTTGCAGCAGCATAGCAGGCACATAGACTCCAACAAAGCACAAAAACATAAATGATGCAAATACTACAAGAAAGGAAAAGAAAAAGACATTGGTGAAAAACAAAATTTTAAAAATCGCCATGGCTGCACAAGAAGTGGTCCATAGTGTTCCCTTGCCAAAGTAGGAATAAGATTGTGCCGGTCCTTTAGAGAAGCCCAATTACCTGTAAAGATGGATGTGAAGGTAGTGATCTCTAGATAATTACTGCTCTTTGTGTAAAATGAGATTTTCCTAACATTGACCTTTTACCATCATTTTAAAGCAATGTCCACTGTTAATGAGAACAGCTATATCCTATCTATTCTATCTAAATCATCATGGATTTATAAACTACTATCAAATGTCTCCCAGCTTTCTTTGTTCCATGGAGAACAATTCATTCTATACTCATTAGTCTTTCGAAAATAACTGGTGGAGTCACTCCCCGAGTGAGGCAGCATCTCTACAGAACATAGGCAGGATATGTTTTGGGTTACACCCCTTCTTCAGAAAGATTGTAGGGGAGAAGAAAGTTGGAAGAGATGAGGGGCAGGACAAATTCTGGCAGGGAAGAGACAGATACTGGTAAGAGGGGAATTTGATAAGCAGAAGGTTGGACAAATGCCATAGATAAAAATACCAGGGGTGTGAGACAAAAGGATTGTAGAGTTGCGAGTTGTGGTTAGCGGAAGGAATGTAGATGGAAGTGGAGGGGAGGGGAGGGGAGAAATAGGTGCGAGTCCAAGTGGAGCACAAGGCGGGGGGGGGGGGGGTGGATGATAAGGGAGGGGGAGTTTGGTCACCAAAAATTAGAAAAATTGTTGGATTGTAAGTTACCCAAGCATGAGGTGTTCTTCCTCCAGTTTGCTTGCGGTCTCACACTGGCAATGGAGGCAGCCTAGGACCAAAAGGTCAGTATGGAAACTGATAAAGAGTTAAAATGGTTAGCAAATGGGGAAGTCGTAGTAAAGCATAGTAATTTCCGAGTATTATACAGTGAGTGGAGAAAAATACAATGACCAACCAATGAATCTATAGAGAAGTTCAGAATGTGCTGGAGTTCAGATTGAGCACAGAGTCACCCGAGTTGAAGAGTCAAGTGTACCTCACACAGGGAATTTAAAAAACTGAACACTGGAAGAAATCAGCAGATGAAGCAGCATATATTGAGACAATAGGTATATGTTGACATTTGACATGTTGGCATTTCAGGTTGACATAATGCACTCCTCTGTGTAAAATAGTTGCCCCACATATCTCCTTTAAATTTTGTCCCTCTCACTTTAAAATTATGCCCTCTAGTATTTGATTTTTCCATCCGGAAAAAAAAAAGTTCTGACTATCTACCCTGTCTAGACCTCTCATAATTGTATATACTTCTATCAGATATCCCCACAACCCCCAGAGTATTGTCATTCCACCAGAAACCACTATCTTCTCCACTCCACTCCAAATCCATCCAGCCGTCACTGTGCATCTTAATTTTCTGCACCAGCCTATCATGGGAGACTTTATCAAATACCTTACTAAACTCCATGCAGACAACATCCACCATCCTACCCTCATTAAATAACCTTCAATAGAAGAATGAGAGAAAATGTAATTGAAATATACAAAGGTGAGACAGGACTTGGTAGGTATATTGCAGGGAGAATATTTTTCCTGGCTGTGAGAGTCTAAAATCAAGGGTTATTGTCTGAAAATGCAGGGAAAGATATATTGTACCAAGATGAGAATAAAAATATTCTTCGCCTTGTGAGTGGTGAACCTATGGAATTCTCTATCACACAAGTCTGTGGAAAAGTGCATGAAGGAGATGGATAGATTTTTAAACAAAAAAAAAGTATTATGGGACATGAGATGAGCTAATTGATGGTAATGGGAATGGGTTAGAGAATAATGACAGAGCAGGATTGAAGGGCCAGTTTCCTTATAAGTGCTTTGTGATTAAAAATTAAATGAGATGAGATATGGGAGAGTGAACTAACGCAGAATAACAACGTTTACAACAAAAACATTTACATACGAACATAGCAGTAGGTATTTTGTTCTGACATTAAATTAAATCACAGCCGATCTGAATGTAACCACAAAGCTACATTCCCACCTACCTCTGACAATCTTTCACCTTTTAGCATAAAGAATTTATCTACCGCTGCCATAAAATATTGAAACACTCTGCTTCTGATACCCTTTCAAGAGTGTGGATAATGTAACATTGAACATTGAACAGTATAGCACAGGAATGGGCCATTTAGCCTTTAATGTTTATGCCGATCATGATCTTATCTGCTTGTACATCCCTCCATTCCCTGCACATCCATGTGCCTATCAATAAACCTCTTAAACACCACTATGGTATCTGACTTCAACACCACCTCTGGCAATGCATTCCAAGCCCCCTCCACACTCATTGTAAAACAAAACTTCCCTCACACATCTACATTAAACTTTCCCCTTCTCACTTTATAGCTATGCCCTTTAGTGTTGAACATTACCACCCTGGTGAAAAGGTTCAGGCTGTCGGAATCGTGACAATTTAAAATAAAAGTTTATTGCTTCACATTATATATTAAATATTTTGCTTTTCCTTTGTGTATCTGTGTCCTAGACAACCAATGCACTAGTTCGGACCACACCAGGTAACCATCATGAACTTCAGCTCTTGCTATTCCCACTACCCACATGGGAGTGTTTCAGCTACACATTGGAATCAGTGAATCAGAGCATCTGCAGTGAGCCCAACTGCCAGCCGATACTCGCATAAATGTGAAGCTATCAACCAAAGAAAAAATCTTCTTCATTTTGAAAAGCTCAGAAGATTGTAGATCAAAGTATTAACACATCCTTTCAAAGGGAATCATAAGTGAATTCAACAAAAACACGGTTCCACCAGTGAACTTCATAAAAAGTGAAGTTTTATTTGGTTTTAGCATTTTTAAACTGTGACTGTTAGAGGCTTACAACTGGGAATGTGGGATTAGATTACTCCTTTCTCTTTCATGTTTATAAAATGGAGGAGGGTTGTGTACTACAGCTGAGCAATTATTAAAGTCCTTGCAACAATAATATTGCTTTGAAAAGTAAATTACAAGGTATAAGTTTACAAGTTGCTCAGAATATATCTGATGCTGGAACAAAATATTAATTAATTTAATTTATAGGGACCGTGTATCTGAACCACCGTAAATATCTGTTGTGTAGTATTGATCGGCGATAGTAATTGGCTTTCTCAGTCACACTGCTGACGCCAACTCAGAAATCACTTAACTCGAAAGCAAGCATAGCAATGTGCTTTTGTATAGAAAAGCAGCAGATTCATTGGTGATGTTCAAGAAGAAGGAACTGCAGATGCTGGAAAATCGAAGGTAGACTAAAATGCTAGAGAAACTCAGCGGGTGAGGCAGCATCTATGGAGTGAAGGAAATAGGCGATGTTTTCGGCGACATTGGTGAAGTGAGCCATTAAGTTTTGACTTAAATAACTGGATTTACAGGAGGAAAGGGGGGTCAAGGAAAGAGCGTTCACGTCGCGGCCCTGTTTCAACCAATCTTTCCACCACCACGCACAAGAAGCACAAGAAGCGCAAGACAGACACCATTGTGCAGATGCCGAGAAGTGTGTTCAGCTCTGGCTGAACAACTTCTAATCTTGTGTGTGGACTCGATAAGAAGAAGAAGGAGGAAAGGAAGATAAAGGTACAACTTTACATGAATTCATCGTGCCGCATTATTTTTGAACTGCATGGTATTACTAATAAAATGCCAACACAACCTTAAGGAATTTAAAAAAAATAGTCACTGGGCTATGTTGAGATTATTGTGTTAATTGGTGATAATGGAAATTAGTTGATATTAAAACTATTGGGTTAAGGAACGGTGAAACTAAACTATGTAACTCACACTTTACAAGTAGCATCATTGTGATAGATAATATTGGAGGAAGAACTTTCAGCACTGATGTCAGCATATATCCACATACTCCCACAGAAATCCCCAAATTCCAGCACAGGCTTTGGCCTATATTGGTAGCTATGTCACCAATTATCCCAAATGTCCATACACTGTTGTGGTGAAGTCTTCAAAGAGTTGAAATGGGCAGGATAATAGACAATAGACAATAGACAATAGGTGCAGGAGTAGGCCATTTGGCCCTTCGAGCCAGCACTGCCATTCAATGTGATCATGGCTGATCATCCCAAATCATTACCCAGTTCCTGCCTTATCCCCATATCCCCTGACTCATCTGTGTCATCTGAAAATTTGCGAATGGTACTTTGAATCCCTTCATCCAAATCATTGATGTATATTGTAAATAGCGACGGTCCCAGCACCGAGCCTTGCGGTACCCCACTAGTCACCGCCTGCCATTCTGAAAGGGACCAGTTAATCCCTACTCTTTGTTTCCTGTCTGCCAACCACTTCTCTATCCATCTTAGCACTCTACCCCCAATACCATGTGCCCTAATTTTGCCCACTAATCTCCTATGTGGGTCCTTATCAAATGCTTTCTGAAATCTTTCCTAAATTTCCCTGTTCTTGGATTAGAAAATCTGTCACTGAACCTGTGCTGAGTTAAGGGCCTGTCCCACTTGGGTGTCATTTGCGAGTCATTTACGCGACATCATTTATGCGTCACGACGCATGCGTGATGCAAGCATGGCGTGCATTACGCGCGCATGGTGCGTGATGACGTAGGCAGTGATGCGCGGTAGCGCGCGCAGCCCCTGGAGTTTGGAATTCTCAAAATCCTCAGGCACCACCTGCGTCACATGCAAATGATGCCCCAGTGGGACAGGCCCTTTAAACCTAATGCAACGTAAGTAAACAACCCCAAGGAGAAAAGTGAGTAGTTACAGGGTTTTTTTTAACTTTTAATTATGGAGGGTTTAATGATTTTAATTCACTTTTAATGGATAGGTGTGAATTTTAGCTTCATAAATGTAAATGATTAGAAATATTATTTTTAGTATTTTAAGAATTTTGTGGTTTTAAGAATCTCAGGTTTTGACAGAATGTAGTTATTGTCAAAGACCTTCACAGACTGTCATTGGTTCTGATCACACTGACAGCTTTAACAACACCCGAGTCTGGGGCCATGCTGGTTCAAAAACTGTTGCATACAGGCAGGTAGACAGTGATGATTTGGACACTGAAAGATCTGTCATTGACATTTATTTGTTGAGCTCGATTGAGCAGGGTTAGACCTAGATTTGACAACTCCTCTTTGAAATAGCCTTCCAAATATCACACTGTGTTTATATATATAAAGAACAGACACTTCATGGAAGTACTGGAACCCAGCTTATGTCTGAAGAATTGGAACAGGTAGGAGTTAATAGTACCGAGTGAGGCAGTGCTCCAAAGTTGATGACTCTGGTTTGTACTGGGGGGGGGGGGGGGGGGGGGGGGGGGGGGGGGGGGGGGGGGGCGGGGGGGCGGAATCTATTGTCTATTGTCTATAATGTGCATTATATTTACTTTTCTGGTAAAAATCCCTTCCCTTTCTTTGGGGAAAAATAAACTACATTCATGCATTCTGAGACAATTCTTTTACTTGCTTCAATTCTACTAAAGAAAAACTAAAAAATAATGATTGATTTAACTAATGAGTGATGATGCTCTGAATAATGGCCCTTAGGGTGAAAGTCATTTCTTATTATTGCGATCAAGTCAAATAAATATTCTTTATAGACTAGTCAGAGCTTATATCAAGTTGATAATGCAAGAAAGAGGATTGCACAGATCAAATGATGATTGGCTGGATAAACTTAGAAATCATCCTTATATATTCTGTGGATGTTTCTTCCTCTGAGTGCTAAAATATTTCATTCAGGTTTGCTGGTCTCATTGTAATTTTCCTCTTGGGGTGTTCAAATATCCCAAGATATGCTGTACAATCAGGACTGCATTCAACATTGGAAAAACTGCCTAGTTTAGAGACAACTGGTGTATTTTAGAGTGTTCATTATAGGAACTGAAAATTGTTTTTACAGCAATAGAATGTAAATACATCCATTTACTCAATGCATTTGAATGACAATTTTATTTTTGTTTGTTAAACTGGAATAGAAAATATAGCAATATTTTTTTATTAAAATCCCAAACAACAATTTGAATGCTTATTTACATTCCCTCTTATATTTCTTTCCCCATAAATAATTTTTGGTCCCATGTCCAAAACGTAAATGTACCTGGGACCTCCACCTTTGAAAGCATTAATGTAACACATTGCTCAATAGTGGTCAGAAATGATTCATAGATCAATTTAAATGAAATCATTTCTAACAACAAATATGCATGGAAATTATATGTGTTATTGTCAGCTCAGTGGCTCAAAATTTATTGATTAAAGAACAAACAAATTGTGGAAATAGCAAACACTGGATTCCATTATGCTAATTTGCAACATTCTCATTATCCATCAACCATAAATCATGATAACTTTGCATGTGAAATTTCACTAGGTTATCAGCTAATGTATTGATGTCTTCAACAACCAGCCTCTTCATTCTATCTACTAGAAATAAGTAATGCAACTCTATTATTATGGAAAATCACAAGCATAATCATTTTACAATTATAATTCAAAATTGGTGGCAGTCCCAACATCAGTGATGCCATTATTTTATCCAAGTGGAATAAATATTTAGCATGAAAGGCACTGTTGCATAAGATTACTGAATCCTAATTGAACTTTTGTTTGTCCCTAATGCTATGTATGCAAGCAATTGAAAGCTTTTGTGAAATAGTGTCAAACAATAATGATGGAAATAAAATCAAAACCATAACAAAAATGATACATAAACCTAAAACTTAAGGTTCCAAACATCAGCCAGCAAAGTATATTTGGAATTCACTTTAGTAATATTGGGATAAAATGTTTTAATATTTTAGAGCTTCATATATAGGTTTAGAATGACCTAACTGTGATTATTCATTATGACTTTTTTAAAGTACATTTTAGTTGTATTAATTTTGTTCATTTGAAACAAAATTTCAAGAAAAAAGCTTTGTGCTTCTGGTAAATTCCATTCACCAGAATTATCGATAACCAACATAACTCATTGATAATGGCATCACAGCTACTGACAGTGAGGTCTCAGTTCAGTAGCAAGGTATCCTGGAAATAAACACACATACAAATGAACAAACATATACAGGCATTCAACGCTCATATAGATTGTTGAGCTTCTGCTGTTGGGATAACACAAGTCACACACCGTGATTAAGATCCATAACATGAGTAATTGATCTACACAGATGTGTACCCAAACTGCACTCACGTGGACTCTGACTCAAAGGCATTAACTGAAACACTCTTGCCTACACAGTCTTCTTTGCATCTGTTCCTAAGCTTCTTAATCTTCTTCCTTCTTCAGCCTTGTTTTCTCTACGCCACCCCACTATCAGTATCAGTTCCTTAAACATAACCCACATTATGCCTGACACCACTTGGTACTAACTCAGAAATTGCCACTGTAAGAGATGAGCAAATTAGATTAGATAGACATATATCAAGAGGAGATATGCCCGGTGCTAGTGAACTGCAATCTGGTGCCTGTGCATCTACACAGCTTCAGAGGACTTGGTTGAGGAACACGATAAGGATATATTCATGACAAGGCTAATGAGGCTGCACAGCAATATGGTTAACAACTTGTCAAGCTTGTCTCACCAAAAGCAGTAGACGACAAGAAACATTGACACGTCCATCTCCAAGCTGCGTGGAATCGAGCGGCATCTCTTCATCAAAATTGTGTATAATGGATAACAAGTATTAAATTGGAGCTTTTGTATGAGCTCTGATGCAATGCGATGCAATAAAATCAAAGTCAAATAACCGATTAAATGTGATGATTATTAATAATACATAGATTAAGTTGCATTCTGCAAGCCAATCAGGTGATTATGGTTCCAAAGTGAAATGTTGTTGAAAGTCTATAGGTTAAACCATCTCTTTGAAACAATATATCAGCATATCTTCAATGGGGTGAGAATGAAAACATATTTTTTCCCACCTCTGATATCTTCTCAGAAAGGGATTTAGGTTTTGAAAATTAAACATCCCACACTATCTATCTATATAACTAAAAGTCTCATCTTGACCACTTCCCATCTGCGCTGTATATTTATTTTAGAAAAAACACTACCATATATCACTATGATTTTTGGCCAACTTACTCACAGTCCTCCTCCGTTGAGGCAGCCCTGAGGATTATTCCGATCGATGAAAAATAAAAAAGTAATGAATGTTTAAAAAATCTTGAGATCAGCTGATTGGTCCTCTCGCCTGTCAATCACCATGATTAAGGTAACGCCCTTTCTGGGGGGGGTTGGTCGGGTGGCAGGAGTATAAAGCCCCAGAAGCCGGACGTGCGTCAGTCACCCTGGAAGGACTGTGAGTGAGAGTTGAGTCCAGAACTGTGAGTCTACGCAGTGAGTGAACTGGACTCATTTTGAAATGAAATGAATTGGTGGCCTGCATTCTGCTTGAAATGGTATGAAATGAATTTAGTGGCCTGCACTCTGTTCGAAATGGAATGAAATGAATTTGGTGGCCTGCACTCTGCTTGAAATGGAATGAAATTAATTTGAATTTGGTGGCCTGCGCTCTGTTTGAAATGGAATGAAATGAATTTGGTGACCTGCACTCTGTTGAAATGCTTTGAAATGAATTTGAATTTGGTGGCCTGCACTCAGCTTGAAATGGAATTAAATTGAATTTGGTGGCCTGCACTCTGCTTGAAATGCTATGAAATGAATTTGAATTTGCTGGCGTACATGCTGCTTGAAATGCTATGAAATGAATTTGAATTTGGTGGCCTGCACTCTGCTTGAAATGGAATTACATTTAATTTGGTGGCCTGCATTCTGCTTGAAATGGAATGAAATTGAATTTGAATTTGGTGACCTGCACTCTGCTTGAAATGCTATGAAATGAATTTGAATTTGCTGGCCTGCATGCTGCTTGAAATGCTATGAAATGAAATTGAATTTGGTGGCCTGCACTCTGCTTGAAATGAATTAGAATTTGGTGACCTGCTTGAATTGGAATGAAATTGAATTTGGTGGCCTGCACACTGCTTGAAATGGAATGAAATTGAATTTGAATTTGGTGGCCTGCATTCTCCTTGAAATGGAATGAAATTGAATTTGAATTTGGTGGCCTGCACTCTGCTTGAAATGGAATGAAATTGAATTTGAATTTGGTGACATGCACTCTACTTATAATGGTATGAAATTAAATTTGAATTTGGTGGCCTGCACTCTGCTTGAAATGGAACTTCAAGCATAAGCCGTGAGTGAAATGTCAGCCCACCAGCCGTGAGTCAATCAACTGCCAGCCCACGTGCCGTGAGTCAGTCAACTCTCACCCCACCAGTTGTGTCAATTAACTGCCAGCCCACCAGCCCCGAGTCATTCAACTGCCAGCCCACCAGCCGTGAGTCAATCAACTGCCAGCCCAACAGCCATGAGTCAGTCAACTGCCAGCCCACCAGCCATGAGTGAGTAAACTGCCAGCCCACCAGCTGTGTGAGTGAGTGAACTGCCAGCTCACCAGCCATGAGTGAGTGAGTGAACTTCCAGCCTACCAGCTGTGTGTGAGTGAGATAACTGCCAGCCAATCTTTGGCCTAACTGAAACCACTCATTTCGGCCCACAAGGCCCCTATTAGTCCACAAAGCAGTCAATTTTGTCCAAAATGCGCGTATTAGCCCACGAGGAGCATTTTGGCCCTAAAGGCATGTGCCAGGCCTGGAAAAATCCACAAAAAGTGCGTTTCATTGAGATTTCACTCAGATTTTCTTTTTAAATGCCCTTCAGCCCATCGATAAAGTAGTTGAATCTCTGATTTAATAGGGATAGGTTTATTTTAATCATATAAACGTAATTGCCTATGACAACACCTCACAGGGTTGCAGTATTTCTCCCACTCTGTCTGGTGTATGGGGGCCAGAGGTGCTCCAATCCTTCCCTGTAATACTCCGTTGGCTTCAGAATGGAGCAAGGATTCAGAATCACTAGCAGGTGCAATCTGTTTGGTAATGATGATACCAACAGAGCACCGATCTGCACAGCTAGTCCCAGTTTGGCTGATGAAGGGAGCAGCCTGACAAGTCGGGGCAAAGTCATAGCCAAGTCTTGGGACATCTATGGCAGATGTGATTGGGTGTTTGTCTCAATTAGAACATCCGATGAATCAAATGGTAACACAAGGAATGCTCCATGTTACGAAGGCATGTCAGGCAGCTCCTGGTGCAGGGTTGCAATTTTTCACCTGCCCGGATGAACGGAGTGATAGAGATGGTGCCAAACTATATGTGCACACATGCCAGAGGCAGCTCCTGGTTCAGGGTTGCATAAATCCTCCCACTCGGATGTATTAAGTGATGGAGGTGGAGCCATTTATTTTATGCTCCATATTACGGAAGCATGCACAGGCAGTTCAAGTCATATGCCTGGAGCTGCCCCTGGTTTCAGGGTTGGTATATTCCTCCCACCCGAAAGACTATCGGAGATGGTGTCACAAAATATGCTTGGTGTTATGGGAGCATGCACAGACAGTCCGAGGCATATGCATATGGCAACGCCTGGTTCAGGGTGCAATTTTTTCTCCCACCCTAAGAGAGTGTCAGAGATCAGTATGGACTGACTCCAAACATGACCCTGAACATCAATATGTGCCGATATCCCATGCTTTAATCAAATGGTAACACAAGGAATCCCATGACAATCGCATAAGGAAGAGCTGCGTGCTCTTGCCGTTAAAATTCCTGTTCCATCGGGGATGGACTAGCCACTACAAGAGAAGTTGGCCAGCGGCATCAGCTATCTAACAGAAATGACAAGCATGACAGACAGGGTCTGCAAATGAAACTTTGCTGAAGCTCCAACAAAGAAAATCGACCCGGGGCTACAGATGCTGGTAAGTAAGGTCTCGTTATTAACCTCCGTAAACTCCAAAATAGAGCAGTCTGTCGGCCCAGGTTGGGTTTACTGCCAGCATGGGCTGTCTAGTCATTTTCACTGTCTCTGGAATAGATCAGGTTGATGTAGAGACATTGGCAAGGTGCCTTGCATAGTAACCTATGTAAGTTCTAAGTAGGAACAGTTTGGTTACCCTGGATCAGGGTTGACCATCGTGGAACTGGCTGGCCATAGGAGTCATACTGACCAGGGAAGCACTGCTTCATCATCTGTGATTGAGGTTATCAGACCGCTCAATAGAATAAAGTAGTTGATGTCTTTCTCAACATATGCTTTATTTCTCCTCAGTAAGTAGAGTTACGGATTCATTGGAATCATCATTGCCATCCTCACTGGGACAGGTAGTTACCAGCAGGAAGCTCATCTGGCATATAATATAACTTTATCTGACCTGCAGGTTAATGTTGTGAATCAACTATGTATTTATAATAATCCATAGGATCTCAATACCAGTATTCCTGATTGAGTGGCGGGTCGAAGAGATTGTGTTGTGCACTGTGGTGACTTAGACATGTGGTTCCAGTCAAAGGACTGCGAGGTAATTCCTGATTTTACTTCGGAGTCACGTGAGTGAGTACGTGAAGAACCCCGCCATGACGCATGCATGTCATATCGCTTCACGCTTGCGAAACGACAGGCGAGGTGGAGTGTCCCCCGCAGCGGTAAGTTTGAAACCGCGACCTGCAGGTAAGTGATTTACTCTGCGGTAGTTTTTGTCCCCGCACTGTTTTTACACAGGGGGGGAAGCTGGACAAAATAGTGTCCACAAGTGCTGCGAGTAAAGCTGGCTGGGGAGGACCGTCAAGTTGCGGGAGCCAGCAGCAGTTGAAGGCACAAGCGCCGTAAGGGATCAGCTGTGCCGACTTTTGGTCCCGCGCCGGCCAGAACACCACGGCCGGGCGGGAGACTATTCAAATGGGGCCGTCGACTTTTTGGACAAGTCGAAAACGGCAGGAGACGGGGTGGAACGACATTACCCCGTAGCGACAATTTTAACTTGGACCTGCAAGTAAGAGCTGCGGTCTTTTTGTGTTTTTACCATGCTAATTACAGGTGGAGAAACCAACGGGCTGCGACAAAGCTGGTGGGCTAGATGGGATCAGCTGTGCCCAATGTCGCCTCCGCACCAGCCAGATCCACTCCACGGCAGTAAGGACAAAGCTGGTGAGGGAGGACCGCGGAGCAGCGGGCAGCCAGCAGCAGCCAGCGGCACTCGGATCACCGATAGTGGGATCAGCTGTGCCTGATGTCACCTACGCACCGGCCAGATCCACGCAGCCGGGCGGAAAGGCTAGACACAAAACAAACAAGGTCGTGGACTCAGAGGAGTCCGACTTTGAACAACCGCGGGCGGCCAGCGACCGAGAGCGCTGGAGCCGGATGGAGCGGTGTGTGGAGCATTTGCTCCAATGTGACAGACTCCGGGAGATGGAGTCGGGTCACTGTGGGCCCTATGATAAACCCACAGCAGTACCTCTTGAAGGGCTGCACAGTGCTTCTACCTCATCAGAGGGGAGCACTGCGGGTCAGTTCTGGGCTGACCTGGAAGAGGGGTCCGCAGAAGGAAAGACAAGTGTGTAAGGGGTGCAGGAACAAGAGAACCTACTGGACTAATAAAATGGACTCCAACAAACACTACAGCCAAAGACAGCACCCCTACGCACCCACCAGCAGAACTGGTGAAAGCTCGAAGGCCCGGTATTCAAAACATGAGTCTTTTTAGGCCATGGCCCAGGCCGGCCTTCGTGGAAGATGCGGGGACCACCAACGCCAACCAAACTGAAAATCCAGACATCAGCGCAACAACAGCAGCGAAGAACCTACAAAAAGAAGTAAACCTGCCACTGGTAACTATGGAGGTAGGTGGGTCTGGTTCCCTACAAAATACAGGGAGCATGGAGGTTGGGGGGGGGAGACTACACTCTTTGCTGAATGCATGGAGCATGTTAACAACCGATAGTTACATCTTAAGCAGTATCCAGGGATATACAATAGAGTTTATACACAAGTACAGCCCTCCAGTTCAACATATACCGAACCGAATGTTCGTGCCTTCTGATAAAGAAAAATCAAAAGCGCAAGCTGAACTGGAGCGGCTTTACATAAAAGGTGTAATTGAGAAAACTCAACACGAACCATTCGAATTCGTGTCCAATATATTTATCAAAAACAAAAAAGATGGTGGTTGTCGCATCAGCATAGATCTGACAAAATGGATACCTTTGTTACTGCTAAACAATTAATTTCCAAAGGTTACTTCATGGCCAGCATCGATTTAAAAGATGCTTACTATTCAGTGCCTATATGAGGTGACCACAGATGTTACTTAAAATTCAACTGGATGGGCAACTCTGGCAGTATAAAGCACTGCCAAATGGGTCATCAGCCCCAGGCTGTTCACAAAAATTTTGAAACCAGCCCTAGCGTTTCTACGTAAACGTAAACACATGGTCATGGCATATTTAGATGACATACTCATTGTGGGCAAAACTTTGGAATTGGCCAAACAAACTGTAACAGCCACAAAACAGTTATTTGAAAAACTGGAATTTATTATCCATCCAGTTAAATCTAAACTAACGCCTTCCACTACTATGGACTATTTGGGGGTTTCACCATTGACTCAGTTCACATGTCGGTGACTCTGCCTAAGGGAAAGGCTAGAGATTTAATAGAGGCTTGCATAACCTCATTGACATCAGCAAACCATCCATCAGATTGGTAGCAAAAGTAATTGGCAAAATGGTGGCTGCCTTTCCAGCCACACAATTTGGACCTCTACATTACCAAAACTTACAGAGAGCAAAAATACAAGCACTCTAAATTAATGCAGGTCACTTTGACAGACCTATGAAACTACCAATCAAGCTAAAATGGAATAAAATGGTGGATAGATAACATCTGGCTTTGTTCCAATCCAATCATTGTCAGTAACCTTTCCATGGTACTACAAACTGATGCCAGTGCACTTGGGTGGGGAGCCACCAATACCATCACCAGCTGTGGAGGTAGATGGACTGCTCAGGAGGCATCATTATTACTCACACTGGGCATAAACTACCTGGAAATGTTGGGTGCATTCCATGGCCTAAAGTCATATTGTACTGTACACCTCTACTACAACTGGGACTGACGAACCGAACAGTGAACATGATCTCGGCGGCCCAAAGACAGTCAACCAAAAAACAGTATCTGGTCTATATCAGGAAGTGGGCGATGCACTGCCATAAAAACAACATCACCTACAGAGACATGAACATCCCGTCTGTTCTGGAATATCTGGCAGGCCTCCACTATGATGAGGGGCTCAGTTACAGTGCCATCAACTGCGCCAGAAGTGCCCTATCGACTTACCTATGGCAGGGGACAGAGCGTTTCTCTGTTGGGACTCACCCACTGGTAACAAAACTTATGAGGGGAATTTTTAATACTAATGCCCCAAGAACCAGGTACTCCCAAATATGGGATGTAAGTATTACCCTGAAGATGCTCAGGAATTGGTCTCCAGCAACAGCTCTGTCCCTACACAGACTGACATTAAAAACAGTCATGCTAATGGCATTGGTCACGGCACAGAGGGTACAGTCACTGCATAAACTAAGACTGGACAACATGACTTCCTCAACAGAAAATATTACGTTTCATATCTATGAGTTAGTAAGCAGAACAGACAGGGATCAGCAGGCCTCAATATACAATTTAGGTCATACCCAAACAGATGACCGTCTGTGTATAATAAGACATCTGTCGTTATACATGGAGAAAACGAAAATCCTAAGAGGCAATGAGAAGGCACTTTTTGGTCAGCCACTGGCAACCACACAAAAGAGTGACGGTCCAGACCATCTCAAGATGGCTGAAACAGGTGCTAACACAGGCTGGGGTGGATACTAATATTTTTAAATCTCATTCCACCAGGGCTGCAGTTACATCGGCAGTGATACAATTGGATGTACCAATGGACCAAATCCTCAAGGCAGCAGGATGGTCTGGGGGAAAAAACATTCCAATTATTTTACAATAAACCAGTAATGAAACCTGGAACGTTTGCAGAAACAAATTTAAGTTCTGTAAATTAATTTAAACCCATAAAAAGGGGTTATTAATTTGTGTTAATAAATTTTATGATTTCAATGTCGAATTCATGTCCAAATTATGTTAACACAATTCCTCCTACAGTCATCAAGGCAGACGTGATGCATGGACTCATTTCCACGGCATGAAATCACAGAGCTTTAAAATCTTCACGTAGTCACTCACGTGACTCCGAGGTAAAATAGTAAGATTAAACGAGAACTTACCAGTTTGAAGTTTGATCTGTATTTTATGAGGAGTTACGATGAGGGATTACGTGCCCTCCACTCCCACCCTTGATCATATACTTAACTGGTATCTCTTCTCTAATCTTACTATGTTTAGTCATTACAGTTATCTGTGATTTCACACCGCTGCTTTGAAGAATGACACGTATGCATCGTGGCGGGGTTCTTCACGTAATCCCTCATCGTAACTCCTCATAAAATACAGATCAAACTTCAAACTGGTAATTTCTCGTTTAATCTTACCATTCAGCCTTGCATTATACTAATCTCCACTCTGAAGGACTCTTCAGAGTGGTGACTCTTAGTCAAGAGTTGACAGGGAACTCGTATTCCCACATCTAAGGGAGTATGTGGTTTTCAGCTCTAGTCATTAGCTGCTGATTATATATTATCAGCGATATGTATGGATAACTAGATAATGCATCTTCCGCGGATAGGAAAGCCAAAAAACGTTTTCTGTCCGTAGGTTCAATAGAGGAACAACGGTTCCGAGTGCAATCAGTGACAGCTCATTCGAGGATGAGTGGTCTTGCCAAGGACTAGAGGGGTATATTTCTGATACTTCGCAAGATTACAGAAATATGGTGCAGGACGAATCGGTTTAGCTTTAGGCTTATCAGATTATGGGTTTACTTACCCAGTTTAAGATGGATGATTGGGTTTCTGCAATTTAACTGACTCAAAGAATCGATCTTGTAGTTGCATAATCTGTCAGATCTCCACACATAAGGCACAGATTTTGCAGTTATTGATAACAAAGCTAGTGGTGGAAGCCTATGCTTCCCTTCTCAGATTAAAGTGCATTATGTCATCGAGTTTTAGGTAATATGCAAAATTGCAGCTGATAAACTTATGGGTTGTCGGTAGATATCTTTAGCGATATTAAAAATGAGGCAACATGAAATTTAACAGTACCAATTTGCCTATTTAATCACGCCATGGTAGGCGACTGAAGCAACTCTTATTTGCTCAGTCACGAGTGACGGCTGGGTCAGTCTGCTTTCTCGGGCAGCTAGCTCTGCACGATTGTATGAGAAGCTTGTGAACAACATATGTGAGTCAATTTTAAACGGAAGTAACAGAGGTTTGTATGGCTTCCAGTTTTAACCTAGAGAAGCTTTTATGTGATAGCACAATTGACATTGCTTGTGCTGCTTTATCATTTCTGTAGTACCATAAGTGGGACATAAATGATTGGTTCTTCACCCACTATTCTCTTACGTTATGCAGGGTGTCTTTTATTTGACCACTCTAGTAGCCTACACTCATTGTAATGTGCGATGTATATCAGTAAATTGTTATGTGAATATTCCTCTAATTTTTCCTAATGGGACCAGTATCTTGAGATGATTATGCTTTCAGCAACTGATCTCAGCATAAAGAACACAGACTTTACTCAATCTCAGAGCAGAGATCAGGGATGTCATTAGGTATACTAGTGCATTCAGCTGCTAGTGCTTATGAAATGGTAGACAGTTCTTTTGTTATTCAATAGTCTCAAGATATTGCTGATGGCTCATTAGCAGCCAATAGAATGGATTTTCCTTTCATTATACAGCATGAGGTTTACATAGTGCAGGTTAATAAATTATAAATTAGGTGGAAATGTCTGGATATTTGCAGATAGTATTATGCACAGTGTTGCATGAGTTGTTGTCTAACTGAACAGTCTATTAGGACTACGGTCCAGTTAAGAACAATGGCCATGTATGCAAGTTAGCATCATGATATTAATAACTCATGTTTTTCCTACCATTTATGGTTTATCTGTTTAAGTGTTTCACACACAGATTGTGTCACTGCATGAAACCACAGAGCTTCGAAATCTTCACGTTGTGACTCACGTGACTTCGAAATAAAATAGAAAGATTAAACGAGAACTTACCGTTTCAAGTTTGATCTTTATTTTATGAGAAATTGAAGTGAGGGATTACGTGCCCTCCACTCACAACCCTATTCTCATAAAGATAATTTGGAAGTTCTTGCTCGTTAATCTTCTTATAGCTTAGATCAGCAACTATTCTGTGGTTTCATACAGCTTCTTTGAAGATTGATGCGCATGCGGGCTGGCGGGCTCTTCACGTAATCCCTCACTTCAACTTCTCATAAAATAAAGATCACACTTCAAACGGTAAGTCCTCGTTTAATCTTTCTAATTTAGATCGTGTTAAGTCTGCGGACCGTCATTTGTGGTGCTGCTTGTGCGAGTGTTTACGGATTTAGAAACTTGAAGAGTATGTTTAAGTTAGATATTCGTATTTGTTTAAGATTATTTTGTAAGAATCTGAATCGGGTTGGTTTGATCAGGGGTTGTACTCCTTCGATGACTGTGTCGGGGGAGGAGTCATCCCTCTGATTCATTGTGCCATGAGGAGGATTTTTTGATTGTGCAATTTGTAATAAGTGAATTGTTTTTATTTATGCAGTAGTGTGGTTAGGTATATTTCTGATAAGTGGACTAATTTGTTTTTTGTTTTCAATTTTTCTCACCTGTTTAGAGTTAATTTGCATGCATTCAGATTAAGATCGGGGATAGTAGAGCGTCTGCGAGAATGTATGTGAATGTGATTGGTTGTTTCCTGGAGCATTTCCTGGAAAATTGTCTAAAACTACTTTGTTAATTTCGAAATTAGAAAGGGAAATTGTTAAGAGGTGTGAGTAGTTTTGGGTTGCTTCCTTATCCAACAGACACCAGGCAAACAAAGATTTGACCTTTGACTCAGAAAGTCCTCTGCAAGAAATATCTAGTGAATTTCTACAAAAAGCTGATCGATTGAGGATCCTTTCTGGATCGTTAAATAAAGAATTAGGGAACAAATTATGGCCCAGAGGGGGCATAGATACAGTAAAGGGATTAAAATACATTGAACAGATTATATTGCAGTGCAGTGATAATGCAGAGGCACAGAAATTAATTGAATTGTGGAGAAATTATTATGAGGAACAGAAAGCGAGTAGAGCGGAGAAAAGAATGGCAAGTTGGAAGGAAGCAACTGTATAACGGGGATAGTTTCGGAAGATACTGAAGCACTTGAACCTCCGGGTAGCCTAAGGGAAGATCCTGCGAGTTTTAAAGATAAAGAGAAAAGGAAATCTTTCACTGAAAGATTATCATCCTTAAGTCTGAAGCGCGAGGACCCGAAGGTTGGCATTGGTTACGAGGGGGATGATGATGATTATTTAGAAGACTGGGAGAGTGTTAGAACTAGAAATTAAGGGCCACCACCTAATTCATCTATTGATCCCAATACCTCAAATGCACATCGTGGGGTTCGTAATAGGAATAGACAATGAAATCCCAGGGCACAAACTTCCTTAACCCCAACCATTCCATCCATTACAGACATCACTGGAGTTCACATAACCAGAAGCCAAATTAGGAAAAATACTAAATTAGTTATGGAAAAAGAGCATAAACCTAGACAAATTGTATGAGCAGAAGGAAGGAATCCTTTAGAAAGTACCGTGTAGCCCCTGGTGAAGGGGAAGATACATCTGGGTGTGGGACTATAATTGAAGATGCTGAGGGAGATCCTGAAGCTCAACAAACAACCATTAGACAGTTCCCTGTAAGGAAAATGCCTAATCCTTCTTATGATCCAGTCAATGCAGTGAGTGCAAAAAAAATCCCCATACCATTAGAGTCTATTCCCCACAAAAGCCTAACAAGATGATAGCTATTTTGAGTCAAATACCCGATCAAAGAAAATCACCCACTTCTTTTGTGGATCACTTAAGAACTACAATGCTCATTTATCATGCTGATTCCCAGGATTTATGGGCGGTGAACCAACAAATAATTACCCCAAGTGAGCATGCCAGATTCCTAACGAATTTAGAACATCCGTCGCATGAAGCTCTTGCAAATATAATAGCGGACAATGGAGCAAGGGAGGAGGGTGTTTTAACAGCTCTTGCCAACACCCTTCAGAAACCAATCGATTTGGCCAGAATATTAGATATAAGACCAAAAAGGGGAGAAGGAGCGGATAAGTTTTTAGAGCGATTTTCCGAATTATATATGGATCAATCGGGTGACTTAAATTACAGAAATTGAGTACATTCCCCTCAATATTGTGCAATCCCATTGAATTGTCTCAACACCAACGTAGCAGAAGACATTAAGACTAATAACATGGACTGGATAGAAAATAGTGCTAGTCAAATGACCAGGACTGTAAGATATCATTGGATGGAAATAAAGAAGCAGGTTTGCCCACGTGCAGTAAAACCAAAATCTTAAAATGTGATTAGAAAAGAAATACCGCAAAATCCGATAATACACAGTACCCTACGTATCTGGAAACAGTTGAAATTAAGTCTTAAACTGAGAAACTTGTCTCTCCTTTCAGCTATTGCTAACAATCCCTCGTTTAAACTGTCTACTTTAGACAGGGTGTTTGTTCAATGGAAAAGCCTAAGAATTAATACTGTATGAGACCTCTATAAGAAAGGGACTTTCTTTTCTTTTCAAGAACTACAGTAGAAATATCATTTGAAAGCAAATAATCTTTTTAGATACCTTCAAATCCGAGATTATTTGAAAACATACACACAAGATTGTCCTTTTATGGGTCCAGATATATTAGATGATTGTCTGAATAGACATGCCGATACAAGTAAGTTGATATCTTACATTTATAACACTCTCTTAAATGTTGATACCCCACCTTCTGAGATGTATAGGCAAGCATTGCAAGACAAGTTGGGTTTATCTATTTCAAAAGATATATGGGAGGAAAGCCTACTATACATACATTACTGTTCAAAAGGGAACTGCAGATGCTGGAATATCGAAGGTACACAAAATTGCTGGAGGAACTCAGCGGGTGCAGCAGCATCTATGGAGCGAAGGAAATAGGCGACGTTTCGGGGTCTGAAGAAGGGTTTCGGCCCAAAACGTCGCCTATTTCCTTCGCTCCATAGATACTGCTGCACCCGCTGAGTTCCTCCAGCAATTTTGTGTACCTCCCATACATACATTACTGTTCTTTAAATGGCAGGCATTGCCTGATATTTTTTTTTTAATATTGCATAGGTTATACTATTCAAAGACTAAATTGAATAAGATCTTCCCAACTGTCTCCCCTATCTTTGATAAATGTCACCTCCAAGAAGCTACCTCAACCCATTCCTTCGCATCCAGTATAAAAATACAAAATACAAAGGATAGTGGGACATATCTCCGGTTTTTTTCCTTTTATCTTTTTTTTCTTCTCGCACTTCTTTGGCAGTTCAGGGGTCTATTCTTCTCTCTTTTTTGTATTTTTCTTCTTTTTCTTCATTCTTTCCTTTTTACTTTTTTCCCCGATTCATGTATCAATTTATAAAATGTTAGAAATGAAGCTGTATGAAAATTATATGATTGTTATGCCAATTGCTTTATTCTTGTACAATTGCTTTTAATAAAATAAACATTAAAAAAAAGAAAAGAAATAACAAAATTCGACTCTGAATCATGGATCTCTAGAGTACCAGCAAACTATGGACTGAGAGAAGTTAGAGTTCCGGAATATTCAGACCGATGTTATAGGGAAGCATCTGCCTTAGAGCCAGTCCTCCAAAGACCAGAGTTAAGGACCGACCGACCACCAGGAATGAGCCAGTGTTATCATTGCGGAGGGGTAGGTCACTGGAGGAGGGGGTGCCCAAAAAAAGAGAGGAATGACAGAGGGGATCACAGAAGAAATCTCCAAGATCAAAGAGAATGGAGGGATCAACGGGATCCTAGAGAGCTCAGATGAAACTGGCAGGAAAATCAGGAGACAAGGGGACAAATCTCCTTTTCTCAGAGTAACCCATTTACACGCCTATTATTAGCAAACCTGGTAGTGACTGGATGCAATTCTGACGAGGAACCTATGTTGTCTCTACAGGTTGAAGGTAAAATCTGCACCTTCCTAGTGGACACAGGTGCATCCATGTCATCTCTTCAATCAATTTATAATTTACCTGAATCAAAAGAAGTTCAGAATCTGTCCGGGTTTCAAGGACAAATTTGTCAGTAATCCATCTCTGAGCCAGTCGAAGTAGTGTATGGAGGAAAGACAATCAAACATAGATTTGTAATAACCACCGGGTTAGATTGCAACCTGATGGCGAGAGATTTACTCTTGTGCTTTCCAACTAAAAATAGAAAGTGGCGATAGAGGTATAGTAGTGACCCCCTGGGCCCCTGCACGACAATGTTACTCCATAGTGATCCTTGAATGGTGGTCCTTAGATCTGGATGAAGAACCCCTACTTCACATTACACTGGCTTACGAGAGAAGTGGAAAGAATAGTGAGCTGGAAACCTTCTTTAAATCATACGAAGGACAGGGATGGGAAATAGAAGTATTGGCACGAGTGGAAGGAAAAGAGGGAGCTGCCAAGTATACTAAAATACCAGCACAGTTATGGAAAAGAACAGACGAGGCTGCTCCTCACATCATTCGAAAGGTGAATTTCCCGGATAGAGCTAAATACCTAGGAACGATGGTAAGAAAGGCAATTACCTTGGCAAACCCAAATAATTACCAAAAATAAAATTAGTTTAATCAATTTGTTGTTGAATTTTACCAGGCCCCAAGGAAGGTTGTGACTCAGTTACGTCATCATCTGGGGAGTGAGGTATACGAGTATGTGCGGAGGACACTCAAGTATGGGCGGAGGACACTGCTCAGGTTGGATGCATGAACATCAATCCCATCCATGTAGGTCTCCAGAAAGGGGCAACATTTCCTTCAATCCAACAATATCCATTGAAACTACAGGCCATCAGCAGCATAGACAAATTAATTTGGGGTTTGCTAGAACAAGGAATATTGGTGAAGTGCCAATCTATCTGTAACACCCCTATTCTTGCCGTTCCAAAACCGGGAAAGGGGGGTTAATATAGGCTCGTACAAGATTTAAGGGGAATCAATTCTGTTGTAGAACCACTTCATGCCCTAGTGCCAAACCCTGCCCATATCCTAGCCCAAATACCGGCTGAAGCCAAAGTTGTTTTGGGAGTAGACTTACAACATGCATTATTTTCTCTTCATCTTCATGAAGACAGCCAATATTTGTTTGCCTTCACCTATAAGGGCCAACAATATATCTGGACCAGGTTGCCTCAAGGATTTGTCAACTTGCCTACTTTATTTTCCAGGTGTCTGCAGGATCAGTGTTTAAAGTTTAAAATGAATTCAACATTAGTGCAGTATGTTGATGACCTAATGGTGGCTAGTAAAGATGAATTCATTAATCGGAAGACACTGCACAACTATTAAATCATCTAGCCAATCTAGGATATGCAGTTTCCCATTAAAAGTACGAGTAGCTCAGGAGAAAGTAACATTTCTAGGAATTATAAGTAGAGCGAGCAGAGCCAGGACACAACTGTTTATTTGTTATATAGGAGGAAACATCAGTGAGAGAGGACTTGAGGGATGTACCCATGGAAGACCCTGACATCATATTATATGTGGACGGTAGTCCATCCATTGGACCGCGGGGTGAGAGGTTGTCTGGGTATGCAATTATTAATCAAAAGACGGAAATTGTAGAAGCAACTGCTTCTGAATCACCCTATTCAGCACAACAAGCTGAATTATGTGCTTTAATTAGGGCTTGTATTATTGGGGAAGATCTAAAAGTAAACATCTACACTGATTCTGTATAGGCATTAGGGTGGTGCATGATTTCAGACAATTATGGAAAAATAGGGGATTTATAACTTCTGCAGGAACCCAAATATCACAAAAACAATTGGTGACAAATTTATTGAAGGCCCTAATGCTACCCAGACAAATCTCTGTAATAAAATGTAGTGCCCATACTAAAGGACAGGCCCCAGTAGACATTGGGAATCGTAATAACCATATCATATAACCATATAACAATTGCAGCACGGAAACAGGCCATCTCGACCCTTCTAGTCCGTGCCGAACACGTATTCTCCCCTAGTCCCATATACCTGCGCTCAGACCATAACCCTCCATTCCTTTCCCGTCCATATAACTATCCAATTTATTTTTAAATGATAAAAACGAACCTGCCTCCACCACCTTCACTGGAAGCTCATTCCACACAGCCACCACTCTCTGGGTAAAGAAGTTCCCCCTCATGTTACCCCTAAAGATCTGTCCCTTAATTCTCAAGTCATGTCCCATTGTTTGAATCTTCCCTACTCTCAGTGGGAAAAGCTTATCCAAGTCAACTCTGTCTATCCCTCTAATCATTTTAAAGACCTCTATCAAGCCCCCCCTTAACCTTCTGCGCTCCAAAGAATAAAGCCCCAACTTGTTCAACCTTTCTCTGTAACTTAGTTGCTGAAACCCAGGCAACATTCTAGTAAATCTCCTCTGTATGCACTCTATTTTGTTGACATCCTTCCTATAACTATGCGACCAAAATTGTACACCATACTCCAGAATTGGCCTCACCAATGCCTTGTACAATTTTAACATTACATCCCAACTTCTATACTCAATGCTCTGATTTATAAAGGCCAGCACACCAAAAGCTTTCTTTACCACCCTATCTACATGAGATTCCATTTTCAGGGAACTGTGCACAGTTATTCCCAGATCCCTCTGTTCATCTGCATTCTTCAATTCCCTACCATTTACCATGTACATCCTATTTTGATTTGTCCTGCCAAGATGTAGCACCTCACACTTATCAGCATTAATCTCCATCTGCCATCTTTCAGCCCACTCTTCCAAATGGCATAAATCTCTCTGTAGATTTTGAAAATCTGCTTCATTATCCACAACCCCACCTATCTTAGTATCATCTGCATACTTACTAATCCAATTTACCACACCATCATCCAGATCATTGATGTACATGACAAACAACAGTGGACCCAACACAGATCCCTATGGCACCCCACTAGTCACTGGCCTCCAACCTGACAAACAACTGCTGATTTAGTAGCTAAAAGAGGATCATGGGAACATAAGTGGTGGTACCTAGAATGGTGAGGCAGACTAAAAGTGTAACTAACAAGTCTCCCTTGGAGAAACTGATGCTGAACATCCAAGAAATCGTTCGATTACAAGAAGAGGCTATTGAAGGAGATAAGGAGCGATGGAGACAGCTAGGATGTATGACTGGGCTATGGACCACTCCAGCAGGGAAAACTTGCATGACAGACTCATTGGTCATGTGGGTTATCGAGTGTATGCACTATGCAACCCATTGTGGTGCAAGAGCAGTAGGGGGCACTCTATTCGCTACTTGGTGGCATCCAAAATTACAATCTTTTGCTCAAAAGGTAAGTAGTAATTGCCTGGTCTGCCAGCAATACAATCCAGGGAAAAGGATGTGAAGCAGGAAAACACCTTTGCTATGGATCCTTTTGAGACATATTGACTATATTGAATTATATTGAATATATCAGAATTGCTTAAACCTTGTCAGCTGAACTTTATAGGCGTTGATTGGCGCCAGCCAGTCTAGGCTCAGATTGATATGCAGGATGGTTAGGGGTCCCCGTGTTCTTCATGTTTCTCCTAAATTAATAACATGTATAGTGGTTTTGCAAACTAACCTTAAATGCATCATTTCTATTGGGTCACTACAAAAGCATTGTAAACAGTATAAATAATGTTGCAAGACAGTCATCCTGTTAATCGATGATTGGTCGAACTGTTGAGCCTTGGAGAAATTGTTTGAATCTCAGGGCACATGTTTCAATGTTTGTTCTTGTTAGCTTCCTTTGAGAGCTTTCTTTCTTCCACAATGTATGAGCTGTTGTGTTATTGGGTTAGGGAAATGTCTGTTATGTATGGGGTTAATCGATATTTGTAATTGGGTTATTAAGAGACCACCCCCATGTGATTCGACACCTCGAGGTCCCGGGACATATAAAAATCCGGTACCATGAGGTTCAGCGTTGATCTTCTGGGAGAGCGCTTGGGACTGCGTGAACTTCTGGAGTGTCTCTGTCTGAGCGAGACCTAAAGGGCTTGAGCAGGCAGACACGAGGATCAAACCCGTGGTGGGTTAGCTACAGTAGTTGAACTGTAATGCGCTTTTGTTAAAATAAAGATTAGTTATTTCAAGTGCTTGATTCAGTGTTTTTACTGAAACTAGACTTGGGGGAAGATTAGAAACAAGCAATTTATAGTTGCAGGAAGTGCATATGCAACTATATCTTATTTGGAAGGGTTGTTTAGATCCCTGAATGATGGAGAATGAGGATGTTAAAGTTAATGTATTGTTCTTCCTGCAGTTGCAGGGGGGAAATTCCAAGAGTCCAGGAGGGTTTAGTAAGGGAACCCTGCAGAAGGTGGTAAAGGGCGGAGGTGGAAGAAGTTGCAACTGGTGTTGGGGTTAGAGCAGGTTAAGAAAAAGAAAAAAACAGGAAATGAGAGAAAGGTCTCACTATACCAACTATAACCACTATAAAGGGGCCATAATTTTGAAATGGAAAACAATTCAGACATCCTGGAATGAAAATCCTCATCTTGAGAGCAAAATTTGGTGGCAAGGGAGAAACTGGAAGAATGGGATGGCATCCTTACATGAGACAGCATGGGAAGAGGGCAGATGTGGGAATCAGTGGATAGTTTATTTCCTGAGATGGAGGCAGAGAGATCTAAAAAAAAGGAGAGTTGCCAGAAATGGTCCAAGTGAATTTGAGAGTGAAGCGACAGTTTGTAGTGAAGGTGATGACATTGATGTGTTCTGCAGGGAACCGGAAGGGCAACCATTTCACATAGAAAACGGTGGGTATATGGAAAGAACTACTAATGGAAAACATAGTGGCTGGTACAATTATATTGTTTACAAGACAATTGAATAGATACTGTACATGAATAGCAAATGTTTAGAGGGATGTGGGCCAAACACTGGCAAATGGGACTGGCTCAGGTAAACATCTTGGCATGCATAGATGATTGGATCAAATGGATTTTATCACCGCTGTAAACTCTGCTTTGCGACAATGGAAATAATCCAACTGAATTCACTATAAAGTTCACAGGTTGATAAAGAGTACACAGTCAGGAAGATGGACTCTCAGATGAGTTACAAAGACAAACATGTTTGTAGGTTTATTGGCTTTGGTAAGTTGTAAACATTTTCCCTAGTGTGTGTAGGTGTGTGTAGGTTAGTGTATGGAGTGATTACCGGTCATTGCGGTCTCGGTGGGTCGAAGGATCTGTTTCCATGCTGTTTCTCTAAAGTCTGAAGTGTAAAGAGTTAAAGCTACATAGTCGTGAATGCATTTTCAGTCAAGATAGCCCTGCTCACTCAAATAAAAATCATTTTCCAGGTGTGTTCAGAAACAGATGAAAAATCTCTCATTAACTATACAGGAGATATAAAACTTGTTTGAGGGAACCAAGTACACTGCCTAAATAACCAGGTGGCTAACTTTGCAGCCTATAATTAACAGCACTTTGACCAGAAACTCTCCTGTTGCTTTTATTTTTTCTGGTAGCCGAAATGTAATATTCATTTAAGTCAACAAATATTCTTTTATTACCAAAATAATATTGCACCCTCTTCCCTCTGCCTTAATATATCAGCCTTTGATTCCCAGAATAATAGAGATATGTCCCTCAGAATTGTCACTAATGCAAGGTTGGTAAACCAGACAAAAAGATAAATACAGAATAAACAAAAACTGCAGATAACAGGTGCTGTTCGCCCCATGTTCGCCCCATGACCCCTTGGGTTTTCTCAGAGATCTTCAGTTTTCTCCCACACTCGAAAGAACTACAGGTTTGTAAGTTAATTGGCTTGCTATAAAAGTAAATTGTCCCTAGTGCATGTAGGTAGTGCTAGTGTATGGGGATCGCTGGTTGGTGCAGACTTGGAGAGCTGAAGGGCCTGTTGCCGCACTTTATCGCCAAACCAAAAACTATAATGGAGATTTGAAATAATAACCAAACATATGAGAAATGCTTAGACGTTTGTGAATCGTTTAATGCTGTGCCTCAGAGGATTATGGATTCTCATTAGGTGAGTACATGCAAGGCACAGGCTAATAGATCCCTGACACTCTGAGAAGGCTGAGCAAAATTGAAGATGGGTTATAATCTTTTTGAATGGTAAAGCAGTAAAAAACAGAAAAATAAAGACCCGTACTTACAAGAATTGCACAGCAGAAAACATTGCATGGGATACAGCTCCCAGCCCTGGAAGACATCTGCAACGCACGCTGCCTCAGAAAAGCCATCAGCATCTGTCTCCACATGCCCATGCCACTGTCTATTTCAACTTCTTCCATCTGGTAGACGTTATAAGGCCTTTTACGCTCCCACCTCCAGACTGAGAAATAGCTTTTTCCCTGGAGCTACAACTGCACTGAATCAGTCTGCTAAGCGTCCGCCATAATCTATCTTTACCCCCATAATCAACTGGCACAACTGACTTATCTCTACACAGTGTGTAAGAAGGAACTGCAGATGCTGGAAAATCGAAGGAAGACAAAAATGCTGGAGAAACTCAGCACGTGAGGCAGCATCTATGGAGTGAAGGAAATAGGCCACCTGCTGCTGTATTTTTTAACCTCAGTGTACATGGACCTATTTGTAGTTTTACCTTATTTATTTATTTTATAGCATTGATACGGAGGTTGCACTCTTAATATCATTGTTCTTGTACAATGACAATAAAGATGTATTATTATATTATGTGCAAGCTGTACACCAGATAATTTATATTATACAATGTGTCAATTTAATTGATTCTTAACATTTTGATTCCCAACTAACAGATATTGCACTTGATCGGTTTTCCAGCTGAGTGCACAATGTGCCATGCATTTTCAGATTTGTGAAGTACTTATTTTTAAATCCATAACACCCTGAAGAATGTTGGCCAGTATGGGACCAGATGTAGCAATAAACAAACACCCCTGCTAGACACAAATTGACATACAGATATTTGAAGAAAAATATTGTCAACCCAATATCCAGAATATCCAAGCCTCAAAAGAAAATCAACCTGCAGCACAAATGCTGGTTTGGGCACTTTATTCCTATCACCAGATAGAATTAGGTTTTAATGACTCCAGGAATCTGGTGATTAAATTGACACCTGGAGAAGTGAGATTCCACAGCTCTACTTGCAACTGATGAAGGTGATGAGGTTGCCATGGAGACTGTTCTTGCAACACCTCATGAACTGCAACTGCTGAGGTTGTTTTTATCATCATGTTCCTTATCCACTAACCTTCAGGCTCATTTATGGATTCAAGACCTTCATCTGAATACACCAGATATCAGACCAAGGGAAACGTCACTTGAATGTCAGCTTGTCACACCAGTTACACCATCCCCCTGTCTGTCTCTATCCCATGTTCTAAAAACAAACATTTGCAGCAAGACAAACAAGGTAATATTTAGAAACAAAGAAATCCAAATGCTGCTTAATACACACAAGGCCACAAAGTGCTGGATTAACTCAGCATGTCAGGCAGTATCACTTGAGAACATGGATAGGTGACCCGTATGGTCAGGGCTCGGTAGAAGGGTCTAAACCCGAAGCGTCACCGATCCATGTTCTCCAGGGATGCTGCTTAACCTGCTGAGGTACTCCAGCACTTTGTGCCTTTAAGGTAAAATCTAGACAAATCTAATGCTGGATCTAATGCATGTTCCTCTAAGGAAAATGTTGGCAGAAGGAGAATGTTATCGTAAACTAGAGAAGAGAGAAGAGGAAAGAATCTTTGTCTTGTGCACCGGGCATGTACCAGAACAATGAAATTATTACATGCTGCAGCTTTACAGGCATATTAGCTGCAACAAGAGCAAATGTACAATAAATTATCAGTTATTCAACAAGGCATCTGCTGTCACTCAGGCCAATGAAACAACACTTTGTATTCAACATGAGAATCTGACAATCATAGAATTTTACATTAGCTTTCATTTCAAAAGAAACCCTTCTGATTTATACATGCAGTCAAGTCATGTAACCAATTGTTCATTACTGCTGACTGTAAAACAAAGAAAGATCATGGTCCTAAATATTGTTTTGGAGATGGTCCGACTTGAAAAGACGATTGACATTAACGCTGATGTTGTTGGTTAGTGAGAAGGTGATGAAGATGGAGTGGGGGATGAAAGTGGAGGCCAAATATATAAACAAACTAGAGTAGGAGGAAACCATACAGCCCCTCTAACTTATTCCACTATTCAATAAGATCCGTTCTGATCTTGGCCTCAAATCGCTTTTCTGCCTTTCCCACCCCCACACATACACTTGCGATAATGCATCAGTTAAAATTCAATCCATTTCAGCTTTGAGTGCAATCAGTGGTTCTGGCTCCACAGCTCAGAGATGGAACCATTTAGTACAAAGGTACACAAAAAAGCTGGAGAAACTCAGCGGGTGCAGCAGCATCTATGGAGCGAAGGAAATAGACAATATTTCGGGCCGAAACCCGCCCGAAACGTTGCCTATTCCCTTCGCTCCATAGATGCTGCTGCACCCGCTGAGTTTCTCCAGCTTTTTTGTGTATCTTCGATTTTCCAGCATCTGCAGTTCCTTCTTAAGTACCATTTAGGACACACAAGGAGTGAAGAATTACAAACATTTACCACAAACTGGATTGACAAAATAAATCTAATTTCCTTCTTGAGTGGATGACACTTTTATACACTATTGTTCTAAATTTGCTTCCTCATGGAAACATCTTCTCGGCATTAATCATATTGATCCCCTTCAAAATTGCTTACATTTCAGTAGCGTTGTTACAATCCCTGCCATCAGTGGCGCTCCAGATCTGCTGACTGCTGTGCGCGGGACTCTAGAGACTGTGGGGGGGGGGGGGGGGGGGGGGCGGAGAGTAAACTGCAGGTTTTGCATTGTTGTCAGGGAGGGATTTCCTATTACAACAAGCTTACGATGTAGAGGAAATCCCGTTCTGTCATCCGTTTGCATTTTTTTTTCAATACACTGCTGGTCTATTGAATCGCTGGATTTGAAAGTCGGGACTCAAATTCAAGACCTTCAAAATTACGGATCACAAATTCACACTAAACCAAAAGGTATGTCGGACGTTTACTTAACATCTTATCAAGTATTAGCTGTAATTTAATTTTAATCTGATGATGCAAAATAAGTTAATTGGGCCCAGACATCGGCAATATGATATTTATCCGTATTGTGTAATTGTCTATCTGTGATCGCTATTTTCATGCTAAATATCTCACTAAAAACTTCCACATACAGATCGGATTGTGGCCGCCGCCATGTAAAACATGGCGGCAGCCATGACCAATCTGTATGTATGTCTGTGTAAAACGGCCCTAGTCCTCGATCACAACTTTTGAGTTTAGTCAATACAAGATGATGTATAGGGAACAAGATGCAAATATCCTAGTATGAAAATTACCATAACTGTTATAATACTGAAAAAATGAAAGCGAATTAGGTAAATATTAAAGGTTTTTTTTATGCTTTATCTGATGGAATAAATTACAGGCTTGATTTATTAAATCTCAAAATTTTGTAACATTCCTAATTTCAGTACTTCCCATCTTAATGCAAACCTCAATAAATATAGGTACAAGTTTCTGAGGCTTGTCGCTTAAGGCAATCCCTCCATCTGCATCCTATGAAGTGAATGAGAGAGCTGGAGGTCAGTGGGTTATGAGGATCAAAAGGAGAGGAGGTAAAAATTTTATTTTGTAAGCCCCTCAGCTCAAGCTTTTGAACATACAGAACTTTCCTTCCCATGAGTAAAAGTCCTAAAACATACATATGCACATGTCCAGCAAGTTTGCAGAATAAACAGAATGCCGATTACTTCCTTTTCCTTTTCTCAAGAGATGCTGTCTGACCTAATGAGTTACTCCAGCTTTTTGTGTCTATCTTCAGTTTAAACCAGCATCTGCATTCCTTCCTACACCTAAATTCCCTTGGTTGATAGTAAAAGAGATTAAACATGGGACTTTAGTTTTTATTCCAATAAATAACCTCATAATTGCATCACAGCAGATGAAATAAAAGAAAATCTAGATGTAGTTGCTTTATATCCCATAATATAATGATCTCAAATTTAACCAGTCATTTATTCTTCAGCAGACAGTGGCATCAGCTATCTTTGCAAATACTTCACAAGACAATTACAGCACTATTCTACAACTCTGTCATATTATTTTGTTAAATTATTATTTTTGCTTTTTCCAGTTTGGTTTCACAACTTACAATTTAACATGCACTCTGTTGTTATCTGTCATAACATGTCTTTTCTAACCACTTGCTTTTCAGTCAGTTGTTTAACTTATGCCCCTGTCCCACTTAGGAAACCTGAACAGAAACCTCTGGTGACCTTGCCCGTGACCCAAGGTTTCCATGAGGTCGCCGGAGGTTTTGGTCACTGGCCCTTCTTCAGTGTTGACCAAAAAGTCACCCATTCCTTCTCTCCAGAGATGCTGCCTGTCCCACTGAGTTACTCCAGCTTTTTGTGTCTATCTTTGGTTTAAACCAGCATCTGCCGTTCCTTCTTACACAAGTTAATCTGCAAGTCAAATCAGTAGTAAAGAAAGCAAACACAATGCAGGCATTTATTTTGAGAGGGGTTGTATACAAAACCAGGCATGTAATGCTGAGGCTCTATAAATTGCTGGTCAGGCAATTTATTTGGAATATTGCATTTGGAATATTGTGAGTAGTTTTGGGCACCACATATGAGGAAAGATGTGCTGGCTCTGAAGAGGATCCAGAGGTGGTTTACAAGAATGATCCCAGGAATGAGTAGGTTAACATATGATCAGCTTTTGACGGCACTGGACATATATTCACTAAAGTTTAGAAGAATAAGGGTGGACCTCATTGAAACATACAGAATAGTGAAAGGCTTGGATAGAGTGGATGTGGAGAGGATGTTTCCAATGGTAGGCGTGTCTATGACTAGAGGTCATAGCCTCAGAATTAAAGGATGTTCTTTTAAGAAGGAGATTAGGAGGAATTTATTTAGTCAGAGGATTGTGTATCTGTGGAATTATTTGCCACAGAAGACTGTGGAGGCAAAGTTAATGAATATATTTAAGGCAGAGATAGATAGATTCTTGATTAGTATGGGTGTCAGAGTTTATGGGGAGAAGGCAGGAGAATGGGGTTAGGAGGGAGAGATGGATCAGCCATGATTGAATGGCATAGATGATGGGCCAAATGGCCTAATTCTACTTCTATCACTTATGATGTTATGATCACAAACGTTGTCCCCTTTATCGTTTATCTGTGCACAGTGGACGGCTTGATTGTAATCATGTATACCCTTTTCTTTGACTGGATAGCATGCAAGCAAAAGCTTTTTACTGTACCTCGGTAAATGTGACAATAGTAAACTAAACTAAAGTTAAGCCTCTGACTGTTTTAACAACTTGGATGAGGATGCAGGTAGCATGATTAGTAAAACCCCTGTCTCACCGTACGAGTCGACCCACGAGTGACCCCGAGTTTAAAACAAATTAAACTCATGGTAATCACGTACAATGAACGTAGCGGGAACGTCGGAAGTCGTGGACACAACGTAGCGACTCGTGGCGCTAACGGCAGGTACCTGGGAAACTTGTTTGAAGATTTCCACGAGTCAAATTTACTCTTGAAGTTAAAATTTGAAACATTTAAACTCGTTGTAAGAACGTAATGGCCCATGAGTTGACCGTAGTGACTCTTGAGTCTACCGTGGGTTTGGCCTAAGTGCCAGAAGTGAAATGTTGCAGATTAGTCATCTCCGGAGAACTTGGATAGGTGACGTTTCCGGTCGGGACCCTTCTTCAAACTTTGGAACTTTCTTTCACCCGAAACGTCACCTGTCCATGTTCTCCACAGATACTGCCTGACACATTGAGTTACTCCAGCACTTTATATTTTTTCGTAAACCAGCTTCTGTATGTAGTTCCTTGTGTTCCAAAATGTAATGCTTTATAAATATCCAGAGATGCTGCCTATCCCGCGGAGTTACTCCAGCACTTTGCGTCTGTCTCCCTGGAGACCTCGTTTTCCACGCAATGTGACATCTCCCCAACATACATTACCAACTGTTGTTTTGGCAGCAGCAACATAATCTCCCGGTTAGTACAGTCAGTGTTGCTGAGGCCTATTTTATGTAGAGACAAGAAACTGCAGATGCTGGAATCATGATCATAAAGCACACACAAAGTGTTGGAGGAACTCACACACGCTGGAGTAACTCAGCGGGACAGGCAGCATCAGCGGAGGGAATGGACAGACGTTGATTCGGCTCGAAAAGAAGGGACCCGATCCGAAATGTTGCCTATCAATTCCCTCCACAGATGCTGCCTGACCCGCAGGCTTACTTCGACACTTTGTGAGTTCATGTCATAGGAGCAGAATTAGGCCATTCGACCCATCGAGTTGCTCCAACACTTTGTGTTTCACTCAACATGCCAGCATCTGTGGTCCCCCATGTCTCCATTTGACAGCTGGAAGAACTCAGCGGGTCATGGAGTCTGAAGAACGACCCTGACCTGAAACCTCGCCTGCCTGTTTCCTTCCCCCGATTTCATGTAGTCACTTTTCGATAAAACCCCACCGCCCCAGTTATTCCAAGTCCATTTAATTCCGCATGTCTCCATTTTATTCATTAAGTCACATCGTTCGTTTTTGGTCAATACAACGGAACAGTCTGAAGAAGGGCGACGATAGACACAAAAAGCTGGAGTAACTCAGCGGGACAGGTGGCATCTCTGGAGAGAAGGAATGGGTGATGTTTCGGGTTGAGACTCTTCGACAGACTGGTAAGGGAAACGAAAGATATAGATGAAGATGTATTGTAGAGAGATAAAGATCAATGAATGCAACAATGTTACAATGATAAAGGAAACAGATCTTTGTTCGCTGTTTGTTGGGTGAAAACGAGCAGCTGATGCGACGTGGGTGGAGGAGGGATAGACAGAGAGGGAATGCCGGGGTTACTTGAAGTGAGAAAAATCAATATTCATACCACTGGGCTGTAAGCTGCCCAAGCGAAATATGAGGTGCTGTTCCTCCAATTTGCATTTAGCCTCACTCTGACTTGAGGAGATCTCGGACAGAAAGGTCAGTGTGGGAATGAGAAGTGTTTGGCAACCGGGAGATCAGGTAGGTCCAGGTAGCAACCGGGAGAGTCGCGATCCGAAAGGTCACCCATTCCTTCTCACCAGAGATGCTGTCTGACCCTCTGAGTTACTCCAGCTTTTGGTGTCTATCGTCGAGGTAAACCAGCATCTGCAGTTCCTCCCTACACAACAGAAGAGTACGAGGAGCGGTTAAGGTTAGAGGCTGCTCACTAACCTCACTATGTTTACATCGTCCTCTCTAGCAATGAATAAATATAATTCAATTACCGTATTATTGACTACAACCGCCCGTTTAAAATGACTGCTCTTTAATTCTCAACCACTGGATATCTGCCTGGAAACATTTTGCATGTTTTTGTTCAGTGAAATAATTCAATTTTGATAGAATGAGGTGTTAAATCGGCGCCACTTCACAACAAACTAAATGACCTGTGATTTAAATAGAGCATTTAGGATCGATAATAAAATTCCCAAGACTATTTCACATATATAATTCCAGCACCACTTCACACTGAGCTGTCCGTGATGTTTAAAGGGGCTGGCATCTGCCCTGATCCGTTGTTCTGATAAAACACTTTTTGAAATAATTTGAAGTTTTGAAATTAATCCTCGCAGCCTAATGTACACTTTGGGCTAAGGTTTGATCCCTGCACAAAGCGCAATGTAAACGGAATGGAATCTCTATTAACATTCTGAGACACTCTACATAATGGAAGTGATCACATTCGGCCCTTCGAGCCAGCATTGCCATTAAATATGATCATGGCTGATCATCCAAAATCAGTACCCAGTTTCTGCTTTCTCCCCATATCCCTTCATTCCATAACCCTAAGAAATTTAAACATGGGAGGCTTTTTATAGTGAAAAAGAAACTGCATGGCATCATTTTTATCATGTGATGATTTTTCCACATGTCGGTTGTCGTTATTGGCTCAAGAGTAATTTGGGAGAGGAACTTGGTAACTCGGGAGAGGAACTTGGAACATCGCAGAAATGAGAAGTAAACGGCAAACTTAGTCACACCCGTGGGAACTCGGTTAAACTCTTGAACATAAACTTGGAATCTCGTACACAACCATGAGTCTGATTTTTTCTTTCACTCGGGGTCACTTGTGGGTCGACTCGCACTGTGAGACAGGGGCTTTAGTTTGCCAGTGACACCACACAAGACAGTGCAGATGATTGTCTAAGATTACAACAGATCACGAACAACTGGGAAAGTAGGAAAAAAGAATGACAAATTGAATTTAACTTGGACATGTACAAAATTATGCATTTTGGAAAGTTAAACGAGGGTTGGACATGCACAGTAACAGCACAGGTAGACAGGTTCATGCAGATAACATATGGCATACTTACCTTCATCAGTCAAGAAGGGTCCCGACTTGAAACATCACCCATTCCTTCTCTCCAGAGATGCTGCCTGTCCCACTGCATTACTCCATCTTTTTGCGTCTATCTTCACTTAGTATAGAAGTTGGGTTGTCATGTTACAAATGCACAAGGTATTGGTGAGACAGCACTTGGAGTATTGTGTGAAAATGTGGTGGCCACACTAGAGGAAGGATGGGATTAAGCTAGAGTGAGTGCAGAAAAGATTCAAAAATATGTTTCTGGGACTGGATAGCTTCAGTTAAAAGAAGAGACTAGATAGGCTGGGACTATTTTCTTTGGAGTGAAGGAAGCTGTGGGGTAACCATGTAGAGGTCAATAAAATCACGATGTGCATAGATAGAGCAAATAATCACTGTCTGTTTCCCAGGGTAGGGGAGTATAAAACAAGAGAGCATAGGTTAAAGCTGAGAAGAGAAAGATTTAAAGGTGATTCAAGGAGCAACTTTTTTCACATTGTGGATTGTCGGTATATAAATCAAACTGCCAGAAGAAGCTACAGGTGCAATGACAACATTTCAATTGCACAGGGTTATGGCCTAGATGGATATGGATCAAAGATAGCCAAATGGGATCAATTTAGGTTGGCATCTTTGTCAACATAGACAACTTGAGCCGAAGGGCTGGCTTTAATGCTGATTAACTCTGATTCTTTGTACATTGAAACTGTCCTGCATAATAGTTTTCTATGACCTCATGTTAATATTTTTTTTTAAATTGGCGTATTTATTGGAGCTAAATTGATTTTAATCGATTTTTTTTTAAAGCAGGATAATCTGTAAAATAGGGTAAACTTGCAATATCATCCATCATCGACATGTAACTAATGAAAGTTCAGTAAAATTATTTTGGGAATGCAAACAGATTATAAACTACTGCACGTTGGATTAACATATTAGTAAAATGAGGCAAGTATGGTGAAAGAGGAAGATTTGGCTTTTCATTACAAATGCAGTACTTAATAAAATCTGTGATTATTATGTTCTTTAAGTAATTAATAATTTTATAGTTATATGACATCAGACTGTGATTGACAACTTGAAATTCACATCTGGTTCAGTGTTTCTTGAAAGGTATTTCTTGGCATGGTGCATTATTTTGAGGTTCAGTAACTGTTAGCACATGCACAAATGTGCCAGGAACTTTTCACTAGATGTGATGCATGTGCATTACCACAAGTTTCTTTGTTCAAACTTGAGCAATGCAGAGCATTTAAAGAAAAATGGAAAGCTGCTTAAATATGCACAGAGGGCTTCTTCAAATCTACAGTCACACTTCACATGCAGGCATGCATTTTATATATTATTATTATTATGTCTTTACAGACATCAAACTCCTTTCTCCTTTTTTTGAAAATAGTGTAATTCATATTCCACCTAAATGTACAGATTTAACTGATTCACAGGTTTCCTGACTCGCATTGATTGCATCTCATTGGCATTGAATCCGACTATTGACATGAGAAACTTGTCACTTCTTGACAACTCAGTAAGATCTTGTATAATTTATCCTGAAGTCTTCACTAGATCAATTCCAAGAATATGAATTCTTCAATATTCCCATGTATGTCTTAAGTGAAATGTAAGCAGGTTTTAAGGATTCAGATTAATGACTGGAGAAAGAACATTTTGAAGAATACAAACAACTATATTGATTATAACAAAATACAGGAAAATTATCAATATCGTACCAAGTCTCACACCCCTCCACACATCTGACCTCTCTGCGATAGCTAGCTTGGAGACCTTGAGAGTCCTGACACCAGCATGTACCAGGGTCCAGGCTCTCTCTTTCCTTCCAAATGATCAAATTGTTTTCCTAGCAATGGCTTGACATGTAGTGCAGTTAATTTAGCCAACAACTCAATTTTAGCTGATGCAATGTGTTTAACTCTAATATTACAATGTCTGCTGCGGAAATTCAGTAATCACTTTGTACACTTTTGAAATAAAATTGTATTTTACATGATATATCCTTGTACAGCATTGTTGTCTGTGTTTTCCAGTTCATTGTGTCCTTCATCAGTGGTACTAGACTGAGCTTACTTAGATATACATCCTTGCGCATAATATACAGTCAGTAGCGTTGTCAAGGCATGCGTTTTACACTAATCACTTAACCATACTGTTCACCTGAAGTCACCCCGCTTTCTCCTATTGATGCCAGTAGTGCTAATGCCACACAGACCAGTGTTCTGGTGGCGGTGCGACTCTGTGTTGCAGACTCTGTGTCTTTTTTTTTTTTTTTTTTTGTCTAGTTAAATGTAGTTGTTTGTGTTTTTTAATAGTGTTTTTAACTGTGTATATGTGGGGGGCGGGGGGGGAGGGGGAAACTTTAAAAAAATCTATTCCCTGTACGGGAGACCCGACCTTTTTCCTGTCGGGTCTCCATTGTCGTTGGGGCCTAGCACCGTGGAGTGGCCTCCAGCTGGAACGACCTGGGGGCTCCAGTCCTGGAGCCTGTGGTGCTGCGGACTTACCATCGTGGGGCTGGCCGGCATCGGAGCGTGGGGAGCGGTGGTGACTCGCTGCTGCGGTCCGACCATGTAGCTCGGAGGCTCCAGCTGCAGCCACAGGTCCGGTGGACTGGGACATCGGGAGCTCACAGGTCCGGGTGAGAGACCGCTTTCCTAAAATGGCCGTGGGACATCATCGCCTGCCTGGGGCTTCGACATCGGGAGAGAAATGGAGAACAGGGGAGAGAAAAGACTTTGCCTTCCATCACAGTGGGTTCACTGTGATGGATGTTTCTGTAAATTGAATTGTGTGTATGTCTGTAGGAAATTGTCTTTGTTTGTATGGCTGTGGAAACGGAGTTTTGTTTGAGCCTCACTGAGGTTCAAATGACATGTAATAAATATTGTATATTGTATTGTAATTATCTGCTGCTGTATTGTAATTATCTGCTGCTGCATCCGGCTCGGGGCTAGAACGGTGCTCCGGAGGCTGGGACGGCGTTCTGGCGGCGGTGATCTGAGTCTGGGGTTCAGCCGCGGGCCAGCGGCTGCGTGTGCTGGACTGGAGGGTGGCAGCTTCGACCACCCCCGGGCCGCGGTGTTTGAACCGGCCCGTTTGCGGGGTTCGGTGAGCCGCGGGACTGTTTGTACCATCGCCCGGTGGGGAATCGCCTCAGCGCAGAGGGAGAATAGGAGGGAAGAGACAGTAACCCTAAGATTTTTGCCTCCACCACAGTGAGGAGGTGCTTGGAGGATACACTGTGGTGGATGTTAATTTGTGTTTATTGTTGTTTATTATTGTATGATTGTACGTATGACTGCAGGCACGAAATTTCGTTCAGACCGTAAGGTCTGAATGACAATAAAGGTATTCAATTCAATTCAATTGGCTCACTATTTTTAGGATGTGTCAGTGTGATTTCCTGCTGTGGAAACTCCACTAGCCCTTCCTCCTGTGCAGTTATCCTGCTGCTGGAATTGCTCTGGCTCATCCCTGTGGCTCTCAATTTGCAGGCTGAGGAAACAGGCCATAATTTCTGACTATTGAAACATTTTGACTTTTCAAATTGACACACCAGAAGTGGAAGGCTTATGACCTAGAATAGGACGTGCTTCAGATTCCATTTTGGAACCCGATCCTTCATTTCTGCTCTATGACCAGAAAATGCAGCTCCATTTATTCCTCGTGGGGCACAAATGTTGTTTGCATTCATCGATGCCTTCTTCACAGATGTTGCAATTTTCCACACAAGTGCAAATAGAAACATAGAAACATTGAAAATAGGTGCAGGAGTAGGCCATTTGGCCCTTCGAGCCAGCACTGCCGTTCAATATGATCATGGCTGATCATCCAAAATCAGTACCCCGTTCCCGTTTTTTCCCCTAATCCCTTGATTCCGTTAGCCCTAAATCTAACTCTCTTTTCAAAACATCCAGTGAATTGGCCTCCTGTGGCAGAGAATTACACAGATATGCAAGGGTCTGTATATTTATCTACTTAAAATAAATGTATTTACCAATTAAATCAAAACAAACTTTTCAACCAAGGCACAGTGTAGGAAAGGGCCAAAGGTGCAATGATAATACAATCATTGTTTCAATATGCTCCATAGTAATCTTGCCTTCTTTGTAATTCCCAGTTGAAAATGTGTACATCAAATAATCTTAATACATATGCATATCATTAATGTTTGGAATCCATTTTATTCTCATTTTCACCATCTACTTGCACTATCTTATTTGCTGTATAAACACCATTTCCACACATTGCATATATTAATTGAAGCTTTCATACACACTTTGTGAACATTAAGTCTTCCTGTGTATTCAATCTGAGTCTGAGCAATCATTTTGAACATTCTTATAGTAACACGGTTTATGTTATTTAAACTACTCTGAACTATACAATTAGTTCTCCAATTACTATTCCATCCAACAGTGCTATGCTTGCCATAGACAGACTATATGCAGACTTGAAACTGAAACATTGATTGAGTGTATAGTCAAAATGGAATTTTACTTCGGAGTCACGTGAGTGACTACGTGAAGAACCCGCTCAGTGCGCAGGCGCGGCATTACGCCAGCAATGCAACAGCGGCTGCCACGGGAGTTAGGCTCTCCCATTACAGGATGAACCGGACCGTCAGGTGAGTACCCTGAGGTCGGGTTTTCTTTTACAGGTGAGCCTTTTTCAGCTTGTGTTTTTTACAGGCAGAGAAAAAGGCTCTGGAACAAAACTGTCACCCGTTTTCCCGTTGGGGAGGGGGGCAGCAACAGGCGGTAGGAGCGTTACCCGGTGTTCCGTAATTCCCCGACACCGTGCCGAGGCCAGCCCGCTAGTAGCAGCGGGCTGGATGCATAGCCACTCGAGAGGCATCCGGCAGGTGTTCCCGATGTCGGACGGGACGTCTCTCCACCTGCACGGGGGGAGAGAGAGCCGCCTGAGCCGCTGGAGCGGCTCACGGAGCAGGTGCCTGCGAGACGCGCTGCTTGAGGGGTGCTCTCGCTACTACAAGGCACAAAAGCTCCAGAAGAACCTGTCCCCCGCTCGACTCCAGCGGAGGAGCGTTCCATTGCAGGGGGGGCAGCAACAGGCGGTAGGAACAATTACCGGTCGCACCGCTATCCCCATCACCGCGCCGAGCCCAGTCCCGCTAGTGCCTGAACTGCGGGCTAGATGTCTAGCCATCCGAACAGGCATCCGGCCGGTGGCGTCCGATTCGTCGGACGGGGACATGTCTCCACCTAAATGGAGGAGAGACAGCCGCCTGAGCTGCATCCAACAGCAATTGGAGCAGCTCCAGCGAGATGCGCTGAAAGAGCGCTCTCGCGGAGGGAGGTCAGGCACCCCCTCCACAGTGTTCTGTACACTGCCCTCTGCTCCCTCATTACTGGAGGCTAGCATTGGTGACCAGGGCTGGGCTGGTCTGGAACAGGGGCAGGCGGACGAATTCGGGAGTATGCCAGGGGTGCAGGAACATGAAGAGCTGTTGGGTGTGATGGACCGCTTGTAGCAACCCCACGGGCTGGAGCACCGCTGGAACCAAGAATGGCGGCCAGCATCAACCATTACTGGAAAAGGTGCTCGCTGAGGTGCTGAAACAACACAGCACCAGAAAACGGTGAGGCCCTCAAAGTAAAAAGTGTCAACAGCCAAAACTGGGGGCATGTGGGTCACACATCCAGACCCAAGAACTCAAGCTACAGCGGATCCTAAGGCTCCTGACGTCAGCCATCACAGCCTTTGCTCGTTCCGTGGAGACCACGGAGATGGATACCTGCCAGCAGGATGTGCTGGCATTAATGTGTACCACACAATTTGAGATCAACAATCTCTGGAGAGAAACATAAGACCTGCCCTCAATCCCAAATTTGCTGGCTTGTGTAAAGCCCCAGCTGCGGAGATGGACGCGCTGCTATTTGGGAAAGATTTCAATAAAAAACTGAAGGAGTTGCAGGAAGCATCAAAAACCTTCGGCCTAATGAGGGCAGGCCCCGGGACGAGCAATCCAAGACCTCCGATACCCAAGCGGCAGCATCCCACGGCATCCACCAGTCGACGTCCGCAATATGGGACTGGTGAACGCTTGGGGTCCGCACATTATCCCCAAAGATCTTTCAGATCAGGGCCCGCAGCGGACCCTCTGGAAAATGCGCCTCCCCCCAACATCGCCAGCACGTCAGAACAAAATCTTCAGGAAAATGAAGAAACAGAATCGCCAATAACCATGGAGGTAGGTGGGCCTGGTCCCTACCAGCATATAGAGAATAAGGGTGCTTTATTAACAGGGGGAGATTACACTTGTTTAAAGAAGTATGGGGTATGGTCACGAGTGACAAGTATATACTCAACAACATTACAGGATATAAAATACAATTCATGTCAGAAAAAACACCGCCAGTTCAACAATAGCCCTAAAGGGTATTTCTCCCTCCGTCAAAGAGAAACGTGAGGGACAAGCTGAACTGGTGAGACTTATCACAAAGGGGGTCATCGAAAAGACCAAACATGGAACCTTTGGAATTTGTATCGAATATATTCACTAAAACCAAAAAAGATGGTGTCTGTCGCATCATCATTGACTTAACATCACTAAACAAATTTGTTAAGTATATACATTTCAAAATGGAGACATATGTTACTGCCAAACAACTGAATTCCAAAGGACACTTCATGGCAAGCATTTATCTTAAAGATGCTTACTATCTAGTACCCATATACAAGGATCATCGCAGATACCTAAAATTTATCTGGATGGTACAAAGCATTGCCCTACGGGCGAATTTCAGCCCAAGATTATTCACCAAAATATTGAACCCAGCCATGGCAATACTAAGAAAACAAAAACATATTGTCATGGCATATCTGGAGGATATTCTCATAGTAGGGAAAATGATGGAATTGGCTGTGGCAGCAGTATCAGCTACAAAACAGCTCCTCGAAACTCTGGGGTTCATCCTACATCCAGATAAATCTAAGTTGAAGCCATCCACTATCATGGACTACCTGGGCTTCACAATTAACTCAGTCCATATGACTGTTACCTTGCCAAAGGCAAAAATGGTTGAATTAGCACAATCATGCAACAATTAATGGTCAACGAGCGACCAACTATTCGACAAGTAGCAAGAGTAATTGGGGAAATGGTAGCAGCATTTCCGGCTACACAATTCAGACCTTTGCACTATCAAAAAATTTACAGAGAGCAAAGGTATGGGCAATAAAACGACATACAGGTCACTATGATCGAGTCATGAACTTACCCACTGAAGCAATATCAGAGCTACAGTGGTGGGCAGAAAACGTTTGGCATAGTTTCAGCCCTATCTTTATCACTAACCCTACTTTAGTTATTCAAACAGATGCCAGTGCTCAAGGCTGGGGAGCGACTAACTCCATATCCAGCACAAGTGGTAGATGGACTAAACTAGAGTCATCATTACTACTTACACTGGGCATTAACTATCTAGAGATGTTGGGCGCCTTTTATGGTTTAAAAGCATATTTATCTAATAGAAACATAGAAACATAGAAATTAGGTGCAGGAGTAGGCCATTCGGCCCTTCGAGCCTGCACGGCCATTCAATATGATAATGGCTGATCATCCAACTCAGTATCCCGTACCTGCCTTCTCTCCATACCCTCTGATCCCCTTAGCCACCAGGGCCACATCTAACTCCCTCTTAAATATAGCCAATGAACTGGCCTCGACTACCCTCTGTGGTAGGGAGTTCCAGAGATTCACCACTCTCTGTGTGAAAAAAGTTCTTCTCATCTCGGTTTTAAAGGATTTCCCCCTTATCCTTAAGCTGTGACCCCTTGTCCTGGAAAGCCCTTGTCCTGCCCACTTGCATGTTCGGTTACAAATTGATAAATACTACGGTGATGGCTTATATTAACCATATGGGTGGCATAAAATCATTATCATGCGACAAATTGGTCAACATGATTTGGCAATGGTATGTCGAAAGACATATTTGGCTATCAGCTACTTACCTACCAGGTAAGCTAAACACCCATGCCATGAGAAAATTAAACGCCTGGGTTGCAAGTTTGAACAGACCTTACCTGGAACTGGGATTGTCCAAACAAACCATCACCACCATGTCGGCATCCCTTCGAACATCCACCAAGAGGCAGTACTTAACCAGCATCAAAAAAGGGAGAAGTACTGCCAGGAAACATGGACAACTATGGCAACAGCTACAGCCACCAACATACTGGAGTTCCTGGCCATCTACACCACGATGTAGGGATCAGCTACAGTGCCATCAACACAGCGCAGAGTGCTCTTTCTGCTTATCTCAAACCAGCGGCAGGACAACAGGTGATGGGATCCCATCCACTGGTGGTAAAACTGATGAAGGGCATTTACAATATCAAGCCCTAAGCCCAGGTATACCCATATTTGGGATATCAGTGTGGTCCTGACATATCTCAGGGAATGGCCACCAGCCAGATCCCCCGGCCTCGAGCAAGCTACACTAAAGACGCTCATGTTGATGGCACTTGTATCCGCTCAGAGGGTCCAGTCACTACACCTATTGCGACTGGACAACACGATCACACCTCCAGACCAGATCTGTCGTTATCCAGCGACTGGTCAAACAGAGCAGACCAGGAACACCTAATCCAGTCATGGCTTACCCACCAGAACCACGGTTATGTGCCATGACCCACCTACTATCCTACATAGACACAACCAGAATATTCGAGGGAGATGAAAAGCCTTGTGGGTCAGTCACAAAAACCTTATGGTGGGGTACGAGCCAAACCATTGCGAGATGGCTCAAGCAGGTGCTAGAAACTGCTGGGATAAACACTAACATGTACAAATTTTATTCCACCAGGGCAGCATCCATGTCGATGGCTAAAGAATGGACATGCCTATAGACCACATCCTGGCTACAGCAGGATGGTGGGAAGGGAAAAGACCGTTCAGAAATTTTATAATAAGCCGTTGGCAAAACCTGGTTTATTTGCAGTAAAGATTTACGAACTGCAAATATTTAATTTAAGCCCAGGGGAGCAACTTAATTCTTTGTTGTTATTGTTTAAAAAAATACCATTGTGTTTTTCTACAAATAGACTCATTGGTTCATTACGATAACACTTCCTCCCTCAAGAACTTCGGCAGTGAGTGAAATGAAACTGTTACACGGTTTGAAATCACAGAGCTTTGAAATCTTCACGTAGTCACTCACGTGACTCCGAAGTAAAATAGTAAGATTAAACGAGAACTTACCAGTTTGAAGTTTGATCTGTATTTTATGAGGAGTTACGATGAGGGATTACGTGCCCTCCGCTCTCACCCTCATTATATGGATCAAACTAATAAATTGATGTCTCCTTATCTTTACTATGTTTACTTCAAAATAAACTGTGTCTATCTGTGATTCCACACCGCTGCTTGGAAGTATGCCGCGCCTGCGCACTGAGCGGGTTCTTCACGTAATCCCTCATCGTAACTCCTCATAAAATACAGATCAAACTTCAAACTGGTAAGTTCTCGTTTAATCTTACTATTTTATTTCACAAGCACAAATTACCAATATAAAATAAAGTTGTACAATTTGCTTTCTTTTAAAAATGTTTGTCTTTGGACTGAACTGTGTGCTCCTCCTCTTAAGTTCTTTGTCCTTACTAATGAACTCACACTTGTCCTTCCCATCAGAGTTCAAACCTTCTCCTTTGCATTCAAATCATAATGCTTAAAGGATATAATGAAATAAGATTCCTCCACCTTAATTACCAGCCCAAGATCCGCAGCTACTTCATAGTCATAGAGTCATTGAGCCATACAGTGTGGAAACAGGCCCTTTGGCCCAACTAGCCCACACCGGACAAAATGTCCCAGCTACAAGGGTCCCACCTGCCCGCGTTTGGTCCCTATCCCTCCAAAGCTGTCCTATCGATGTACCTGTCTAACTGTTTCTTAAATGTTGGGTTAGTCCCTGCCTCAACTACCTCTTCTGGCAGCTTGTTCCATACATCCACCACCCGTTGTGTGAAAAAAAACTACCCACAAGATTCCTATTAAATCTTTTCCCCTTCATATTAAACCTATGTCCTCTGGTCCTCGATTCACCTACTCTGGGCAAGAGACTGTGTGCATATACCCGATCTATTCCTCTCATGATTTTATGCACCTCTATAAGATCACCCCTCATCCTCCTGCGTTCCAAGGAATAGAGTCCCAGCCTACACAACCACTCCGGATAACTCAGACCCTCTAGTCCTGGCAACATCCTCGTAAATCTTCTCTGTACCCTTTCGAGCTTGACAACATCTTTCCTATAACATGGTTCCGAGAACTGAACAAGATACTCTAAATGCGGCCTCACCAACATCTTATACAACTACAACATGACCTCCCAACCTCTATACTCAATAATCTGACTGATGAAGGCCGATATGCCAAAAGCGTTTTTGACCACCCTATCTACCTGCGACTCCACATTCAAGGAACCAGGCACCTGCACTCCTAGATCCGTCTACTCTCCCACATCACCTTGAGCCCTACCATTTACTGTGTAGGTCCCGCCCATGTCATGTTAGACTTCCCAAAATGCAACACCTCATTTCTCTGTATTAAATTCAATCAACCATTCCTAGGCCCACCTGGCCAAGTTGACCAAGTCAAGTCAAGTCAAGTTTATTCGTCACATACACATACGAGAAGTGCAGTGAAATGAAAAGTGGCAATGCTCGCGGATTGTGCAAAAAAAACAAACAAACAAACTACAAACAGAATCACATATTCACATATTACATATTTGTGGGAGGGTAAAAAAAGGAAAAAAACCCAGCAATTTTAAAAAGACATCACACAATAGTAAAATGGTACAGTAAAGTTAGTCCCTGGAGAGATAGGAGTTTACATTCCTAATGGCCTCTGGGAAGAAAATCCTTCTCTTCCTATCTGTTCTCACAGCATAGCAACAGAGGCGTTTGCCTGACCGTAGCAGCTGGAACAGTCCATTGCTGGGGTGGAAGGGGTCTCCCATGATCTTGTTGGCTCTGGAGTTGCACCTTCTGATGTATAGTATGTGCAGGGGGACGAGTGTAGTTCCCATAGTGCGTTCGGCCGAACGCACTACTCGCTGCAGAGCCTCCTTGTCCTGGGCAGAGCAGTTCCCAAACCAAATCGAGATATTTCCGGACAAGATGCTTTCCACAGCCGCTGAGTAGAAGCACTGGAGGATCTTCAGAGACACTCTGAATTTCCTCAATTGCCTGAGGTGGTAAAGGCACTGCCTTGCCTTACTCACGAGTGCTGCAGCGTGTGATGTCCATGTCATATTCTCAGTGATGTGGACTCCCAGGTATTTAAAACAGCTCACCCTATCCACAGTATCCCTATTTATCTTCAATGGTGTGTACGTCCTCGGATGATGTGCCCTCCTAAAGTCCACGATCTGCTCCTTAGTTTCTTTGATATTCAAGAGGAGGCTGTTGTACTGACACCAGAGTGCCAGATCAGCCACCTCCTCCCGGTAGGCCTTCACATCGTTATCTGAGATCAGGCCCACCACTACAGTGTCATCAGCAAACTTGATTATCGAGTTGGAGCTGATCCTAGCCACACAGTCATGTGTGTACAGGGAGTACAGTAGGGGGCTGAGGACACAACCCTGGGGGGATCCTGTGCTCAGGGTGAGGGACTTTGATGTATTTTCCCCCACCTTGACTACCTGGTGGTGAGAAAGTTCAGGACCCAGGTACACAGGGGGGTGTTGAGCCCCAATTCCAGCAGCTTCTCAACCAAGATCCTCCTTGCAATCTTCATCATCTGCAAAACCATCCATTTTTATATCGTCTTCAACAAATCTTTGTAACAAATAAACAAGCATCCACACATTACATATAAAAAGATGTGGCAGACATCCAGGCTCCTTAACCATTGTTTGATTACCCACGTTCATGCCTGTCCCTTAACTTACAAGGAATGGCTGCTGCTGACACCCAGTAGAAAGGGTGTTCCATGGGAGGCAACCAAGCTTCAGGGAATGGAATCTGAGGCCCTGCTATCTCCAGCTACCCTGATGGTTTTTAAACTGCCGTAAAAGCTTTTCTGAAATGATCTGAGCTAAATGGCTTCTAATGACGAGAGACATTTAAAAACAGATCAGAAAAATCTTTTAATTCAATAAGAATAACCATATTTAAATGAATGAGTTTGCATGACTGATGGTTGGCATAAATTTGAGGGACCAGATGTGAAGTGCTTGCTCCCCTCAGCTCAGTGCATTTGTGTTGGACTACTGGATTCAATGATGGGATGAGAAATGGAGGGAGAAATCCAGGGCGATCTGAAGGTATTTGATCTCCAACCATTGCTTATTTCTGCATTTCAGTACCACAGGCAAAGAAGTCCGAGCTTATGAGGAGATATCCCATACAGTTTGCTATGTAAATCTCTACCAGTGCTTATTACGTCCCTCACACAAGAACAAAGCTTGAATCCACAACCTTCTCAGAAGAAACAGTGCATTACACCAATCTATATTCCATGCCCTTCTTGCACCTCTCAGTTTAGGTTCAATAATCTTTTATTATTTGTGATATCATATGGAAAATTTAGATTTCCAGATATTGAAAAGCAAAAAAAAAACTCCACAGGCGAGGGAAACCTATAATATTAGCAGCAAATGTTGGAAATACTCTATGAATCAGCCAGCAATTAATTTAATGTGTATTGGTCCTCAGTATTATTTCAGCTTTCTAGATTAAAACAGATACATAACAGAACTGATATATAACAGTTATCTTTAAATTTTGCAAGGAATGAAGAAATTAATAAATCCCCAAAATTCCAAATATTTTTCACAATACATTTACCTGGTTTAAATACGATGTTAAATCAACAGTGGAAAAAAATGAATTCTGCATATGTAATATTTGTCTGTCATCATGATTTTGTCATGCAAAGTCCTTTGGGTATCTGGAATATCTTCACTCTAACAGAATATGACAACTTCACAGCATCAAGGATATGCTGTTCTTATTGTGATTTGAACATACACATAGTATTTGGCGTTTTGTTCAAAACATGATTTGCACTATTAGTGAGAGACATGCAGCTGAACTAAAATTATTAAAATAGCAGTTTTTAATTCTTTTTTTTAAAAATTCTACTCAATGCTTCATTGTACGCATTTTGGATTCAGTTCTTCATTTATCAGAGAATTTCTTCAAATACATTGAGACTTGTCCTTTACACAAATGAGGCAATTTATCATCCAAACAAATCAATCAACATTCCGAATAGAACTTCATCAGAGTTCTGATTCAGGGTCTCAGACCTGTAATATTGATCAATTCTCCTTATTCTTCTTGCGTATGGCATGCACAGCGTAAAGTTGTAGGAAAACTTGTTCTATTTAATCTTACTTGATTGTACACGCCAGGTTGATTGTATTAGTCGAAACAGGGCGGACCACGTGAAGATTGCAATCTCCCACCCCAATTCTCCTTCTGCAGTTGCCTATCTTGCTTAGTTTTTCCAGCATTTTCAGTTTTCACTTATTTCCAACGTGCCTCACTCAGCCGCGCAAGAGAAGCGGACCGGCCGAGTGAGAAGCCGGCCGAGAAAGAAGCGGGTCCGTGCAAGAGAAGTGGGACACAGCGCTTACCCAGCCCCCGATGGCAGGGCACAGTCCCGACGAGCCAAGCAGCCAGGCAGGCCATGGAGCCAGCGACGAGCCGAGCAGCGGGGCCCAGCAGAGTGAGGCCACGCTGTGGAGCCAGCGACGGGCAGAGCAGCGTGGAGCCAGAGACTCACTTTCCGCAGTGCAGGCAAGCAAGTCGGCGGAGTAGCGGGAGTCGGCAACAACCAGAGCAGTGAAGCTAGCAGCGGCCCGGGAGGCCCGGTGAGGCCCGGTGGAGCCAGCGGAGGCAGAGCCGAGAGGACGAGGAGGCACCGGAGTCCATAGGCCGACAAGCTGGACCAGTGAAATCCTTCAAAGTAAAAGCGGGACTGTTTGAATGTTATGCATTATTCACTGTTCCTTCAAAGTAAAAGCAGGACTGTTTGAATGTTATGCATTATTCACTATTCCTTCAAAGTAAAAGCAGGACTGTTTGAATATAATGCATTGGTCACTGTTATTAATAGTAAATCTGTGTGCATAGAAGGAATATGGTTTAAATTGTTCTAGTTGGCTATTAACATGAAATGTTGGTTAATAGTATAAATCTATAATTATAAGAATTAGTAATAGTCAGTGGGCTGGATCACTTCTTAGTGTGTAAAAGGATTACGTCCAGTGCAGAATACACAGTGAGGGAACAGAAGATAGTGCACCTGAATAGCAACAGGGTAGCATGGCTTTTCAAATTGTAGGAAACGTGGTGCCCCAGTTAGATTCTTGGTGTAATTTTGAGAAATGGACCGAAGACTTAGAGGTTTGTTTCATTTCCAATGATATCACTGCAGAGGAGTAGAAGAGAGCATGATTCATATTAGGCATAGGAAGAGAGGGTTATCAGACCTTACGTATGTTACTGCAGCCAGCAAAGCCCACAGACAAAATGTACGAGGAGTGTAAGGAGGCATTAATGGCTCATTTCTCGCCAAAACCTCCAAGGGCATTCAGAGGCAAGGAGCCTGAACTAAAGAGGGCAGGTAGTCCCTCAATGGACAAACGAGAGGTGCAAAGTGACAAAAGTCAAGGGTAAAGTGACAAAAGTCAAGTGCCAAGTGACGAAGGTCAAGTGAAAAAGGCCAAAGGTCAAAGGCAAAGGGACAAAAGTCAAATGCACAGGGACATTGCCATCCAGAGGGCAATCCTAACTCTTCAAGCTGCATTCAGGGGTATGAAGGTACGGAGAGAGAATCGGAACAAACAGAAGGCAGCAATGGTAACACAAGCAGCATTTACAAGACACAGAGTATACCGTCCATACAGGGCAATGAAATTAGCAGCTATAATAGTACAAACCCATTATAGGGCACACCTTCAATTGGAAAGTGATCGCAAGACTTACATGAAGGTATGCAGAAGCATTGTACTGCTTCAGGCTGCCTACCGAGGAATGCTTGTTCGAAAGCAATTGCGGTGCATGCACAAATCTGCCAAGGTCATACAGACATATTATCAGATCCATAAACAGCGTCAGTATTTCAAGAAACTACGCTGATCTGCCATTGCGGTACAGCAATAATATAGAGCTTGCCAGATAAGAGATGTCCAATTGAGACATTATAATAGTTTGAGAAAAGCAATGGTTTGTATTCAGGCCTTCTACCGCGGGATTCAAGCCAGAATATTGGTTGAGAAAATCAAGGCAGCACGCCATATTGTCAGTCTTAATGATGTGCATTACAAGAAAACATTTCAGGAAGCAAAAGGCGGCTGTGGTCACTCTGCAAGCTTCATACCATGGTTACCGATGAAGGGTATGCTACAGAGCTATGCGACAAGCAGTCATTTCGATCCAGAGATGGTACAAAGCATGCAAAATGGGCATTCCCAGTTTGTGCAATATTAGTCAATGAGGTATGCAACCATTACCATTCAGGCTGCCTACAAGGGTATGGTGGTTAGGCAGTGGGTTAAGCAAAAGAGGGCTACTGTAAAAGTGCAGTCAGTACTCCGTGTGAGTTGGTATGGGAAAGACTTAAGAAGGCAAATAGATGCACAGCACAAAAGGCTTAAATGATACAAAAAGCTTAAACGATATAGGAAAGACTTCCTCAAACTGAAATATGCAGCAATTGTAGTGCAGTCTCACTACCTTGCTAATGAAGCAAGAAAACTATACAGAGCACAAATCAAAGCCACTGGTGTATTGCAAAGACAATATAGATCCTACTTCTTGATGAAGAACCAGAAAGGTGACTTAAGAAGACAAATAGATGAACAACAGAAAAGGCTTAAACGATACAAAGAACGGTTAAATAAATGTGTGACAATGAGTAAAAAGCTGCTAATAGAAAAGTCTAAAGAAGAGAGGCATGTCGGTCGAGACAAAAGTATGCAGGACCAATTGCGATTAGGACACTTCACTATAGTCCAGCATGGAGCCTCCTTCACTGAGCAATGGACAAAAGGTTATGCATTGCAGAATCTCATGAAACAACAAGAGCAGATAAATTCGCAACAAATGGAAATTGAACAACAGAGGAAGCTGCTAGAAAATGAAAACTTGCAGCCATGGGTCAGATCCCACCTACAAAGAGGAAAACAAAGCAAATACATGAACTAGAAAATGAAACGCAGAATATCAGGAACAGGAAGAAATTTGCAAATTAGATTGGGACATTTAAATAGGGAAGAAGCAGAGGTACAGGCAGAGCTAGAGCGATTAGAAAGTGTTCGCAATTTATACATAAAGGAACGGAAAATGATAATACATAAAGCAAGGGGTAATGTATCTACCGGATATATATCTGTATATATATCCGGTAGGCGGCGCGACTCTCGTCTGCAGCGGCCTCTGCAGTCCGTCTGCGTTTTTATTATTTTATGTCTATGTTTTAATGTAGTTTTTGTTATTTTTGTTGGGGTATGTTTGTGGGGGTGTGGGGGGGTTGGGGGTAACTTTTAAATCTCTCCCTGCACGGGAGACCCGACCTTTTCTTTGTCGGGTCTCCGTTGTCGTTGGGGCTGCAACGAGGAGCGGCCTCCAACAGGAAGACCGGGGGCTCCAGTGCCGACACTCACCTCACCGTCGCGGAGCTGGCCAAGTCCGGAGCGGGTGGAGCTGTGGTGGACGCTGCTGCGACCCGACCCCCGGAGATTCGGTGGCTGCAACTGCGGGTTTGGCGGACGGCACCGGGAGCCCGCGGGTCCCTGGAGGGAGACCGCTTTTCAGGGCTCCCGCAACGGCGACTTCTCCCGCCCGAGTTGCGGGGTTGAAGAGCTCCTGGAGCGGGGCCTACATCACCGCCCCGCGCGGCTTGGAATGGCCGCGGGAGTTTGCGAGCGCACGCCGGGGGCTCTAACATCAAGACCCGGTGTGCGGCCTTGCATCACCCGGCGTGGCTTAAATGACCATGGGACAATCGCCATCGCCCGCCGGGGGCTTTGACTTTGACTCTGACATCGGGGGGGAGAGTGCAGTGGAGAGAAAAGTTTTTTTGGCCTTCCATCACAGCGATGTGATGGATGTTTATGTAAAATATGTTGTGTCTTGGGTCTATTTGTTTGTAATGTATGGCTGCAGAAACGGCATTTCGTTTGGACCTCAAGGGGTCCAAATGACAATAAATTGAATTGAATTTAATTGAAATTGAATTGAATTAAGGAAGATGGGTGGAATGAAAAAATTATAGGTGCTGATCTAGATAGGATTATTACAGTTATGAGGATGTATTGTGAGATGACTGTAATAAAACAATTGTGCAACAGTGTATTAATCAATGATATGTTAGGTAAAGAACATATACCGTGCAGGTAAAATTGAGTTAAAAGGGGAGAAGTGCGTTGTATGTAATAGAAATGGTATTACCTGCCTCCAAGTTAAAGGGGGAGAAGTGTGGTGTATATTATATAAATGGTGTTACCTGCCTCCAAGTTAAAGGAGGAGCAGTGTGATGTATGTGATATAATTAGCATATGTTATGTCTTGTGCGAGGGGGCGCATGCGCTGGGGGACACTCAAGGTGGCATGCTGGAATAAAGAAGCTTGTTAGTTTACTCCCGTATCTGAGTGTTATTTTGTCAGTTCCAAGCACCCAAATACACAACAATCATAAAGTGGGCTGGTCATGGCATACATCAACAATAGGCTCCCATGCAACCTTGATCCACTGTAATGAGCCTACTGTTGCAACAGGTACAGAACAGATGCCAACTCCCTGACCCTACACTCATCCCTCGATTATCTGGATAACAAGGACATCCACGTCAGATATCTATATAGCTGCACCTCAATACCATAATTCCAACCAAATTCATCTCCATATTATGGGTTATGGAGAGAAGGCAGGAGAATGGGGTGAGGAGGGAGAGATAGATCAGCCATGATTGAATTGCGGAGTAGAATTGATAGGCCGAATGGCCTAATTCTACTCCTATCACTTATGACCATATATTCCTGAACATCACCACCTTCTGCACTGTTCCATAACTTCCTGACCCATAGTCTGCAATCAATGAAGATAGGTGATCAACCATCCTAAAGAATAATTCACAACACTAGCACCTCACAAGGCTGCATTCACCTCCCCATACAATACTATGTTGTAAACATTCACAACTAGGGTGGCACAGTGGTGCAGAGGTAGAGTTGCTGCCTTACAGTGAATGCAGCGCCTGAGACCCGGGTTCGATCTCGACTGCTGTCTGACGGAGTTTGTACATTCTCCCCGTAACCTGCGTGAGTTTTTTTGAGATCATTGTTTTTTCCCACACTCCAAAGACATACAGGTATGTAGGTTAATTAGCTTGGTAAATGTAAAGATTGTCCCTAGTGGGTGTAGAATAGTGTTAATATTCAGGGATCACGGGTCGGCACGGACCCGGTGGGCCAAACGGCCTGTTTCCGCACTGTATCTCTAAACTAAACTAAATTGTGGCCAAATTCTGCTCTGTCCATTTACAAGTTTGTAGATGACACCATTGTAGCATGCTGGGTCTCAAACAATGATGTGATGGAGTACTGGAAGGAGACCAAGAACTTATTAGCATGTTGTCAAAGCAACAAATTCTCCCTCAATGTCAACAAAATAGAAGAGCATGTCATTGACTTCATGAAATGCAGTTGTATATTCTCCACAGTCTAGATTAAGGGTGATGAAGTGGAGATGGTAGAGAGTTTTAAGTTTGTAGATGTAAATATCACTAACAATTTTCCCTGGTCCAAACACATTTATACATCAGCCAAAAAACACACCAACAGCTCCATTTCCTCAGAAACATAAAGAAATTCAGCAAGTCTCCACAACACTTACCAAATAAGGTAGCACAGTGGTACAGCTAGGAGATCTGCAGTGTCACAGCGCCAGAGACCCGGGTTCAATCCTGACCACAAGTGCTGCCTGTGTGGAGTTTGCACATTCTTCCTGTGACTGCGTGGGTTTCCTCTGGCTGCTCTGGTTTCCTTCCACATCTCAAAAATATGCAGATTTTTTAGGTTAAGTGGCTTCAGTAAATTGCTCCTGATGTTTAGGGAGTGGCGAGGAAGTGGGATAACATAAAACCAGTGTATGTACAGGTAATTAATAGTTGTTGTGAACTTGATGGATCAAAGGGCCTGTTTCCATGCTACATCTTTAAATGAAAATACATTTCTAGTTTAGTTTAAATTCATGAAACTGCAGAGAGTTGTGAAGGCAGCCCAGTACATCATGCAAATCAACCTCCCCACTCCATCGACCCCATCTACACATCACACTGCCTCGGGAAAGCAACCAACATCAAAGACAACTCATTCTCTCTTCTCTCCTCTCCCGTCAGGCAGTAGAAACAATCTTGAAAGCACGTACCATCAGATTCAAGAACAGCTTCTTCCCCGCTGTCATCAGACTTTTGGAGAAATACCTCATACCCGAAGGATGAATTCATGATGTTCTAATCTACCTCATTACAGCCCTTGCATTTGTTTTTATCTGTAGCTTCTCTGCAGCTGTAACACTTTATTCTGTGCTTTTATAATTTTCTCTTTTGCACTACTTAATGTACTCATGTATGATCTGATATGCTAGGATAGCAGGCAAAATAAAGTGATTTTTTTTACTGCACTTCAGTACATATGACTATAATAAACCAATTGCAATATCATCCTTAATACGCACTTAGCTTTGTTGTCTTTCCTTGACTGCTTGATTTCTGCACATTTACCACAGCTATGACTTACATTGCACAGCTTTGTTTGGCGACCAATTCATTGAACACTTGTGTGCGGTCCCCCAATGCCTACTGGATCTCCTGGTTGCTAACCATTTGAACTCCTTTCCTAATCCCACACTGACCTTTCTGTCCTGGGCCTCCTCCATTACCAGAGTGAGGAAACTTGCAAACTGGAGGATCAGCTCCTCATATTCAGCTTGGGAAGCTTACAACCCATCGGTATAAGCAGTGAATTCTCCAAATGTAGGTAATCTCTCAAATCCCCCCCCACCCCCCCATTTTTCCCACTCTTTTCCCCCCTCATCCCTCCCCTGCGCTCTACCTGGATTCCCTGCCACTTGTTCCAACACTCTTTAGGTTAGGTTAGTTAGTTTAGTTTAGGGATACAGCACGGAAACAGGCCCTTCGGCTCACTGAGTCCATGCTGACCAACAATAATGCATACATGAGTTCTACCCTACAAGCTAAGGACAATTTACAGAAGCCAATTAATTTACAAACCTGCACGTCTTTGGAATGTGGGAGGAAACCGGAGCACACGGTCACAGGAAGAATTCTGCGTGCAAGTTCACTTTAGCATAAGGATGTAGAATAAGGAGTGTAGCATAACTACACTCTTAGTTTTTCCAAAACACCATGGGCGACACTTCATAGTTAAAGGAATCCAAATTTTAATTTTCCGCATTGAAAATTATAGTTATTTTCAGAATTATTGTTGAGATAATAAATATTTGGGTGGTTCTGAACTAAGCACATTTGGTCCACCCAAACCACAAAGAGAAATTGAAAATTTCTGTACCAAGTTTCTGCCAGAAGCTAGCAATGATTTAAACAAGTAAAAATAATTTATGTGAGAGGGTGAATTATATTTGATGGGGACTAAAGAAATAGACAATAGACAATAGGTGCAGGAGTAGGCCATTCAGCCCTTCGAGCAAGTGTCATATATACTATTATAGAGGATGTTGACATAGACCAAGGAATGTTTTTTTTTAATGTTTCTGACGGAATAGGAAAAAAAAAGTATTCAGCTATATTTGGCAAAATATCAAAGACAAAATATGATTGCCCCAGCTGTGGCATTATCATTCATTGACTTTAGACTTTAGAATTTAGAGATACAGAGTGGAGGCAGGCCCTTTGGCCCACCGGGTTCACACCGACCAGTGATCACCTCGTGCAAGGACATTAATCTTCACACTAACAACAATGTTACAATTTACTGAAGCCAATTAACCAACTAACCTATCTTTGGAATGTGGGAGGAAACCAGATCACACAGAGAAAATCCACATGGTCACTTTATTGTGGTCAGTGGTGAGACTTCAAGATTCATGATTCATGATTCAAGATCCAAGAGAGTTTATTGTCATGTATCCCTGATAGGAAAATTAAATTCTTGCTTTGCTTCAGCACAACAGAACATAGTAGGCATTGACTACAAAACAGATCAGTGTGCCCATATACCATTATATAAATATATACACACGTGAATAAATAAACTGATTAAGTGCAAATAACAGATAATGGGCTATTAATGTTCAGAGTTTTGTCCGAGCCAAGTTTAATAGCCTGATGGCTGTGGGGAAGTAGCTATTCCTGAACCTGGTTGCTGCAGTCTTCAGGCTGAAGGTAGCAGGGAGCTGAGTGTGTGGCCAGGATGGTGTGGGTCCTTAATGATACTGTTAGCCTCTTTGAGGCAGCGTCTGCGATAGATCACCTCGATGGAAGGGAGGTCAGAGCCGATGATGGACTGGGCAGTGTTTACTACGTTTTGTAGTCTTTTCCTCTCCAGGGCGCTCAAGTTGCCGAACCAAGCCATGATGCAACCGGTCAGCATGCTCTCTACTGTGCACCTTTAGAAGTTAGAGAAAGTCCTCCTTTACAAACCGACTCTCCGTAATCTTCTCAGGATGTAGAGGCGCTGATGTGCTTTCTTAATAATTGCATCAGTGTTCTCGGACCAGGAAAGGTCTTCAGAGATGTGCACGACCAGGAATTTATAGCTCTTGACCCTTTCAACCATCGACCCGTTGATATAAATGGGGCTGTGGGTCCCCATCCTACTCCTTCCAAAGTCCACAATCAGTTCCTTGGTTTTGCTGGTGTTGAGGGCCAGGTTATTGTGCTGGCCCCATATGGACAGTCGCTCGATCTCTCTTCTATACTCTGACTCATCCCCATCTGTGATACGTCCCACAACAGTGGTGTCATCAGCGAACTTGATGATGGAGTTCGCACTATGACCGGCTACGCAGTCATGATAATAGAGTGAGTACAGCAGGGGGCTGAGCACGCAGCCTTGAGGTGCTCCCGTGCTGATTGTTATCGAGGATGACACATTTCCACCAATACGAACAGACTGTGGTTTGTGAATGAGGAAGTCGAGGATCCAATTGCAGAGGGATGCACAGAGACCCAGTTCTGCGAGTTTGGTAACCAGCTTTAAGGGGATGATTGTATTAAATGCCAAGCTGTAATCAATGAATAACAGCCTGACATATGAGTTTTTGTTGTCCAAGTGGTCCAGAGCGGAGTGGAGGGCCAGCGAGATCGCATCATCTGTTGTGGCGGTAAGCGAACTGCAGTGGGTCCAGGTGTTTGTCGAGGTAGGAGTTGATTTGCGCCATGATCAACCTCTCAAAGCACTTCATCACCACAGGCGTTAATGCCACTGGTCGATAGTCATTAAGGCACGTCACCTTACTCTTCTTGGGCACTGGTATAATTGATGCCCTTTTAAAGCAGGTGGGAACCTCAAATTTCAAAATTGAGAGGTTGAAAATGTCCGTAAAAACTCCAGCCAGTTGGTCCACACAGGTTTTTAGAACATTACCAGGTATACCATCAGGTCCAGGCACTTTTTGAGGGTTTACCGCTCTGAAGGATTTCCTGATGTCGGCCACTGTGACTGAGACTGAAATACCATCACAGCGAATGGGGGCTCTGGAAGGCACATCGGTGTTCTCCCTATCAAAGCGTGCATAAAACGCATTGAACTCGTCAGGGAGTGATGTTTCCCCGACATTTGAGCTGCCTCCTGATTTCGCCTTGTAGGAGGTGATTGCATTCAGGCCCCGCCACAGCTGATGAACATCTGTCTCATCCTCCAGTTTGGAGCTGAAGTCCCTTTTGGCCTTTTTGATGGCCTTACCAAGGTCGTATCTGGACTTCTTGTAGACCACTGTATCATCAGACATGAATGCCTGGTGTCTGGTCTTCAGAAGAGTGGGGATCTCAAAATTCATCCAAGGTTTCTGATTGGGAAACACTCGGAAGGTTTTTGTAGGGATGCAGTCCTGCACACATTTCTTTATGAAGTCTGTAACGACTGTGGCACATTCGTTCAAGTCCATTGCTGAGTCCTTGAACATTGCCCAGTCTACAGACTCCAACTGTCCTCACCTACTGTCTACTGTCCTCACCTCTGGGGGTGCGCTGTTTAATTGCTGCCTGTAGGCAGGAAGATGCAGCACCGCGGTATGGTCGGATTTACCGAAGTGGGGGCGAGGGATAGAGCGATAGGCATTCGTGATGGTGGTGTAGCAGTAGTCGAGGGTGTTTGGTCCTCTGGTGCAGCAGAAGACATGTTGGTGGAAGTTAGGGAGTGATTTCTTTAGGTTTGCCTTATTGAATTCCCCAGCAATGGTGGTAAATGCCTCGGGGTAAGACGTCTGGTGTTTGTTGACCACAGCGTGCAGCTCCTCCAGTGCCAGACGGATGTCTGCCTGGGGTGGATTGTAGACCGTGGTCAGGATATTGGCGGTGAATTCCCTTGGGAGGTAGAAGGGATGGCACTTCACCATCAGGTGTTCGAGGTGTGGAGAGCAGGAGTTGGCCACATCTGAGTACCACGCAGAGTTGACCATGAGGCAGACGCTCCTCTCCCTTTCCCAGATGCCAGTGTACGGTCCATGCGGTGGATGGAGAACATCTTGCTTTGCTGGGTGACCAGTAATTTTGTGGGGTTTTTTTCAGAGTCACCCTATTGGAAATATTTATTTTATTTACTCACCCCTCTCCCACCCTCTCTTCAACATACAACTAAGCTATTATCATTCTTTCCCAGTTCTTTCGAAAAAAACTTTGACCTGAATTAACAGTTGCTGCCAGACCTGCATGAACATTTCAGGATGACCTATTTTTATTTCAGCTTTCCAGTGTCTGTAATTGTTTGATTTTCATTGTATGGTTCTAGTTTGGGGGAGGCAATCTTTCATCACAAGTACAATAATATCTACTCTTTTTTACACTGTGACGTGTTTAATAATTAAAACTATTCACTGAACCCCTGGTGAGAATGTTTTATTGAGATTTGTTGCTCAGTCAACACAATGGGATCATTGTTGCTAGACACCAGCAATTGCACTGAACTGAAATCTGTGAGCAACAGGGATGAAAAAATGGGCAGTTCTTGCCATAAGGACCCGTGGCCCTTTGTAGCAAACTTTATTTATAGTCAATAGCAAAAATTTGTGCTTTACAGGGTGACCAGCCACTTTAAGCCTTACTTCTTGATCCAAACTAAAAAAGTTCCAGCATGCAGGCACTCAGGATTGACAAAAGAGAACTGTATCAAACTCCTTTTCACAGTTGAATTTTTCCCCAATACTATTGGCTTGCTTTCATGGTGAGAAGATAGCTTCTGTAAGCAAATTTAATTTTCCATGAAAATGATGATTTCAACAGTTTGAGAGTGAATAGGATGGCATGTAACCAGCAATCAACTCCTTCATTTTGATACAACATACAAGAAATCTCATGGGATGCACAGTGCCATTCGTCTATCTCCTCAAAAGTAAATAAGTATCATGCTGTCAGGTTGTTATATCTGGCACAATCTATTAATCTGAACCATTTTCCAAGTTCTAAACTGCGCTGACTAAATCAAGTCCAAAGCATCTAAATAAACATCTATCAATCAAATCTAAAGATATAATGGAATGAGATTATTGCAATCAATGGCAACAGTTATGTCACTTGTTTATATACACCTGCTGATGCTTTTAAGCATTTTATTTTTATATATTTGCCTTGAGACATGCACCATGATGATTCAGCAATTTAAAGTAATGCTATTATCAAACAACTCTGAGCTCAAACTCAATTTTATAAATAAAATAAAACTAAGATCATACATCTGAAATGTTTTTCTGTGTTCCTGCTGACAGATTGCTACTGAGGAGAATGGGCAATACACAAAAATTGTCCTGATTCGTTCACATGAGATGTGAGGTATTTCCACAAGAATGTGGGGTAGAAATTCAAGCTTGATCAAGTGGCAAATCTGTGATAAAGTTATGACAACACAAGAAACTGCAGATGCTGGAATCTTGAGCAGAACACAAAGGGCTGGAGGGACTCAACAGGTCAGGCAACATCTGAGGAGGGAACAGGCAGACGACGTTTCGGGTCGGAACACTTCAACATTCCGAAGAACAATCCCGACCTGAAACATCATCTGTTACTTCCCTCCACAGATGCTGCCTGGCCTAATACGTTATTACAGTACATTTATTGTTTTCATTTTGTAGTGCCTACACATATAGTCAGTCCTCTTCCAAGATGTGTTACAATTACTTAACAGAGCTAAATTTCAGAAGTGAAATAGAAAGTAAGCATGTGACCAAAAACTAATGTTTGTGGATGAATCAGCTTTGACATTTTCCTCTCATCTGACCTCAAACCGCTGAGAATTTTGCTTCTCACAGCTAGCTAAAACTAATTGTTTTAATACATTTATATTGTCAATAACTGGATACATTTGGGTGACCTAGAATCCAAATGTTTTGCATGTTATTTTGGCTTTATTTAAAATCATTTAGTTGTACATACAAAACTAGCAAGAGGGGAATTTCCTCTGTTAGCCAATTCAGATTTGCTCTCATTTTAATCTTTTTCATGCCTGTAGATTAGCATCACCAGTACATCACCAGTACAGAATTTTATTGTCCTATTTTTATACATATATCTCTGGTATTCTCTAAAGTTGTAACCTTAGTCTCTTTCTCTTTCCATTCTTATTCCTTCCCTCTGAATTCTTCATGGTTGCATCACATTGCTTGTCAAATGTATTGTGGTTGATAAGGTCACATCGTCATAAGGTCATGTGATAGGAGCCGAATTAGGCCATTCAGCCCATCAAGTCTACTCCAGCATTCAATCATGGCTGATCTATTACACTTAATCCCATTCTTCTGCCTTCTCCCCATAACCCCTGACACCCATACTAATCAAGGATCTATCTATCTCTGCCTTAAAAATATCCAATGACTTGGTCTCCAAAGCCTTCTGTGGCAAATAATTCCACAGATTCACTACCCTCTGACTAAAGAAATGTCTCCTCATCTCCTTCCTAAAGGAACATCCTTTAATTCAGAGGTTATGACCTATAGTCCTAGACTCTCCCACTAGTCGAAGCGTCCTCTCCACATCCACTCTATCCAAGCCTTTCACTATCGGTAAGTTTCAATGAGGTCCCCCCCTCATCACTTCCACCAACTCAGCAAGTCCAGGCCGTATTCCTGTGATCATTCTTGACAACCTCCTCTGGGCCCTTTCCAGAGCCAGCACATCCTTCCTCAGATATGGTGCCCAAAATTGCCCACAATATTCCAAATGTGGCCTGACCAGCATCTTATAGAGCCTCAGCATTATATCCCTGGTTTTGTATTCTAGCCCTCTTGAAATAAATGCTAGCAACTTTATTCTAAATTAATAATGGTCAACTAAACTTTATATTTCCTATTCTACCACAGGTCTGTACACTTATTATTGCTTCTAACCTCATCCACAACCCTGATCACAGGATAAGTCTAATAGTTTGTGACTAAAATATTCAATTTTGTTCATCAAGAGGATTTAATCATCATATGTACCAACAATGGAACAATAAAATTCTTATTTACAGTCACTGTAAACATGTGACATGTAACATGATTGTAAACACAATACTCCTTTATAACATATAATGAATAAAAAGAATAATCAATTAATAACCTCAATGCTACCATCTTGCTGACATTGAGAGAAAGGTTGTTGTCACGACACGACGACATGAGGTTCTCAATCTCCTTCATGTACTCCGTCTCATCATTATTTGATTTCCGGCCCACAGTGGTGGTGTCATCTGTGAATTTTAAAATTGAATTAGGTTTGTACATATCTGCAGAGTCGTGGGTGTACAAGGAGTAAAGAAGGGGGATGAGAACACATCCCTGTGGAGCACCCGTGTTGAGGATTGTTGTGGAGAATGATTTGTTCTCTAACCTCACTGAGTGGGTTCTGCTGGTCAGGAAGTTGAGGATCCAGTTACAAAGGTGCGTGCTGACACCAAGTCCTGCCAGTTTGGTCATAAGCTTGGATGTATTTCAGCAGGTCAGGCAGTATCTCTGGAAGACATGGATTAGCAATGTTTTGGGTCAGGATCCTCTTTCTGGCCCCAAACCATAGCCTATCCATATCTTCCAGAAATGCTGCATGAACCAGCACTTAATTTTCAAAATAAATAATTTGTCAGCTGTGTTGATGCAAAGTCACTTACCTGAAATGGTGACATTTTCCCTTGCAATCGCAGGAAATGCTACATTTGTCACTTTAACTCCCCCTTCGACTCCATCCAAGGATCCAAGCAGTCTTTCCAGGTGAGGCAGAGGTTCACCTGCATCTTCTCCAACCTCATCTATTGCATCCACTGTCCCAGGTGTGAACTGCTCTACATCGGTGAGACCAAGCGCAGGCTTGGCGATCACTTCGCCCAACACTTCCACTCAGTTCATAATAACCAACCTGATTTCCCAGAGGCTCAGCACTTTAATTCTCCTCCCATTCCAAATCCAACCTTTCTGTCCTGGCCTCCTCAATGACCAGAGTGAGTCCCACCGCAAATTGGAGGAACAGTACCTCATATTTCGCTTGGGTTGTTTACACCCCAGCGGTATGAACATTGACTTCTCCAATTTCAGGTAGTCCTTGCTTTCTCCTTCCTTCCCCTCCCCTTCCCAGCTCTGCCACGACCTCCTGTTTTCTCCTATTCCTTTCTTTTTCCAGCCCCCCCCCGACATCAGTCTGAAGAAGGGTCTCGAGCCGAAACGTCGCCTATTCCTTCACTCCATAGATGCTGCCTCACCCGCTGAATTTCTCCAGCCTTTTTGTCTACCTGAAATGGTAACTCTCTTTTGCTCTCTGTGAATGCTGGCTAGCCTGCTGAACATCCCTGCATTTTCCATTTATATTTCAGCCTGTATCCCTTATGACATCCCCCTATCAGTTATCATCCTTGTTTCCATTGATGTACACTGGATCCTCCTCACTCTGCTCCTTCGCTTTAAAAAACTTGTTTTGTCATTTAAATTTGCTAAGGGGAAACACTCTGCTTCGAGGAAAGGAACTGACAATCTATTTATATGCCAAGTGGTTTCATTTCTGTATGAAGACCAGGAGAAGGGGAAGGCAGGATGCCGAGTGATTGCGCAGGGTGTCCAGATACCTTTTGAGGCTGTGTGAAGATCAGAGAAGGAGACAATGGATTTGTGGGTTATCAGTGAAGATTTGGGACAGGAGTAGAGCTGAAGGATGTGGGTAATTATTTCACCTAAGCTGCAAGCCTCACAGATGGGCAATGTAGCTTTAAGACAATATTATCCCATAAATTCCCAACATCAAGTATAACCAGAACAATGTCTCATAGTTCCTCTGCAGAGCTCAATAAGGAGTGTAGCCCAAGGATATTTTTGTTTTACCTAGAGGGTGTCTGGGGTTTGGAATGCACTGCCTTGAAGGTGATAAAGGCAGAGGCATTCATAAAGGAAAAGTACAATAACCTTAGGACAATAACCTCTTCCTCAATTTTAACAAGACAAAGGAGCTAGTTAGCATCTTCAGCACGCCTGGTAAAGTACATGCCCCAATCGCATTAATGGTGTTGAAGTAGAAATTCTTCAAGTTCTTCAAGTTTCTTGGCAGTAATATTACATCTGTCATGGACTAATAATGATGATGCATATTTTTGACAGTTAAGAGGGCACACTGATGCCTCTACTTCCTAAGGAGATTGAGGAAATTTAGCATGGCCCTAATGGCTCTTACAAAGTTCTACGGATGCACCAAAGAAAGCCGGTTTCATTATAGCTTGGTTTGGGAATACCTTTGCCAGGACGGCAAGAAACTGCAGAGAGTTGCACATGTAGTCCAGCACAACTCACAGGCCAGACTTCCTACTATTGACTCCATCTACACTTCACGCTGCCTTGGAAAAGCAATCATAATCAAAGACTTGTCCCACCCCAGTTATTCCTTCTTCTCCCTGGTCCCATCCAAAAGCTTGAAAATGTGCACCACCAGACTCAGGGACAGCTCTGTCCTCTCTGTTGTTAGGCTACTGAGCAGTCCTGTCAAGGTCATGTCCCGGGGAAAATTAAGTACAACCTTAGGACAATAACCTCTTCCTCAATATCAGCAAAACAAAGGAGCTAGTTAGCATCTTCAGGGCGCCTGGTAAAGTACATACCCCAATCAGCATCAATGGTGCTGAAGTGGAAATTGTAGAGTGCTTCCATTTTCTTGGATGTAGGTACAGTTCATACTAAACAAAATCACAGGTGTTTGTGTAAATGTGGTGGATGATGTTAATCTATTTAATAAGGTCAAGTGGGAAATATTTGAGAAGATTAACATTTAAGTAGATAATATTAAGAAATGTAGTTCTTCTGAAAATGGATAAATCACCATGTCTGAATGAAATATATCCCAGAATATTAACAGAAGGAAAGAAGTTTCTAACCATCATTTTTCAATTACTGCAGGTTACAGGAGTGGTATCAGAGGAATATACAGCTGCTATTATTATACCATTGTTGGAAAATGAAACGGATAAATCAAGTAAGTACAGGCCAGTTAGGTAAACTTCCATGGTGGGCAATTTATTGTGATCAGCTCTAATGAACAGTGTAAACATTCATTTAGAAAGATACAGATTAATCTTCCTTAGGCAGCATGGATTTTTTAAGGTGAAGTAGCAGCTGACTAACTTGCTTGAAGTTCTTGGGAAAATGACAAAGAATTTAAGAGGGCAGTAGCTGTGATGAATCAACAAGGCTTTTAATAGCGTCCCGCGTGGCATTTGGTTAAAAAATTACAGCAATGAGATTCGTTGGAGTAAAGCAAACTGGAGTCAAACTTGCCAGAAAGCAGTTGATGGGTGTTTTTGTGATAGGAAGATAGTTACCAGTGGACTTCTACAAAACCCTTTGTAATATATTAATGAATTTAGACTAATTTATCCTAATGTATGCAGAATGATGAAGCAGTTTGCAGAAAGAATAAAATTAGCCATATGTTTCAGAGATGAAGGAAGCTTTTGATCTGAGGATAATGTAGACAGTGTGGTGCGTGGGTCTCAAAAGGAAGCACGAAGTCCAGTGTTTTGAGAGGCACCTTTAATTATGTTCCTCCCGATTGTAGAGAAGACCAAACAAGAGAAAGATGGCACCCAAACCCCTGCCTTTAAACCCTCTGGTTAAGGACCGCCTCCGGACTGAACCACTCCCGGGCCGAGGGGTTCGACAGTATGATGGTGCGATCCTGGGAGCCACCACAGGACCCCCCCCCCCCCAGAACACGAGGCACGAAACGCACCGGCGGGCGCACGACCCGGCCGGCTCGCGTGCGGAAGTCAGCAGATTGAGGGGCTGGTGGAGGCATAGGTGAAGGGACAGGTCGAGGGAATGGTCGAGGGACTGGCGGGGGGACAGGCGGAATGACAGGTGGAGTGACAGGCGGAGGGAGCCGTGAAGGGGGGCGCCCTCATGGCCGAGGCTGGTCAATGTCCAGGTGTGCCAGCTTCAACCGGTCAATCGACACGGCCTCCGGCCGACCCCCCATGTCCAGCACAAAAGTCATCTGCCCGTGTTCCAGCACCCGGAACGGGCCCTCGTACGGCCTCTGGAGTGGCGTCCGGCGGGCATCACGGCGCAGGAAAACTTATGGGCAGTCCTTGAGGGCTGATGGCACTTGTGGGTGAAATGTCCCATGGCGGGACGTCAGGACGGGTGCGAGCCTGCCAACTCGCTCACGAAGGTGCTTTAGGGTGGATGAGGGCGTTCCCTGCTGCCCCGGCGCCGACGGCACGAACTCCCCGGGCACCGTGAGTGGCGAGCCGTACACGAGCTCCGCCGATGATGAGGCCAAGTCCTCTTTAGGAGCAGTCCGGATGCCCAGCATGACCCACGGCAACTCGTCCATCCAGTCCGGGCCGGAGAGTCGCGCCTTCAGCGCTGCCTTTAGCTGCTGGTGGAACCTCTCCACCAGACCGTTAGCTTGCGGGTGGTAAGCCGTGGTGTGGTGTAGCCGCACCCCCAGCAAGCGAGCCATGGCTGACCACAGCTCGGAGGTGAACTGTGGCCCCCGATTTGAGGAGATGTGCGCCGGCACCCCGAAGCGAGCAATCCAGTGCGCGGACAACGCACGAGGGCACGTAGCCGTTGAAGTGTCGACCAGCGGAATGGCCTCCAGCCACCGCGTGAAGCGGTCCACCATTGTGAGAAGGTGGGTGATGCCCCGGGACGGCGGGAGAGGTCCCACAATGTCTACGTGGAGATGGTCGAATCGCCGGTGAGGTAGACCAAACTCCTGGAGAGGCGCAAGGACATGGCGCTGGATTTTCGCAATCTGGCACGGAATGCAGGTGCGAGCCCAATGGCCAGCCTGCTTGCGCAGACCGTGCCACATGAAACGAGCGGCCACTAGAGCCGTTGTCGCTCGAATTGATGGGTGAGACAGTCCGTGGATGAAATCAAAAACCCTCCGGCGCCAGGTGGCAGGGACGATGGGGCGCGGCTGCCCGGACGACACATCGCACAGGATGGTCGCTCCTCCAGGACCGAGAGGGACATCCTCAAGGCAGAGGCCGGAGATGGCAGTCCGGTAGGTGGGCACCTCATCGTACGTGAGCTGTGCCTCTGCCAGAGCAGAATAGTCAATAGCCACCTCGAAAACGGCGTTGATAGCGGGGCGGGACAATGCGTCGGCCACCCGGTTCTCCTTCCCCACGACGTAGCGGATTGAAGTGGTATACTCCGAAATGTAGGCCAAATGCCGCTGCTGTCATGCGGACCAGTGGTCGGAAACCTTTGCCAGGGTGAAAGTGAGCAGCTTGTGGTCCGTGTAGGCGGTGAACAGGCGGCCCTCCAGGAAGTAGCAGAAGTGGCGCACTGCCAGGTACAGAGCCAGGAGCTCGCGATCGAACGCGCTGTATTTTGTCTGCGCGCGGTTGAGGTGCCGGCTGAAGAAGGCCAGGGGCCGCCAACCTCCGCCCGTCAGTTGCTCCAGCACAGCACCAACCGCCGACTCCGAGGCGTCCACCGTGAGAGCAGTCGGGGCATCTTCCCGCGGGTGCACCAGCAGTACTGCCCGAGCCAGGGCCTCCTTCGCGCCGCCAAATGCAGCCACTGCCTCGTGGGTCCATTCAACGGCTTTGTGCGCTCGTGCTTGTGTTACTTGGAGCTTGCCTGCTCCTGCTGGTGTTGCCTGCAGCTTGCTGGCGCTGGACTGCAGGTGCAGTACCCCTCACTGCCGCTGGGGGCGATCGTACGGGCCGTCGGGCTGGAGCTGTCACTCCTTCCACAGCTCCCCCGCCCCACCGGAGGAAATCGGGAGCTGCCGGGGTGACGTCATCGGCGCGCCTGCCGACGTCAGCGCGTTGACGTCATCAGGGCGCGTCGGCCTCAGCACGACCCCGTCTCTGCTGACGGCCAGCGCGCTGATGTCATCAGGGCGCACCATCCACAGCGCGTTGGCGCGCCTCCCGAGGGCCCTGAGGTCAGCAAAGGAGGCGTCTGTGAGCTGCAGACGAATGTAGGCCGGCAGCAGATGCAGGTAGGTATTTTCGAACAACAGGCACGGCGTGTGCCCATCCAGTAGAGCCACCATCTCCTTTAGGAGGCTAGATGGCCGTCGGTCGCCTAGGCCCTCCATATGCAGCATCCTAGCAGCACGCTCCATCCTGCTTAGGCCATAAATCTGGAGCAGGAGCTCCTTAAGGCCGAGATATTTATCAGTGTCCGGGGGGGCTGCGAGGAAGTCCGTGACCTCTTCAAGCGTGTCCTGGTCGAGGGCCCCCACCAGGTAATAGAAGCGGGTGGCATCGACCGTGATGCCCCGCAGGTTGAACTGGGCCTCCGCCTCCTGGAACCAGATGAGCGGCCGGGTGGTCCAGAAGTTGGGCAGTTTCACCGAGACCGCGTGCAGAGACAGGGCCGGGCCAGCCTGTGAGGAGGTAGGGCTTTCTCTTCTCTCCATCATGACGCCAATGGAGCATCGGGGGTCACCAATGTGGTGCGTGGGTCTCAAAAGGAAGCACGAAGTCCAGTGTTTTGAGAGGCACCTTTAATTATGTTCATCCCGGTTGCAGAGAAGACCAAACAAGAGAAAGATGGCACCCAAACCCCTGCCTTTAAACCCTCGGGTTAAGGACCGCCTCCGGACTGAACCACTCCCGTGCCGAGGGGTTCGACAGTATGATGGCACGACCCTTGGGAGCCACCACAACAGTCATCTTTTGGGTAGAGAAATGACAAATTATATTTTAATCCAAAGAAACATAGAAACATAGAAACATAGAAAATAGGTGCAGGAGTAGGCCATTCGGCCCTTCGAGCCTGCACCGCCATTCAATATGATCATGGCTGATCATCCAACTCAGTATCCCGTACCTGTCTTCTCTACATACCCCCTGATCCCCTTAGGCACAAGGGCCACATCTAACTCCCTCTTAAATATAGCCAATGAACTGGCCTCAACTACCTTCTGTGGCAGAGAATTCCAGAGATTCACCACTCTCTGTGTGAAAAATGATTTTCTCATCTCGGTCCCAAAAGACTTCCCCCTTATCCTAAAACTGTGACCCCTTGTTTTGGCCTTCCCTAACATCGGGAACAATCTTCCTGCATCTAGCCTGTCCAACCCCTTAAGAATTTTGTAAGTTTCTATAAGATCCCCCCTCAATCTTCTAAATTCTAGCGAGTACAAGCCGAGTCTATCCAGTCTTTCTTCATATGAAAGTCCTGACATCCCAGGAATCAGTCTGGTGAACCTTCTCTGTACTTCCTCTATGGCAAGAATGTATTTCCTCAGATTAGGAGACCAAAACTGTATGCAATACTCCAGGTGTGGTCTCACCAAGACCCTGTACAACTGCAGTAGAACCTCCCTGCTCCTATACTCAAATCCTTTTGCTATGAATGCTAACATACCATTCGCATTCTTCACTGCCTGCTGCACCTGCATGCCTACTTTCAATGACTGGTGTACCATGACACTCAGGTCTCGTTGCATCTCCCCTTTTCCTAATCGGCCACCATTCAGATAATAAGAAATGTGAACTTGTGCAATTGGGGAGTTGAACAAGAGAATAAAATAGTAAGATTAAACGAGAACTTACCAGTTTGAAGTTTGATCTCTATTTTATGAGGAGTAATGTTGAGGGATTACGTGAAGACCCCGTCCAGTACGCATGCGTGTCAATCTTCAAAGCAGCAGTGTGAAATCTCACAAAATAGTTGTTGAAATGAACATAGTAAGATAAGAGAACCATAATACCTGTTGAACTTTATGATAGAGGGCTGGGAGCGGAGGGCACGTAATCCCTCAACGTTACTTCTTATAAATTATAGATCAAACTTCAAACTGGTAAGTTCTCGTTTAATCTTACTATTTTACTTCGGAGTCACGTGAGTGACTATGTGAAGATTTTAAAGCTCTGTGATTTCATGCCGTGGAACCAAGTCCAGGCGTCATACACTGCATCAGTAGGCCAATGATGAGTGAGCATTAAGAATACATTCAGACATGACATAGATGTAGACATGTTGATGCTATAAATGAATAATAGTGGCAATAATAACCTCCCTCAACCTGGAGGAAGTATGAACCATACCTAACATAGAGTTGTCAAATACCCCTGTTCTGGCAATAGGTTTATTCTGAATATTTGGATAGATCAATAATTTGACCATCCTGCAACTGCTAGGATGTGGTCCATCCCTGCTGCTGAGATATAGCGGTCCTGGTGGAGAGAGACTCAATGTCAATGTACATTGCTGTATATGCCAGACCCATATAACCATCTGGAGAAGGTTCGTAGTGATACCTTCTAACAAGATTTTATGTAACTTATAATATTGCTGTCAGTCTATAAATCTCCGAGGAACCTTGACATACTGGTGTAAATGCGTGATCACACGAAACCCAAGGTCCATGGAGTATGCAACTCTAGTTTGGTCTTATGTCCCTGTCTAATCTGCTTGATTAATCATAAACAAACATGTTATAATAGCCCACAGATATGATCATCCTATCCAGTGTTGCAATGACTGGACCCATAACCCTGTACTCAGTGTCATGGCGTAATTACTAGTACGTGAGTATGACCATGGGCAGGGATGTTGCTGATGCCCATCGGTGAAGTGATGTAGTACAATGTTAACAGCCCATATCTCTGCGTCCCGAAACCTGGGAGGTTTTAAGCTGACAGTACCTTCATTCTCTGGATATCAGAGGGTGAGAACCAGACAGAGTGGTTTATGTACTCATCAGCCAAATGATTAGGAGGTACTTAAGGCACAGTAATGAAATAGTAACTTAATGTTATAATCCCATAAAACTGAATTTTAATGTGCCGTGTTAAACGTAAGGAAGCATAAACAATGCTTCCCATCTCCTATTTAGATAGCTGCTATATGGTGCTATCCCAGCAATCTGTAGTGAGCACTCTAACGCTCATGGTTTGACAACCCAAGCCGCAGAAACGATCTCTCAGAGTCTGTGAGTCTATGATTGATTATATCATGGAGAGGATGGTTTCAACATCACAACTGAACCAGGATCTTTTTATCTGGAATTAACCATGTAAGGTTTTATGTTCATTCTTCGCCTCAGCAGGAGCCATAGGTGTATAACCCAGGCAGGCACTATGAAAACCCGGAAGCGGGAACTTGCTGAATTTTGCAAAACCCATCTATTGAGGCCAAATGGAGGAAGATATAAAAGAACATTCCTTCCTAGTGTAGCGAGAATGCACCCTTCGCCACTGTATGCCTCGTTCTCTGTTGATTGAAACTTGATGCAAGCAACTCAATAGTTAGTGTTCTATCAATCCACATTGTCATTAAATACTTTGTGATCACACATTCATTCTGTGTTGTCATTGATTTTGCATAATAATACACCAGTGCTAAATGTGGTTTGGTAAAACTATCACCGGATACTTTGATTTGATTGTACCTTTGTGATTAACATATACCACCTCCAAAGTGTATCACCTTGGACTTGTGCATGCCTTATATGCATATCTACACACTCTTTAATGCCCAGAATGCACCTGGTGTCCATTGGCAGATGATACCATGACTGAACACTTGATAACTCATGCTAATCCCATCTGCCTCCGTAACTAGAGATGGTATTAGTAAATTACCCATCTTTGGGCAATAGCATTAGTTTGGAAATGACTGAAGATTTACGGATAAGAGGTTTTAGTGGAGCAAAGCTGTCCATCAAAGTGACTTTGATTGTTTCAGCTAAAAATAGCAGAGGTCTAATTTTTTATCTCAGAGCTGATCCCAGACCAATAAATGGATGATTGTATCCCAACAATCAATAGTTTCAGTTGGTATCAACTTAATTTAAATTTAACTGGATGGGTGTGAACCAATTCCTCAAATATAGCTATGTGGCTGATAAGGCTAATTTAGTAAAATACAGTATGTTCAATATCATCCAGATTGGCCATGCTACTTATTTGTTAGCTCTGTGCAGTCGAAGCACTGATAGTAGTGAATTGGTAAATAATCTGGAAACTGGAGTTAGCCCATTGTAACGCTACTGAGTGAATCGTTGCCTCATCCAATTAAATTTCAAATATCTTCAACCTGTGAGTGGAAATGATCACATGGAAGTTATTCAGAAAAGTCTATATTGCACATGCGGTCTGAGGTTGTTGACAATGATCAGTCCACATCCCATTCTTGTGAGCCTTATCTTGAAAGGCAACTCCAACCATACCTGTGTGTAGTATAAACTAATCTAGTGTTATCCCAAACCAGTGTAAATATTCAAACCAGTTTAATATTATCAACTTGTATCCGTGACTGGAGACATCATCGATGAGGTTCCATACCTTTATCCGAATGGGAGGACTTATGCAACCCGACCAGGAACTGCCTCAAACATGTGTGCATGATCACATCTGCTCCTGGAGGTAGAGGAGCTTGCGTACGAGGTTGGTGCATCTTCCAATGAAGGCCGTTCTGGACTGTGGTCTAAAAAAGACCTTTGTCCTGGTTGTACGGCCTTCAAGCTTTCACCAGCTTCAGTTCATCTTGGTTTGCTGGTGGGTGCGTTGGGGTGCTGCCGTCGAAGATGTGAGGTCTTGCGTGATGATGTGGCCTTCCTGAACCCGACGCCACTCGTCGAGCTCCTGCTGCTGGTAGTGTTGTTCCTGCACCCCCTGCACACTTGTGGTCTCTTCAGCCAAACCTCTGTCTTCAGAGTCAGCCCAGAAGTGACTCCTAATACACCCCTTTGTCGAGGGAGTTGCATTATGCAGCCCTCAATAAGGTGCTGCTGTGGGCGTCCAAGGACCCCCTGGTGACTAGGCTCCATATACCGGAGCATGTCGGCGTCCATTCCTGTAACATATTCTCACAAAACAGCACACAACGACTTTCGAGTAAAGAATTTACCTGCATGTCCTTTTAAAACCTTCTGCTGCGGGGCAACACTCCTCCCGAGCCTGGTCTCGTGGTCATGGTTTGTTACAGGTGTGGTTCCTCTGTGGTCCTTGTAGAAACACTCCATTGCGGGTTATTTCTCACCCCCAGCTTTTTCTCCGCGGTCCCTTATAACAGGGCTTCTCCACGGTGTTCTCCAGCTGGGGCTTTCTTTCCCCCCCATCTGGGTATCCCCGCAGTAACTGCAGCCGGGATATCCCCGCGGTCCCTATCAAAGGGATAGCCGCAATTTACAAAGTCGGGGGGGGGTTATCCTGCTTCGGGGGGGGGGGGGGGGGGGGGGGTTATATTTACTGCCGTCTGCTCCTCGCATCCCGCAGTCTACAGAGCGGGTTCTCGGTCGCTCCCCGTATTCTACGGTCTCCGGAGCAGCTGTCCCGGTGTCCACGGCACCAAAATGAAGCTGCTGGCACCACTGCCAGCGGCTCGAAGGTGAATCCACCGCCGTCCACTCCCCATTTCCCACGGTCTCCGGAGCGGCTATGCAGGTGCCCCCTGCACCAATATGAAGCCGCTGGCTCCACAGCCAGTGGCTCGAAGGCTAATCCCCGCCGTCCGCTCCCCGCGTCCCGCGGTCTCCCGAGCGGGTTCTCCCGCATATGAAGCTGTTGGTTTGCTGCCAGCGGCTCAATGGTGAATTTACCGCCGTTCGCTACCCGCATTCCGCTGCTCCGAGCGTCTAGGTCCGTGGGCGGGATTCCCTGTGACCGGGGTTCCCTGAAGGTCGAGACTGGGGTTTCCCCTCCGTCTCGACTTACCCCCTGGACTTTAAGCAGGACCTCTAAGTAGAGGTTCCTGCAAGAAGATTTAACCTGAAAGTATTTAAAAAAACTTACCTGGCAGGAGAATCTCTTCACCCTGCCAGTCGTCACGCAATGCGATAGACGATATGACATGCATGCATACTGGACGGGGTCTTCATGTAGTCACTCACGTGACTCCGAAGTAAAATACATAATAATAGGGGGTTATTGAGGAATGTAGACAGACTTGGAGTTTATGTCCACAGGTCATCTAAATTAACAGGTCTGGCAGATAAGATTGTTAAAAACATACATGGGGTGTTTCTTTTATGAGCTGAGTCATGTAAGCAGTAGGTTACATAAGAATGGTATACAACGAGGGACCCAGCTTGGGGCCATAGGGAAGAGAATGAATACTTCCGTTACTTTGTCGGCATCCTATCTATCTATATTACTAAAAGTCTGATCTTGACCGCTTTTGGCCTACTGTGCTGCGATTTCCGTGAGAACGCCGCCACCTACGGCCATCATTTTTGGCCACCTAGATCAGAGCCCACGTCTGCCTTCCTGGACCAGAGTATTTTTCCCATCGATGAAAAATCAGAGAGAAATTAATGTTTTTCAAAAATTCACCATTCTCTCTGCTGCCCCTGCTGGAGACAGGGGGAGAGACTATAAAAACAGGAAGTGGTGTGCCTCAATCAGACTCTGCAAGATGGAGCTCCAAATGACACTGAACAAATGTCTACACAGCTGTGAGTACCCTTAATGTGGTTTGAAAATGAAAATATGGTTAGTTTGAAGTAAAAAAGAACTGCCTGCAAATGGTTGTTTGGGGGGTTTGGGTTGAAGTAAAAAGGCACTCTCTCTCTCTCTCCTCTCTCTCTCTCCCCCTCTCCCTATACCTCTCTTTCTCTCTCCCCCCCTGTCTCTCTCCCTTCCTATCGCTCTCTCTCCCCACCTCTCTCCCCACCTCTCTCCTCATTCCCCCCTCTCCTCTCCCCCCTCTCCTCTCCCCCCTCCTCTCCCAGCCCCCTCTCCTCTCCCCCCTCTCCTCTCCCCCCTCTCCTCCCCCCTCTCCTCTCCTCCCCCTCTCCTCTCCCCCCCTCTCCCCATCCCTCGCTCTCTCCCTATCCCTCTCTCTTTCTCTCTCTCTCCCTCCTGTCTCTCTCCCTTCCTCTCTCTCTCTCTCCCCTCCTCTCTCTCCCCACCTCTCTCCCCATCCCCCCTCTCCTCTCGCCCCCCTCTCCTCCTCCCCCTCTCCTCTCCCAGCCCCCTCTCCTCTCTCTCCCCCCCTCTCCTCTCTCCCCCCCTCTCCACTCCCCCCTCACTCCTCTCCCACCACCTCCTCCCCCCTCTCTCCTCTCCAACCCATCTCCTCTCCTCCCCCCTCTCCTCCCCCTCTACTCTCCCCCCTCTCCTCTCCACCCCTGTCCTCCCCCTCTCCTCTCCCCCTCTCCTCACTCCCCCCTCTCCTCCCCTCTCGTCTCCCCCCTCTCCTATTCCCCCCATCCTCTCCCTCCACTCCTCTCCTCCCCCTCTCCTCTCCCTCTCCTCTCCCCCCCCCTCTGCCCCCCCGCCCCCCTCTCCTCTCCCTCCCCTCCTCTCTCCTCCCCCTCCTCTCCCCCCACTCCTCTCCCCCCTCCTCTCCCCCCACTATTCCTCCTCTCCCCCTCTCTTCCCTCCCCCCCTCCTCTCCCTCCCCACTTCCGTCTCCCCCTCTCCTCTCCCCCCCTCTCCTCTCCTCCCCCCCTCTCCTCTCCCTTCCTCTCTTGCCCCTCTCCCCCCCTCTCCTCTCCTCTCCCCTCTCCTCTGCACCCCTATCCTCTCTTCCCCCCCTCTCCCCGCCTCTCCTCTGCCCCCCTCTCCTCCCCTCTCCCCCCTCCCCTCTCCTCTCCCCCCCTCTCCTCTCCTCTCCCCCCTCCCCTCTCCCCCACTCTCCTCTACCCCCCCCTCCTCTCCTCTCCCCCCTCCACCCCTCTCTCTCTCTCGCCTCTTTTTCTCCCTCTGCTCCCCTCCATCACCTTCCCCACCGTCCCTCCCCTAAACCCCCCTCCCCTCCCCACACCCCTACCCCCTTCCCTCCACCCAGGGCTAGTATGCAATTTGTGCGCCAAATGGATTCTTGGGCTGGCGCCTCAGTCAATCAAGCCTGTTGTGCTGGCAACGCACTCACTCACGGCTGGTGGGCTGGTAGTTGACTCACGGCTAATCCTTGAAATTCTATTTCAAGCAGGGTATAAGGCCACCAAATTCAAGTGCAGTTTCTTACCACTTCTAGCAGGGTGCAAGGCCACCAAATTCAAGTGCAGTTTCATACCATTTGAAGTAGGGTGCAAAGCCACTAAAGACAGCGAGTCGTGACCTCTCCCTCCTCCATCTTGCAGAGACTGAGGCACACCCACATTTCCGGGTTTTATAACCACTCTACCCCCCCCCCCACCAGAAAAGGTGTGGCTTTCATGGAGTGATAGACAGGAGAGAGATTCTCAACAATTTTTTTTAAACTAATAACACTTTTATTTTTCATTGATGGGCAGAATTCTCTGCACCTGCTCAGCGGAGGGGGGACTGAGTAAGATGGCCAAAAATCACAGCCGTAAGTGGTAGCGTTTTATCTAAAATCAATATACAGTGCAAACAGGAAGTGCATTTACAGTAGTGCCTTTTAACTTGAAGCCAATGCACCCAAGCCACCATTTGCAGTAAGTAGTGCATTTCAACTTCATGCCACAATTTGCAGTAAGTGGTGCCTTTCAACTTCAAACCACACCCAAGCCACACCCAAGCCACCATTAGCAGTAAGAGGTGCCTTTCAACTTCAAGTCAAAGCTCCCAAGCCACCACTTGCAGTAAGTAGTGCCTTTCAACTTCATCCCACCATTTGCAGCCTTTCAACTTAATGCCAAAGCACCCAATCTACAATTTGCAGTAAGTAGTGCCTTCCAACTGCAAGCCACAATTTGCAGTAAGTAGTGCCTTTCAACTTCAAGCCACAATTTGCAGTAAGTAGTGCTTTTCAACTTCAAGCCAATGCACCCACGCCCCCATTTGCAGTAAGTAGTGCCTTTTAACTTCAAGCCATTGCACCCAAGCCATCATTTGCAGTAAGTAGTGCCTTTCAACTTCATGCCACCATTTGCAGTAAGTGGTGTCGTTCAACTTCAAGACACACCCAAGCCACAACCAAGCCATCATTTGCAGTAAGTGGTGTCTTTCAACTTCAAGCCACACTCAAGCCACCATTTGCAGTAAGTAGTGCCTTTCAACTTCAAGCCAAAGCAACCAAGCCACCATTTGCAGTAATAGTGCCTTTCAACTTCAAACCAAAGCTCCCAAGCCACCATTTGCAGTAAGTAGTGCTTTCAACTTCAAGCCAAAGCACCCAAGCCACCATTTGCAGTAAGTAGTGGCTTTCAACTTCATGCCACCATTTGCAGTAAGTAATGCCTTTCAACTTCAAGCCAATGCACCCACGCCCCAATTTGCAGTAAGTAGTGCCTTTCAACTTCAAGCCACACCCAAGCCATCATTTGCAGGAAGTAGTGGCTTTCAACTTCAAGTCAAAGCTCCCAAGCCACCATTTGCAGTAAGTAGTGCCTTTCAACTTCAAGTCAAAGCTCCCAAGCCACCATTTGCAGTAAGTAGTGCCTTTCAACTTCAAGCCAAAGCAATCAATCCAGCATTTGCAGTAAGTAATGCCTTTCAACTGCAAGCCAAAGCAACCAACCCACCGTTTGTAGTAAATAGTGCCTTTCAACTTCAAGCCAAAGCAACCAATCCACCTTTTGCAGTAAGTAGTGCCTTTCAACTGCAAGCCAAAGCAACCAAGCCACCATTTGCAGTAATAGTGCCTTTCAACTTCAAGCCAAAGCTCCCAAGCCACCATTTGCAGTAAGTAGTGCCTTTCAACTGCAAACCAAAGCAACCAAGCCACCATTTGCAGTAATAGTGCCTTTCAACTTCAAGCCAAAGCTCCCAAGCCACCATTTGCAGTATGTAGTGCCTTTCAACTTCAAGCCAAAGCAACCAATCCACCATTTGCAGTAAGTAGTGCCTTTCAACTTCAAGCCAAAGCTCCCAAGCCACCATTTGCAGTAAGTAGTGCCTTTCAACTTCATGCCACCATTTGCAGTAATAGTGCCTTTCAATTTCAAGACACACCCAAGCCAACCAGTGGAGGGAGGGAGGGAGGGCCGCTTTCTGGAGCGCTAGTAAGAACCATTTTAGAACCAATAGACATTTATTTTGCAAGCTTTAGAACCAATAGAGACACTTTTTGTAAGCTTTAGAACCAAAAGACATTTTTTTGTAAGCTTTAGAACCAATAGACATTTTTTTGCAAACTTTAGAACCAATAGACATTTTTTTGCAAGCTTTAGAATCAATAGATTTTTTGCAAGCTTAATAACCAATAGAGACACTTTTTTGCAAGCTTTAGAACCAATAGACGTTTTTTACAAGCTTTAGAACCAATAGACACTTTTCTTTGCAAGCTTTAGAACCAATAGACATTTTTTGCAAGCTTTAGAACCAATAGACACTTTTTGCAAGCTTTAGAACCGATAGACATTTTTTTGCAAGCTTTAGAACCAATAGACACTTTTTTGCAAGCTTTAAAACCAATAGACACATTCTGCAAGCATTTTAGACCCACTAAGGGCACTTACATTTGAGTAGACATGTGTTCAGTGTTATTCACAGCTCAGAGAATCGTGACCCTCTGCCTTCCTCCATCTTGAAGAGACTGTGTGGCACACCGCTTCCTGGTTTTATAGTCCCTCCCTCCTGCCGCCAGCGGGGGCAGCAGAGAGAATGGGGAATTTTGTAAAAACATTAATATCTCTGTCATTTTTAATCGACGGGAAAAATCCTCAGCATACATGCGGCGGAGGGGGGCTCTGAGCAAGGTGGCCATAAATGATGGCCATAGGTGGCGGCGTTCTCTCGGAAATCGCAGCACAGATGGCCAAAACGGGTCAAGAACAGACTTTTAGTAATATAGATAAATCAATACCAAGCAGAAAATGAAAAAAGTGATTTAAATCCTTCTGATTGTAAAATATGAAAACAGAAATGTTTGGGGAATTTAATTAGTCTTGATTGCTTTCTCATATCTTGGCGGCCCTGCTCAAGGCTGCCAGTCACCACATAATTACACTGAACATCAGAGAATTGGGATGAACATGATGTTTTTAAAAACTGTGCACAGATTCTTCATGCCAGTTGTAATCTTAATGGCAGGAATCATTAGCTGTGGCATATCATTAGCATCAAAGCAAATAACCAATTCTAAATTCCAACACAGAAAATCCTGGGGGGGGGGATACACCATTTGGAGAGTTATTTTGAGATTTAATTACAAATTACATGTTGTCACCTTTCTTTACTGATTAATAGCAATTTAAATACATAAACTGTGGGGTCATTCAGCTCCAAGGGATTTATGATTGAGAATTGAGAATTACTCTATTTTGACATTAATGACGATGCTCCTCAATAAAAAGAGTGAATGCCATGATCCAATGGTGAATCGATTATATAATGCAATACTTGATTTCATAGTGATGAAGTTATGTATTATATTGAAGCTATGTAAATCTTAACATTTCTAACAACATTATCTACACCTCTTTTTTTGCAAGTAGGAGAAGGAGTCCAGCTTTGCAGACTAACCGATGCAAGCATTTTCAACATCTATTTCCAGTTATCAGGTCCAAGCGCTATATTTTGTCTGGCTTCAGAATAAATTAAATAATTTAGTGCAAAAAAGTAACATCTTGTGTTGATAATGTATCATTCACATTCTTGAGGATAATGCAAAGTGCTTCACATGTGTCATCATGGTTGTAGTGCTGGAAACATGTCATCTGATTTTTGCAATACAAGGTCCCAAAATCCGAAAATATTAATGCTCAGGTAACCCATTTTGTTGTGATTAAGTGAAGGATAAATTTTCACCTTAACACTGAGGATAACTCTACCTCTTCTACAAAATAGTGTCCAGGCATCTTTCCATATCCACTAAAACAATTCGGACAGGCTCTTGGACTAATATTAATCTGAAAGCGGACACGTGCAAAATTGCAGCTCTCCCTCTCACTACTGCACTTGAATAATGCCCGAGGTTTCTGTGTTCAAGCCACAGAAGGGCACTTTGAAACCTCAACATTCTAGCATAGACCACAAAGCTATGACCCAAAAGTTAGCATTAGTAATCCCAAACAACCCTCCATTGTTGGTCAGCAAGGACCCGGTGGATCGAAGGGCCAGTTTCCACGCTGTATCTCTAAACTAACCTAAACTAAACTAAAAAAAAGGACAAGTCTGCAAAATCGTTGAATCTCTCAGATGATGAAAAGGGTTGGATAAAATTAAAAGGAAAGGTTATGTTTAATGGGGGTGGAAAATTAAGTACAATAATCTTTGGACAATAACCTCTTCCTCAATATCAGCAAGACAAAGGAGCTAGTTAGCATCTTCAGGATGCCTGGTAAAGTACATGCCCCAATAAGCATCAATGGTGCTGAAGTGGCAATTGTAGAGTGCTTCAAGTTTCTTGGCATTAATATTACCAACGATCTGTCATGGACTAACAATGTTGATGCATATTTTTGACAGTCAAGAGGGCACACTGATGCCTCTACTTCCCAAGGAGATTGAGGAAATTTAGCATGGCTCCAATGGCTCTTACAAAGTTCTACAGATGCACCATAGAAAGCCGGTTTCATTATAGCTTGGTTTGGGAACAGCTCTGCCCAAGACGGCAAGAAACTGCAGAGAGTTGCACATGTAGTCCAGTGCATCTCACAGGCCAGACTTCCCACTATTGACTCCATCTACACTTCACGCTGCCTTGGAAAAACAATCATAATTAAAGACTTGTCCCACCCCAGTTATTCCTTCTTCTCCCTGGTCCCATCCAAAAGCTTGAAAATGAGCACCACCAGACTCAGGAACAGCTCTGTCTTCTCTGTTATTAGGCTACTGAACAGTCCTGGCAAGGTCATGTCCCGGGGGAAATAAGTACAATAATCACAGGACAATAACCTCTTCCTCAATATCATCTTTGACAACTATCCTTCATCCAAGACGATTTTGATCTTGTCAAAGGTCCATCTAGACCAGGTATATTACCCTGCCCTCATTTATCCTCTTTTTTTTCAGATTTGGGAGATGATTTCCCACTACAAAGCCATTATGACTGTCCCTAATCAGTACGTGCCTATTCAAATGCAAGCAGAGTCTGTCACTAAGAATCCTCTCCGACAACTTTCCCATCACTGTTGTCAGGCACACCAGCCTGCTGTTCCCTGGTTTGACCTTGCTGCATTTCTTAAATAATGGTACAACATTAAACACCATAAACACTCATATAGTCCACTATATGACTATTTGGAATACTGGCGCTGCAATGTCTGGTTAGGTCATAGGGTCATATGGTCATAAGTGATAGGAGTAGAATTAGGCTATTTGGCCCAACAAGTCTACTACGCCATTCAATTATGGCTGATCTATCTCTCCCTCCTAACCCCATTCTCCTGCCTACTCCCCATAACCTCTGGCAGATGTACTAATCAAAAATCTATATATCTCTGCCTTAAAATTATCCACTGATGGCTTCCACAGCCTTCTGTGGCAAAGAATTCCACAGATTCACCATCCTCTGACTAAATACATTTCTCCTCATCTTCCTAAAAGAATGTCCTTTATTTCTGAGGCTATGACCTCTTATCCTGCACTCTCCCATTAGTGGAAACGTCCTCTTCACATCCACTCTATCCAACCTTTCACTATTCTGTATGTTTCAATGAGGTCCCCCCTCATTCTTCTAAACTCCCGCAAGTACAGGCTCAGTATCGATGAATGCTCATCATACGTTAACCTACACATTCGTGGGATCATTTTTGTAAAAGTTTGAATGCGTTTACAGGTGCATTCCTGTGAGTTTTCAGAAACTCACTGGGACCCTGATCTCACTCTCCTCTAAAACCCCCTGGCGTCCCCATTCCACTGGTACCCTGGAACTCACAAGGGCTCTGATTCCCATACTCCACTGAAAGTCAACAGGAATGCTGTTCCCACATTCTCTTGAAGCTCACCGTGCACCAGTTCTAGCCCTCCCTTTAAACTCACCCTTTACACTTTCGAGGCTCATTGGGAAATTATAATACAGTGCAACTTTTTTTTAAATGTGAATTTAAAGTGCGTAGGGATATTAATAGAAATAACACCCACGGAAATCTGCTAGGCTGACATAGCCAAAGTTCCAAGCCGGATAGGTGATCAAAATTTGACTGCAAGTAGGTTGCAATTAGGCAATCCATTTAACAATGAGCTTACTTGAATCACTTAAAATCAGCAAAAAAGTAACACCTTCAGCACTTCCCCCTGCACTCCCTATGAACTTTTTAAGAAATTATAGGAAATGCCAATCATTTCCAAAACCATCTGAAACAACTAAATCTGAAACGATTCATAAATTCTGCTGCAGCCATTCTTTCAGGAATAGCATTCCACGGCCTTATGATCCAATTCTCAGATGCAAGCACTTTATCTTGGCTAGACCAGCTTCAGGATTAAATTCCAACTATGCAGCCACAGAAAGGATAGCAAGGCAGTGGTCTCCGAGGTTCTCATTTCCGAAGGTTCTGAAAATTGTTCTGTATGCCACATGAGTGGGGCACCCAGTTCGTGAGTGGGCACCCAGTGGAAATTAGTAGAATTGGTAGATCGCAAACCAGTTAACGTGCAATGCTGATTCAATGAGAGTGCTGCTGTTTTTGGGCCCACGTTCATTCCTATTTTCACAATGCTGACACAAGTTGAGCAGCAGCAAAGAGTCCCTCTGGTGTGATTTAAAGAGGTCATAAGCAACTTGCAGCTTAGTTTTTAGTTTTTCACACACATATGGTTCTGGAAGTGATTGGCTTTTCCTATAATGTCCTAAAGGTGAAAAAACTAATTGGGAGTGAAAGGGCAAGTGTTGAAGAATTTATTTTTTGCTAAGTTAAATTCTGGTACCAAATACCGTTGCATCTGTCAGCAATTCCCTTGGGAAATGGCAGGGCAGAGAATGAACAGAGGGCAGGTAAAGCAAGACCAGTTGCCAGGAAAGAGAGGGGGAAGAAAATGCAAAGACCTAATAGCTAGACCAAGTAAACTCAGAATGTTTCAAAATTGATTACTGCTTGTAGTTAGACAAAAATGCTGGAGAAACTCAGCGGGTGAGGCAGCATCTATGGAACGAAGGAAATAGGCAACGTTTCGGGCCGAAACCCTTCTTCAGACTCTGAAGGTCTGAAGAAGAGTTTCGGCCCGAAACGTTGCCTATTTCCTTCGCTCCATATATGCTGCCTCACCCGCTGAGTTTCTCCAGCATTTTTGTCTACCTTGGATTTTCCAGCATCTGCAGTTCCTTCGTAAACTGCTTGTAGTTTACATTTTGAAATACTGCAATGAGATGGGTTTTCATTTCTATTGATGGTTACTGTATCGTATGCTTTGATTATGATTCTTTCATCCGAACAGGATTAATATAAACTAGCATGGTCTGTGTTGACACTGCTGCAAAAAGTGGGGAGATATTGTGGCATAAGGAATTGCAAGGCTAAGATGAAGTCTAACTAATAATTATCAGGAGGTTCCTTGTAAGCATGGGCGGAAATCCTGGGGAGGGACAGGAGAAATCTATTCAAAATCTCCGCTTTCCGCGAGACAGTGGGGGCGGGACTGATGATCGAGGGCACCGATTGGACGAGAGAGACATCGGTCAGCAGGCAGGGGGGCGGGACATGATGATTCTGTGCGATGATTGGTGGAGGGAGGTGTCGGTCAGAGGCGGAAGTAGGAGGGTGGGACTGAGAATAGAACGCAGTGATTGGAGAAGGGAGTCGTCCTGGTGGAACAAATGTCATTGAGCGAGCGGAGTTTGAATCGGCCCGTTTGCGGGGCCTTTCATCGGCCAGCCTGGCGCGGCTTAAAATCGGCCGCGGGATCTTCCATCGCCCAGCGGTCAAATTGCTGCGTTGAGGCGATCGAGGCGATCGAGGCGATCGAGGCAATCGAGGCGATCGAGGCTCCTGATATTGAAGCCTTCATCCTTGATGGAAGTTCCCGCGGCTGGTTTAAAGCCGCGCCGGGCGATGAAAGGTCCCGCGAACAGGCCGATCAAGCCCCCCCATTTGGGACGGACGAAGCTGCTGTTGCTGGAGGTCAGAGTCGGACACCAACCAGGTCAGCTCCCGATGTTATCATCCACAGGACCCATGGCTGAAGCCTAGCACATGTGTGTGTGTGCACGTGTGGCCACCAAGTAATTGTGTCCCCCTCCATGTTTTGATAGCGATTTCCGCCCCTGTGTAGAGGGATAATAGAGGTAAGGTAAGTAATTTGAGAGTAATATATCATCTGCGGCGGGAAAAAAAAGTACGACTTACTCAACACCACTGCTCGAATGGCACTGTTAAATGCGCAAAGTTCAAAAATCAAATGAACTGCAAATAAACTGAAAAACCCCCAGATTATCTGGTATTTTGGGCGTGCAAGCTTGTTGTGTGCGTTATGGAGGCAACTAGACGGTATTACTTTTTAAACGATAAATGAAATGTGCTTCTTGTTGTCGGGGGGGGGGGGGCATGGGAGGAGATAACATTTTTAGCTGTCAAGCACACTTGACGCCGGCCCGTCAGGTAATTGTGGCCCCCCCATATTTTAAAAGCAATTTCCGCCCATGCTTGTAAGCTTCATTAAAATAATTAAAATAATCTTTTTAAGAAGGGAGGGAGAGAGAAAACGGGGAATTACAGACCAGTTAGTCTAACATCGGTAGTGGGGAAACTGCTAGAGTCAGTTATTAAAGATGGGATAGCAGCACATTTGGAAAGTGGTGAAATCATTGGACAAAGTCAGCATGGATTTACGAAAGGTAAATCATGTCTGACGAATCTTATAGAATTTTTCGAGGATGTAACTAGTAGAGTGGATAGGGGAGAACCAGTGGTTGTGTTGTATCTGGACTTTCAGAAGGCTTTCGACAAGGTCCCACATAAGAGATTAGTATACAAACTTAAAGCACACGATATTGGGGTTCAGTATTGATGTGGATAGAGAACTGGCTGGCAAACAGGAAGCAAAGAGTAGGAGTAAACGGGTCCTTTTCACAATGGCAGGCAGTGACTAGTGGGGTACCGCAAGGCTCAGTGCTGGGACCCCAGCTATTTACAATTTATATCAATGATCTGGATGAGGGAATTGAAGGCAACATCTCCAAGTTTGCGGATGACACCAAGCTGGGGGGCAGTGTTAGCTGTGAGGAGGATGCTAGGAGACTGCAAGGTGACTTGGATAGGCTGGGTGAGTGGGCAAATGTTTGGCAGATGCAGTATAATGTGGATAAATGTGAGGTTATCCACTTTTGTGGCAAAAATAGGAAAGCAGACTATTATCTAAATGGTGGCCGATTAGGAAAAGGGGAGATGCAGCGAGACCTGGGTGTCATGGTACACCAGTCATTGAAAGTAGGCGTGCAGGTGCAGCAGGCAGTGAAGAAAGCGAATGGTATGTTAGCTTTCATAGAAAAAGGATTTGAGTATAGGAGCAGGGAGGTTCTACTGCAGTTGTACAGGGTCTTGGTGAGACCACACCTGGAGTATTGCGTACAGTTTTGGTCTCCAAATCTGAGGAAGGACATTATAGCCATAGAGGGAGTGCAGAGAAGGTTCACCAGACTGATTCCTGGGATGTCAGGACTTTCATATGAAGAAAGACTGGATAGACTTCCTTATACTCGCTAGAATTTAGGAGATTGAGAGGGGATCTTATAGAAACGTACAAAATTCTTATGGGGTTGGACAGGCTAGATGCAGGAAGATTGTTCCCGATGTTGGGGAAGTCCAGGACAAGGGATCACAGCTTAAGGATAAGCGGGAAATCCTTTAGGACCGAGATGAGAAGAAACTTTTTCACACAGAGAGTGGTGAATCTCTGGAACTCTCTGCCACAGAAGGTAGTTGAGGCCAGTTCATTGGCTATATTTAAGAGGGAGTTAGATGTGGCCCTTGTGGCTAAAGGGATCAGGGGGTATGGAGAGAAGGCAGGTACGGGATACTGAGTTGGATGATCAGCCATGATCATATTGAATGGCGGTGCAGGCTCGAAGGGCCGAATGGCCTATTCCTGCACCTATTTTCTATGTATCTATCTAATATAATTATCACACTCAAGTCAAAAGGGACTTCAAATGCTGCCTTACCAAAAAATACACACAAACTGCTCGAGTAAAACATTGGGTTCGGCAGATTCTCTGTAGGACACTGATAGGCGATGTTTCGGGTTAGGACTCAAAAAGTCACCTATCCTCCAGAGATGCTGACTGACCCATTGAGTTACTCCAGCATTTTGTGGGTAATTATAATAATTGTTATCATAAGGTAAGTGATAGGAGTAGAATTACTCCAATCAGCCCAACAAGTCTACTCTGTCATTTAATCATGGCTGATCTATTTCTCCCTCCTAACCCTATTCTCCTGCCTTCTCCCCATAACCTCTGACACCTGTACTAATCAAAAAAATATCTATCTCTGCTTTAAAAATATCCACTGACTTGGCCTCCACAGCCTTCTGTGGCAAAACATTTCCACATATTCACCACCCTCTGACTAAAGAAATTTCTCCTCATCTCCTTCCTAAAATTTATTTCTGAGGCTATGACCTCTAGTTCTATACGCGCCCACTAGTGGAAACATCCTCTCCACATCCACTCTATTCTGTATGTTTCTGTACGTTTAATTTTTCTTGTATGCAGGGAGGAACTGCAGATGCTTGTTTATACCAAAGATAGAGCAAAGGTGCTGGAGTAATTCAGCGGGTCAAGCAGCATCTCTGGTGAAAAAGGATGGGCGATGTTTCAGATCGGGACCCCTCTTCAGGTCACCCATCTTTTTTCTCCAGAGATACTGCCCGCTGAGTTCCTCCAGCTCTTTGTGTCTTTTTAAAATATTATTCTTAACACATTAAATAAATAAACCGTTTTTTTACTTGGATTGAAAAGGATGCTAAAACCGGAATGTTAGACTGTGCTTGCCAAAGCACTATTGATAGCTCTTTCACTTCTGAGTCACAAAGTTATTCCATTTCAGACACCCCATTGCAGAACTGAGGGAATGCAAAACTGTGAGGGAATCTTCGAAAGAAACATGATGCAGAAGACCTATATGATTTCTCAAGCTGTTGTAAAATCAAATGGCATAATTTCAAAGAGTTAGGGACTTATCCTGGAGCCCTATTTATCTCTTAATGAATGAATTAATTAATCTGAATGAATGAATCTCTTTATTGTCATTGCACATGGTACAACAAAATTTAAAAGTCAATCTCACAGTGCGATTCACAAGAGCAATTTTAAATATATAAGAAAAGGTAAAAATATATACATATTAAAAAAAATTACAGATAAATAACAATAGCAGCTGAGGTAGAACCATTCAGTTGAATGTGAGTGTTATTTATTATTTTGAATTGTTAAGTTCACGTATGGCTATGGGGTAGAAGCTGTCTCTGAGTCTGTTTGTGCGAGTTTTGAAAGACATGTACCGTCTGCCAGAGGGCAGCAGGTGGAACAGGTTGTGTCCAGGGTGGGAAGGGTCCTTCAGGATGTTGGCTGCCCTGCCAAGGCAGCGAGAGCTGAAGATGTCATTCAGGGAGGGCAGTGGGCAGCCAGTGATTTTTTGTGCGGTGTTGATGACCATTAATCATCATTAAACATAATTTTGACAGTAATTTGTCCTCGATCACTTGTGATAAATGTGTAAGAGGTAGAGACTACGCATTACACCATACTTGCCACTGATGTCAATGCAATTGAATTTTGGAAGTGGAAAACAATTATATTGTGCATTTGGCATAAGTGGCTGAGAATGGCTTTCTAAATCCATTTGCCTACTCATCAGCATCGATCCACTCACTATCTTTATTTCTGGAATAGTGTTATGCACAAGTTGGTTGCTGTGATCCTTGTTAGAGAAGATCTTAATTTTCATTTACATATTGGCAAGTTCTGAGGCTGCAAAATGCAAGTCTTCTCCACCAATTTGATTTATGCCCCCTTTTGCCTTGTGCATACTCTAGCTTTTTTCCTTTAATTGCTTCAGCCTTCTATCTTATCATGGATATTAGACAATAGACAATAGACAATAGGCGCAGGATGAGGCCTTTCGGCCCTTCGAGCCAGCACCGTCATTCAATGTGATCATGGCTGATCATCCCCAATCAGCACCCCGTTCCTGCCTTCTCCCCATATCCACTGACTCCGCTATTTTTAAGAGCCCTATCCAGCTCTCTCTTGAAAGTATCCAGAGATCTGAGGCAGAGAATTCCACAGACTCACCTCTCTCTGTGAGAAAAAGTGTTTCCTCGTCTCCGTTCTAAATGGCTTACTCCATATTCTTAAACTGTGGCCCCTGGTTCTGGACTCTCCCAACATCGGGAACATGTTTCCTGCCTCTAGCATGTCCAAGCCCTTAGCAATCTTATATGTTTCAATGAGATACCCTCTCATCCTTCTAAACTCCAGAGTGTGCAAGCCCAGCTGTTCCATTCTCTCAGCATATGACAGTCCCGCCATCCCAGGAATTAACCTTGTAAGCCTACGCTGCACTCCCTCAATAGCAAGAATGTCCTTCCTCAAATTAGGGGACCAAAACTGCACACAATACTCCAGGTGTGGTCTCACTAGGGCTCTATACAACTGTACAACTGCAGAAAGACCTATTTGCTCTTATATTTGATTTCCTCTTGAAACCTTTTAGGAGCTGCTAAATGAATCACAATCCAATTTAATCAAGGGACAAAAAAAAAGGTGACCATATTGTCAGAGAGATATAGCCAAATGTTAAGATCAAGATCAAGATACATTTATTTGTCACATGTGCCAGTTGGCACAGTGAAATGTGTGTTCACCATACAGCCATACAATTAAAATAAAGTACACAACACACGATAGAGTCCAACATAAAACATTCCCACACAGCAGAACCAAAGTTTCCTACTGTGAGGGAAGGCACCAAAGTCAGTCCTCTTCCTCGGTTGTTCTTAATGTTCACCCGTGGTCGGGGCCTCCCAAGCCCTCCGCAGTCGCCACGATGGGTGGCCCGATATTCAGGCCTGCTCGCCGGGATGGAACTCCGACGTCAGAGCGGGAGAACACCTCCGCAGCTTGGACCTCCGAATCGGCCGCTTCCAACCAGAGTCCGCGGCTCCCGGAGTCCACAGGCCGTGCTGGGCGGAGATTCAAGCTGGCGGCCCTCGGCAAAGGGTCCCAGGGACTCCGCGAAGTTGAGGTCAGCGCCGCCCGCATTGGGAGCTCTTCAAACCTCAGCTCCACGATGTTGGAACAGCGTCCCAGTACTCCGGAGCTTCAAACGGTGATCCAGGTAGGCATCGTTCCGCGGTAAATCCAGCGCTGCGACTCCGCTGCTGAAGCTCTGGTCCGGGTCCCCAGCAGGAAAGGCCGCTTTGATCCAGTTGGCAGGCCGCGAAGAGGGGGGCGAGGACGTGACTCGGAGAATAGTCGCGTCCTCGCCAGGAAGCGACTGAGAAGCGGTTTCCCACTTACCCTATTTTTAACACAAACTAAAATTTAAAAAAGATAGAAAAAAACGGGCAGACTGTAGGCAGAGGCTGCCTTCAATGCGGCGCCCCTAGTGGGTCTTTATTAGATATTTATTAGATAGGTGTTTTCTATCCGACAAAGGTATTTCCTATGGAAACAGTACATCTTGTTGTGGTGATGGTGAAGATGGAAATATGGGTGTGGGGTTGGTTGGGAAATAACGGTTGATGGGAATGTTAGTAAGAAATTGAAGCCCTTGCTCGCCACCTCCCGTGAACCCAACTATCCTGTCCCAACCTCACCAGAACTCTGACATTATTTATTGAACCTGTAAATAAAGATACAAAGGGAAGACCATTAAGTAAATTCTACGGGTACAATAGATGAAACTGATCATACAATAGGTGGCCATTTCACCCATTATGCCCCTACTGACCAAGTAACAGTTATCTGATCTAATCCAGTTCCCCAGCACCTTGTCTCTACCTTTGTAGCTTTCGGATCATCAATTATTCTTCCAAGTACTTACTTAGATGTGATGACCTTTACTGTCTCCATCACCATTTTAGACAATGATTTCCCTTTCTATTTGAATTGTTGTATGACTATGACTACTTACTTGTACTTGTACTTCCGGTGGCGCTGGTGCCAGCAGCCTCCACCTTCAGCCCGGTATATTTTTGTTTTTTTAGTTATGTTAAAGTGTGTTTTTTATGTTTTTTTAAATGTCTTTATGTGGGGGAAGAGGGCACGGTAAGGGGGATACCATCCTTCGGTCGCTTCCTGGAGAGGACGCGACTATTATTCGAGTCGCGTCCTCACCCCCCCAGCGGCCTACCTACTGGATTGGCGCGGCCTTTCCTGCCAGGATCGACCAGAGCTCCAGCAGCGGCGGGACAGCGCTGTAACATCGCGGGGCTGGCGATGCCTTACCGGGGATCGCCGTCTGGAGCCCGGAGTGCTGGACCTGCTGCACCGACATCATGGAGCTGCGGTTTGCGGAGCTCCCAACGCGGGCGGCGCTGATCAACAACGCGGGGTCCTGCGACTCCGCCCGGCTCGGCCTGCGGACTCGGGAGCTGCGGACTCCGGCTGCGGGAGGCGGCTGATCAGGAGGTCCGGGCCGCTGAGGAGGAGGATGTTCACCGTCGGGGATTGGCGTCGGCGTTCCACCAGCCCGGCGAGAGGGCCTGAACATCGGGCCGCCCAGTGGGGCGACTGCGGGTGCTCGGAAGGCCCAGACCACGGATGAACATCTGGGAAGATCGGAGGGGAGGCTGGCTGGACTATGGTGCCTTCCTCACCTTGGTGCCACTGTGTTATGTTGTGTCGTGGACTTTCTGTGTTTGTGCTTTTCTTTTTTTTAATTCAATTTTATTTTTAATATGTTTTATTATTTATTATTTATTTATTTTTATGATACTGCCTGTGAGGAAAATTCATTTTGTTGTCTTTAATTGAGACAATGACAATAAATTTGAATACAATACAATACAATACAATACAATACAATACAATACAATACTTAGTTGTATTTTATCTATTCCAGCAGAAATTCCATAAATTCTATTATACTAATGAAAACTAATATGGAGACGAACAATAAACCATTGTGCACATCATGATTATACACACAATAATAAAGGTAATTAACTGGTAATTTAATGTTAGTTGAAGGACCTTTCTAAAACATTATAAAGGCTAACCATTTAGAATCCTCATCTCATAGACTAATATGGCCAAATATGATCCATTTGCACAGATCTGATTATGAATGGGCTCTGAACAATTGTCATAGAGTCATAGAGTGATACACTGTGGAACCACTTCCTTTGGCCCAACTTGCCCACACCGGCCAACATATCTCAGCTACACTAGTCCCACCTGCCCGCTTTTGGTCCATATCTCTCATAATCTGTCCTATACATGTACCTGTATGATTGTTTCTTAATTGTTGGGATAGTCTCTGGTTCAACTACCTCCTCTGGCAACTTGTTCCATACACCCACCACCCTTTGTGTGAAATATTTACCCCTCAAATTTCTATTAAATCTTTTCCCCTTCACCTTAAACCTATGTCCTCTGGCCCTCAATTCACCTACTCTGGGCAAGAGACACTGTGCAAATTTACCCGATCTATTCCTCTCATGAGCATTGTTTTGGAGCATTCTGGAAATCATCATTTCAGCTGACAATGGAGTCAGGTGAATTTTGCAACATGTGGCACAAAGGTCACAAGGCTTATTCTGTTGTTTCTTGTGTATTTATGTTAAACGATAACATTTTGCTTAGATATCTTTTATTGGCCTCGCTCCATAAATTCATAAATCCATAAATTCATAAATTCTCAAAACCTATTCAAATCTTTGCAATTACTGGCAACAACTGAGAAGGTTTTGTATTTTTTGTGCCATAATATTTCAAATTAAAGTAATATGGGGTGAGCCTAACTGAAAATAATGCCATTATTAATATGAAAACTGGCTTTCAAATTCGGCAGAGTTGGAAACTTCCAAATTTATATCACTTCCCTCTTTGCTTCTAACTTTCAGTGTCCCATTATTTTTAAGAATTCACGGGGATTTACACATATATCACACATTAAACCCACTCAGAATGTTAGAACTGATGATTAGGAACTTATGTACCCCTCTTATGATGTGATAATTGTTACTGCCGTGCTAATCAATCTCTCAGGCTCAGAAATAGAACCACATAAGAGATTCGGCATCAGTCCCGCATAGTCATTTGTTCGAAATTTTTATAATGCTACATATCAAATCTTGTTTTTTTTAATGCAAATGAAAATTGCTGGAAACATTCAATGCTGGAACTTCAAACTGCAATGCTAACTCTGTATCTTTTTTCAATAGTTACTACCTGACGTGTTTCCAGCACTTTTTATTTTATTTCAGATGTTCATTTACATCTTTATGATTAGTTTTTTTCTTACTTCTTTTAACTTATCGTCCTTCTCTCTCTAGATGGAGTCTTTTTTCGAAGGTGATCATCATTAATCATACCATTTTATGTACAGTCACAGAAATTCCAATTAGTTCTAGTTCCTTATCTTTATCTTTGTTACCCATTAATTTTGACTTTAACAATATGCGCTGAGTGGATCTAGATTTTTACCACTCCCTGTAAATAACAAAGACACATGATAAACCTGCTGCTCCTTTTCAAGCTTGCACCAATTATCTGTGCTTGACAACCTACACTGATTAACCAGTGTAATGAAACTAAAATCCTCACCCTTCTTTTTGGATTCCCTCCCCCCCCCCCCCCCCACTCACACAGATACACACCAAAACAAACATCTATCATCTTCTCCTGCACTGTAGTCCTTTGATTTCTCTTGGTGTTTAACTTGGCACTTGCAAATCCCCCAAAAATGAATTGTCTCCAATATTTGGAAGCATGGCCTCCCTGGGGTCTAACATCCCATCTCTATATCTCTTTGTCTCTCCCTCTTATTTTTAGATCCTCCTTAAAACTTGAATAGGTTCTCTTTAAAACCTATCCTCTGGCCAAGATTTAACTTACTTTTCCCAAGATCTCTTTATTTATCTTCAGGGCAACTTTGTGAAAAGCAGGAAGTAGATGCAGGAGAAGGCACCAAGTGCCTCCTCTGCCTTTCATTAAAATCTAGTGATCTTTTCCTTCGCACTCACCATCTTCACGCATTAACACAATATCCATTGATTTCCACGAATATCCAAAAACCTAACAGTTTCTATCCTGCCAAAACCAGGATATTGATTTAAGGCTCCATAATAATTCACTGTCAAGCAGCCAAGATTTCAGGCTTGATTTCATTATAAGACCCACCAATGGTATAATTTATTTTTTGGTTACCATTTTCACTCTGTTGCACTTTAAACATATCTGTCTCAGTGCTTTATTCATTAGGTTCCATTTCTGGTTTGATTTTTGTGTGAACCATTAGAGATGTTAGTTATTACTACTTAAAACAGAACTCTAAATAATGCACATGCAGACAGCTAGAATCATATCTTATTAGTCATAATGATTTGGAATAACTATTTGATTGGATCATTAATTAAATATTTCTACCTTCCTCTTAATAGGCAGCAAATACTCAAATTCATGCAAGATCATTATCACTATAAATTTTTCAGATGGATCAGGAAAACTAATTGCTTTGTGGTTTTCCCGCAGGTAACAAGGAGCACTAGAAACAAATTAATATGCCACACTTAAAGATTGATTCCTTTTCATCAGAAGAAAACCTTATTTTTGAAAACAAGACTAGATGAAGACAGAACTGATTAGATTCTTGCGACAATAATGGCACAGAATAATAACAATGTAATTGTGTGTGGTTGTCTTACCCCACAGTGAATTACAACTAACAAAATAAACATTCAAAGTAGAGTAAAAAGATCAGGATTGATTTGATTAACATTGCAGAGATTTACTGGGCCATTTTTGATGGTCAGTGCTATTGTTGATAGTGATTTCACTCAGAAGAAACTGTGCTTGGAGCTTGTATCACTTTCACCATATGATGGTCTTTTTGGATCCATTGGGGTTTATTTTTATGTGGTGCAATCCTCTGGAGACTAGGTTTTACAGCTTGCACAATGCTCAAAGTCACCAACTCGATGAAAGTTGTCCTTTGGTTTCAACCTTGGTGGCTTTCCAGTAAAATTAGATGTATGTGAGCATAGGCTGCCACTTGGCACATTCCATGCTGCAGGAGAATGTGTTAAGGAACGCTCTGATGCTTGGCACAGCCAATGCAAAGGTTTTGTGAGAATGAATTGCAGTCTTGATCCTTAATCTCAGTCACTTGAAGGTCATGTTGTTCAAACAGACTCCATGAGTGGCAGTGGTGTTTTGTACATTGAATGTATTAACTTGATCTACAATTGTAGTGAAGTGACAATACTGTGAATGTATAGCATTAATGATATGATGGTAAAGAAAGCCATGTATAATGTTTGTACTTAATGTATACATTTATTATGAATAAACATTATTTTTTAATTAAAAATAAATATTGCTCAACATTGTGGATGGTAATTGCTTTGGCCACTGTTGACCACTGCATTGAATAATTTTATAAACTTCTATCAGGTCACACTTTAGCCACCTATTTTCTTATAAGGAACCAATCCAATCTATCTTTATAATTACAGCCCTCCATTCCAGGCAATATCCGACTGAATCTCTTCTGCGCTCTCTCTTTTGCTACGGTTCCTTCCTGTAGTGTGGCGACCACCTCGTACTGAACATACTCTGAGTGTGGTCTAACCCATGTTTTGCATATGTGCAAATGACATCCCATCTCTTACACCCCATGAAGGCAAGCATAGCAAGTGCCTCTTTCATTATCCTGTCTACCAACTTTCAGCAAGTTATAGACTTGTACATCAATGTTTTCTCGTATATCACTATTCGTTCATTTCAGTGAACAGAAAAAAAAAACGATTGTTGCTATGAGATCTTAACTTTTTTCTTGGTGAAAGCAGAATGGTCAGGATTTTCTATGAGTACATAGATCAGCCTATTTTCTCCCATCTTCTCTCAGTGATTGCTTCCACCTCACTCTTTCCATGTTAACAGCAAATTATATGTCAAATAAACAGTTTCTTCATGATTACCATCTTAACTCAGACAACGAAGGAATATGCAGCATGGATAAATTGTCGGCCTAGCAATCTAGACCTTTTTTAAGTGCAAAATTTCACACCAGGCAGAAAATGCACCCACATTCTGGGTAGAAAATAGAATACTTGCCTTATATTTGATAAAAGGCATTCAAAGGCAGAAGCAATGGAATAATGCCTTACATTTTATTTTGCAGACAATGTTTTTGATTTGCTGAAGTCCCCGTTCATTTTTCTACTATTCCTGAACTCAAGATGATACCTATTGTAGTTCATATCCTTGTACAAAGATAAATTGGGGCACACATTTTGCATCCCAATCCCCAAAATCAAGTGCTAAAACTGATTATCTAACCCAGACAATGAGCAATATCCCTTTCCCCATGTCACTATTATCAACCCTTGTCATATGATAACCAACGACCACCCCACTTCCATACAGACCTAATTCCCTTCAATGTGGCTGGTCATCCATTTGCAAGCCAATGGGTCACTTTTCTCTTTTTCAATAGAAATCCCACCTCTTCCCCCAGCACTACGACTCCTTGAACTCATTGCTCACAGACAATGCAACCATCAATTTTAACCCAATATCAGACCACTGGCAAATACCTTTCTCACTAATCTGAAGTTCAATGTTTGCTGCAACCTGCTCTTAAATTATATCTTCCTCTTACTGATTGAAGTTGAATTGCTTATTGCCCAACATTTGCCGGCCCCAAAAATAGGCACAGCATGTTGGAGTTACTCAGCGGGTCATGCAACATCTATGTGGAGAAAAGGAATAGGTGACGTTTCTGGTCGAGACCTTTCTTCAGACATTTGCCGTACCATATGTACTGCTCTATCACAAGAATTCATCTTGTATATTCCATATCCTCACAAATGAAGGAAGGCCAAAATTGCTGACTGACCCTCCCTAAACTGTTAACATTTGAAATATTGAATTTATTAACATCACAGTCTGGATTTATCTCGGAGCATTCGGGCGATTAATCAATTACCACCTTGCCCTGAGGATGTAAGCAATGGCATCTGGACTTTATGTTGCTGCTTCATGCTGCTGGAAAATAGACATGGCAATCTGCCACCTTAATTAAGGCAGCTGTTATCTGGCCTAAAAAATTAGATAGAGCAGGACTGTTCTTGGCTGTGAAGTTATCTGTGGGAAATGTAATGGTGCCAAAATTGGAGAAAGCAAAGGTATTTGGGTTTTTTTGTTTAATCCAAATGCCTGAAGAAATACAGTACGTTCCAGATATTTTGTTCTTACACAGGAGGCGGAAAGTTGCTGGCAAGTACAGAATTTATTGCCCGTGGCTAATATCACTTGGAAAGTGTGAGTCAGCTGCTTTCTCCAATAGCTGCAACAATGCATCTTGCAGGTGGCACAATGGCAGCCACACCACATTTGTAAAAGAGGAAGTATTATTTAATGTTTTGATTATTCAACTGTATCTCTCCGAGAATGTTCTGTGTAGCAAGCTATTGTGACATAAAATTGGCTAGTGTAAAGAATGATATTGTATATTGTATTTTGTCTCCCCATTGCACAGAAAATAGTATGTCATTTTTTCCACTGGGACTTTTGCAGTTTTTTATTCTTCTGCACTTCAATACTCTTTGCTGTAAGATGTCGAATGTTTTAAAATCTATTCTAATAGAGGTCTAAATCCATCACTGTCAGGCTGGGAACTAACATTAAGTTTGGGCAAGCTGCTGAAATCAACATACGTTTTCATGATAATTTTGACAATAGACAATAGTCAATAGGTGCAGGAGTAGGCCATTCGGCCCTTCGAGCCAGCACCGCCATTCACTATGATCATGGCTGATCATCCATATTCAGTTCCCCGTTCCTGCCTTCTCACCATATCCCCAGATGTCACTATCATTCAGAGCTCTAGCTACCTCTCTCTTGAAAACATCCAGAGAATTGGCCTCCCCTTCTAAGGCAGCAAATTCCACAGATTAACAACTCTCTGGGTGAACTGATGTTGAGCAACCTTGGTAATTAAGCATTAGCAGATGAGTTGCACATTAATATTTATTCAGTTTCATAATAATAAAAATGATTACCATAAAGCGCTGCTTCAATATCATAAAATTACTTAGAGTAAGAATGGTAGTTGTTCAAATTTTCAAGTTGCTATTGTATTTGATAATCATATAGAAGTAGAAGTAATTATTTTTGTTCTTGGTTAGTTTGTGCAACATTCTCCATTTTGCTATTGAGTAAGGAAAGTATTTGTGAAAGTATGGGTGACTTTTCGGGTCGAGGCCCTTCTTCAGTCTGAAGTAGGGTCTCAACCCAATACATCACCCATTCCTTCTCTCCAAAAATGCTGCCTGAGTTACTCCAGCTTTTTGTGTCCATCAACAGCTAATTGAACACAGCTATTGTTTCTCTGGCTGTGACCTTAGCTCAGTCAGGAGAGCTGTCCAGGGAGTCAGTGTTTTCTGGCAGCTAGGTGTTGTTCATGGTGCTGGCCTTGTGAAAGGAGATGATCATGCTCCGGAGCTTGGGAAAGCAGCCAATTTTCTCAAACAATTCGAACAGTCCCTTTCTGCTCACCAGGTCAAAGGCTTATGAGAGATCTATAAAAACCAGGTAGAGTGATTTCTGATGTTCCCTGCACTTCTCCTGGAGCTGTCGAACTTAGAAAATCATGTCGATGGTGCACTTGCCTGTTTTAAAGCCACATTGGGATTCACAGCCAACACCTGAAGCCGTTGAGAACTACCCGTGCAAAAACCTTGCACACAATAATCTGCTGTGAGATTCCTCTGTAATTATTACAGTTTAGCGGCACCTGCTGGTGCTCGCAGGTAATCGAACCCTGCGGTCGGGGGCCTCGGAATTCTCCAGTCCGTGTCGCGGGGTTAGAATGACCCGGAGTGGGGCCTTACATCGCCCGGCGCAGCTTTCATGGCCGCGGGACATTCAAACGCCCGCCGGGGGCTCCAACTTTGTGACAATTAGACCTGGAGTGGGGCTGTACATCGCCCGGCGCGGCCTTAAATGGCCATGGGACTTACCATTGCCTGCTGGGGCGTCAACATCGGGAGAAAAATTGTGCAAAGGGGAGAGAAAAGACTTTGCCTTCCATCACAGTGAGGAGGAGGTTCACTGTGATGGATGTTTGTGTGAATTGAATTGTTTGTGTGTCTTGTAGGAATTGTTGTTTGTATAGCTGTAGAAACAGAGTTTCGTTTGAGCCTCAAATGACATGGAATAAATATTGAATTGAATTGAATTTAATTTAATTTAATTGACTTTGAATCGGTCAATAGCTTAACATACTAATATCAGAAAGTTATCTATTAAGTCCTATATATAAATCTAAATATCCAATATTTAATTACCTATTTAGTGTCCAAAAAGATACTTAACCTCTTGGGAATATTGATCCCTTGACGGACTTAAACACTGTTTTTAGTGGTCTGTTCTGTTCAGCATTTTTATTAACTCCTTAAGGAGCTGAGTTATTTGATATCAACATCATTTATGGAAGTTATCATGAATTACACCACCAGCGGGTGGTATTCACTAGCAGCATTTCTTTATGCTGCAATTTCCGTTGTTTTTCTTTTTCACTTTCTATCTTTTCAACGAAATAGCCTAGCTATTCTTGTTAATGCACTTTTTTTTCTAGGAGATACCTATAGGGGATAGGGGAAAAAGGAACAGGGCTCACCCACCCAGCAACTAAAAGATTCATTTTAAATATTGTGTTGGACCATTTGAAGCAAAGGAAACCATGTAAGCTTTAAAATGCAAGACGACGCTGCTGGGAAAATTGGAGGAATTACATTTTGTAGTTGGAATGTCAGGGGCATTAATGAGCCAATTAAAAGGGGCAAGGTTTTATCCCATATAAAATCTATTAACATAATATTTTTGCTGGAGACGCATCTCAAAAATGGAGCTAATAACAGGCTGAAGGCTAGCTAGATTGGTCAAATATATCACTCTATCTTTTCTTCCAAATCAAGAGGCACTGCAATCCTAATTCGCAAAGGTATACCATTTAAACACAAAGGTATACCATTTAAACACTATAGCCGATAAGAAATGTAGGTACATTATAATATCTGAGGAACTACACTCAACCCCACTTACCATGGTGAACATTTATGCTCCTAATTTCAATAACCCACAATTTTTTAATAAAATATTTAATATAATTTCAGACTCCTGTCAGCAGAATATGATAATTGGAGGAGACCCAAATTGTGCATTAGATCCATATTTAGATATATCTTCACAGCAAAGGAGAAATACGTCAAAATCAAAATCCAGTGAACTTTTAAATACGTACATTAAAAACACAAACATAACCGATGTATGGAGGATTGCCAACCCATCCGGAAGAGAATAGAAAGATTAAACGAGATCTTACTATTTGAAGTTTGATCTTTATTTTATGAGAGGTTGAAGGGAGGGATGACGTGAAGAGCCGGCTAGCCCGCATGCACGTCAATCTTCAAAGTAGCTGTATGAAACCACAGAATAGTTGCTGACCTAAGCTATAGGAAGATTAACGAGCTAGAACTACCGACTGATCTTTATGAGAATATGGGTTGGGAGTGGAGTGCACATAATCCCTCACTTCAACCTCATAAAATAAAGATCAAACTTGAAACGGAAAGTTCTCCTTTAATCTTTCTATTTTATTTCGGTCACGTGAGTGACTACGGTAAGACTTCAAAGCTCTGTGATTTCATGCAGTGACACAATCTGTGTGTGAAACACTTAAACAGATAAACCATTAATGGTAGGAAAAAACATGAGTTATTAATATCATGATGCTAACTTGCATACATGGCCATTGTTCTTAACTGGACCATAGTCCTAATGTTGAGTTAGACAACAACTCATGCAACACTGTGCAGAATTCTATTTGCAAATATCCAGACATATTCCACCAAATTTTATAATTTATTAACCTGCACTATGTAAACCTCATGCTGTATGATGAAAGGGAAAATCCATTCTATTGGCTGCTAATGAGCCATCAGCAATATCTTGTGACTATTGAATAACCAAAGAACTATCTACCATTTCATAGGTACTAGCAACTGAGTGCACTTGTATACCTAATGACATCCCCGATCTCTGCTCTGGTGGGTATGCTGTCAACCTCAAATGTACGCAATCCTGCTCATTTGCTTATGAGATTATTTCTATAACAAGCTACCCTAATGTCAGTTATGACGTAGAGACTAAGCCAGAGATTGAGAAAAGGCTGTGTTATTTATGCTGAGATCAGTTGCTGAAAGCATAATCATCTTAAGATACTGGTCCCATTAGGAAAAATAGAGGAATATTTGCATAACAATTTACTGATATCCATCGCACACTACAATGAGTGTAGGCTATTGGAGTGGTCAAATAAATGACACCCTGCATATCGTTAGAGAATAGTGGGCGAATAACCAATCATTTATTGTCTCACTTATGGTACTACAGAAATGATAAAGCAGCACAAGCAATGTCAATAGTGCTATCACATAAAAGCTTCTCGAGGCTCATACTGGAAGCCACACAAACCTATTTTACTTCCGTTCAAAATTGACTCACATATGTTGTTCACAAGCTTCTCATACAATCGTGCCGAGCTAGCTGCCTGAGAAAACAGGCTGCCCCAGCCGTCACTCGTGACAGAGTAAATAAGAGTTGCTTCAGCTGCCTAACTTGGCGCGATTGAAAAGGCAAATTGGTACTGTTAAATTTCATGTTGCCTCGTTTATAATATCGCAAAAGATATCTACTGACAACCCATAAGTTTTATCAGCTGCAATTTTTGCATATTACCTAAAACTCGATGACACAATGCCCTTTAATCTGAGTAGGGCAGCATAGGCTTTCACCACTAGCTTTGTTATCAAAACAGCAGAATCTGTGCCTTATGTGTATAGATATGACAGAGTATGCAACTACAAGATCGATTCTCTGAATCAGTTAAATTGCAGAAACCCAATCATCCATCTTAAACTGGGTAGGTAAACCCATAATCCGATTAGCCAAATGCTAACCCGATTCCACCTGCACCATATATCTGTAATATTGAGAAGTATCAGAAATATACCTCTCTAGTCCTTGGCCAGACCACTCATCCTCGGATGAGCTGTCTCTAATTGCACTCGGAACTCCTGATCCTTTATTGATCCTACGGATGGAACATTTCTGGCTTTCCTTCCCGCGGAAGATGCATTATCTATTTATTCATACATTTAGCTGATAACATATATTCAGCAGCTAATGACTAGATCTGAAACCACAGTCTCCCTTAGATGTCGGATTACGAGTTCCCTGTCAACTCTTGACAAAGAGTCACCACAAATACTCAGCGTTTTCCTTCACTGGAAATTAGTATAATGCAAGGCTGGATCAGGAATTACCTCACAGTCCTTTGACTGAAAACCACATGTGTAAGTCGCCAGAGTGTGCAACACAAAAATCTGCGACCCGCCCGTCAATCAGGAATACTGGTATCGAGAGCCTATGGATTATTATAAATACATTGTTGATTCACAACATGAACCTGCAAGTCAGATAACATTTATATTATATGCCAGACCAACTCCCTGCTAGTAACTACCTGTCTCAGAGAGGATGATAATGATGATTCCAATGAACCAGCAACTCTACTAACTGAGGAGAAATAAACCATATGTTGAGAAAGACTTCAACTATTTCAATCTATTGAGCAGTCTGATAACCTCAATCACAGATGATGAGGGAGTGCTTCCATGGTCACTATGACCCCTAAGGCCAGCCAGTTCCATGATGGACTACCCTGAAGCAGGGTAACCAAACTGTTCCTACTTGGAACTTACAGAGGTTACTATGCAAGGCACCCTGCCAACGTGTCTACATCAACCCGATATATCCGAGAGACAGTGAAAATGACTAGACAACCCATGCTGGCAGTAAACCCAACCTGGGCCGACATACTTCTCCATTTCGGAGTTTACGGAAGTTAATAATGAGACCTTACTTACCAGCGTCTCTGACCCCGATTCGATTTTCTTTGTTGGAGCTTCAGCAAAGTTCCATTTGCAGACCCTGTCTGTCATGCTTGTCATTTCTGTTAGATAGCTGATGCCGCTGGCCAACTCCTCTTGTAGTGGCTTGTCCGTCCCCGAGGAAACAGCAAATTTAGAGGCAAGAGCACGCAGCTCTTCCTTATGCGATTGTCGCACGTCGTGCTTTAAAGCATGGGATTCAGGCACATAGTCATGTTCGGGGTCATGTACGGAGTCAGATCCATACTTATCTTTGACACTCTCTTAGAGTGGGAGAAATATTGCACCCCAAACCAGGTGTTGCCATATGCGTATGCCTCAGACTGTCTGTGCATGCTTCCATAACACAGAGCATATTTTGTGACACCATCTCCGATAGTCTTTCGGGTGGGAGAAATATACCAACCCTGAAACCAGGGGTAGCTACAGGCATATGACTTGAACTGCCTGTGCATGGTTCTGTAATACGGAGCATAATATATGGCACCATCTACATCACTTCATACATCCGAGTGGGAGGATTTATGCAACCCTGAACCTGGAGCTGCCTCAGGCATGTGTGCATATACTTTGGCACGATCTCCATCACTCCGTGCATCCGAGTGGGATGAATATTGCAACCCTGAACCAGGAGCTGTTTCAGACATATGTGCATATACTTTGGCACCATCTCCACCACTCCTTTCATCCGAGTGGGAGGAATATTGCAACCCTGAACCAGGAGCTGCTGCCTGACATGCCTTCGTAACACGGAGCATTTCTTGTGCCATCATCTGATTCATCAGATGTTCTAATTGAGACAAATGTCCAATCACATCTGCCATAGTTGTCCCAAATCATCCGACAAGACTTGTCCCACAGACTTGGCTATGACTTTGCCCCGACTTGGGGTTGTCAGGCTGCTCCCTGTGCAGATCGGTGCTCTGTTGATATTATCATTATACTTACCAGACAGTTTGTACCTGCTAGTGACTCAGAGTCCTTGCTCCCTTCTGGAGCCACAACGGAGTATTACAGGGAAGGAATGGAGCACCTCTGGCCTCCACATGCACTAGACAGAGTGGGAGAATACTGCAACCCTGCCAGGTGTTGTCATAGACAATTACATTTATATGAGTAAAAGAAGCCTATCCCCATTAAATCAGAGATTCGACTGTTTTATCGATATGTTCATAGTTGGAGTGTCTTATAAAATAATCTTCAACAGTCCCCTCTAGTGAGCAGAAATTACCATGAAGCCACCAGGTGTAGCTCCCACAGGTGTCTGATAGGCACAGCTCAAAAAAGGCTTCCTAAGCCAGGAGTTCTGGACTGCAATGGCATGTCCAATTTCACTACACCACTGGTGTATGTGATAATAAATGTCCTTTGTAAATATCATTTTTAACATAAACTTTATTGGCATGATAAGATATATCGTTATATTGCCAAAGAATTAAACATTACTTTAGAATGCTGTCGACTACGATAGTCACAAACGTGACCAAGTGGCAACTGCTATTAATGCCAACTCTATTTATAGCCGCCCAATCATAAAGTATACATTATATGCTGCTGCAGCATAGCTGAGTCCCCTCAGCTAGCAGTAACTATGTTTAGACCATGGTTATTTTTAAACTCACCGGCTGCTGCATGCCTCCTGCAGCGATAGTAGACCTGGCTGCTGGCAGCCGCAATTTATGAATCCAAGCTCCTTACGGAGCCCCACGGCTGCCTCCAAATCTGGCTGCCTGCTCCCGTTTGGAGCTCTGATGTCGGCAGCTGCAATGACTTATCCCAGCTCCTATGGAAACCTGCGATGGTCTCCAATTTCGGATGCATGCTCCTGTGCGGGGCTAGAATGCGGCAGCTGCTAACCCCAGCTCATATGGAGCACCACGGCGGTCTCCAATTTCCAGGCCGCCTGCTCCCGTGTGGGGCTAGAATGGTGGCAACCGCAATCCCAGCTCCTATGAAGCCCCACGGCGGTCTCCAATTTCGGCCGTCTGCTTCCCGTGCGGAGCTCGAACTAAGGCGCAATTTTTTTTTCTCTAGCTCCTTATGGAGCTTCCACGGTGGCCCAAACCCCTGCCGCCTCCATAGCTACTCTGGACCCACTATCGGAGCGGCCCGCTGAAAATAAAGTCGACTTACCTGCCAGAGCAGTCTTCACATAGTCACTCATGTGACTTCGAAATAAAACGCTTTTTTTATTCAGGTGTTCACAAAACGTATACACAAATTAATTATTTTCTGGTGGATTCAAAACTTATCCCTTTTACATTCAATCCCAAATACCATAATAACATCATTTCTGATCATTGTCCATTAACCTTCTCCTTAAAATTAGAAGGAATGCATAATAAAAAAACGTTCTGGAGATGTAATCCACAAATACTAAGCCAAGTTGTTGTGACTATTTGAAGCAACAGAAGGAATTATTCTATGAGACAAATGACAAACCCGGTATCTCGGCTATATTATTGTGGGAATCCTTCAAGGCCTTTATCCGAGGCTGCATTATCTCGTACCAAGCTTTTCAAAATTGTAAAAGATCATACTATTCAACAAATTAGATCAGAAAAAGTAGAGTTGCTCACACTTCCCAAAGACATTCATGAAAGATTCCTAAAATTCTATCAAAATCTATATGCATCAAAAACATCAGTCAACACTGGAAAGATCAAAAACGTTCTTGAAAATTGTATTCTCCCATCGCTTAATGAGGAGGAATGAGAAGAATTAGGTGCTGAGATTACAATAAAAGATATTGAAGAGACTATCAAATCACTGAAAAGTGGGAAAACGCCAGGTCCAGATGGATTTAGTAATGAATTCTACAAAAAATCCAATTATTTAATTTCCCCACGCTTACGTGTCCTTTATATACATGCTTTTAAAGAACAGACCTTACCACAAACCCTTGCTGAATCAATCATTACATTGATACCTAAAAAAGATAAAAATCTTGAAGAGCCTGGATCATATAGAGCAATAGCTCTTCTAAATACAGATCAGAAAATATTAGCCAATACTTTGGCAAGAAGTCTGTACATCAGTAAATTAATACATCCAGACCAAACTGGGTTTATACCTTTAAGCGACATTTGTTTTATAATTTGAGACGCCTGTTTAATATAATTTATTCACACAGAACGATAAATGAAGATTTAACAATTATTTCTTTAGATGCAGAAATACATGCCGATACAAGCAAGTTAACATCCTACATTTATAATACTCTTTTAATTGCACATACCCCATCTTCTGAGTTGTATAGGCGAGCATGGGAAGACGAATTGGGTTCATTAATTTCAAACGATATCTGGGAGGAAAGCCTACTATACATACATTACTGTTCTCTCAATGTCAGGCACTCCCTGATACAATTTAAAATACTGCATACACTTTGCTATTCAAAGGTATATCTCCATCTTCTCTTTTCTTATTTATTTTATTTTCTCTTGCACTTCTTTGGTAGTTTAGGGGTCTTTTCTTTTCTTTCTTTTATTTTACTTCTTTTGCTTCATTCTCTCCATTTTTCTCTTTGTTTTATTTTTATTCTTTAGGTTTCAATGTTAAAAATGAAGCTGTACAATAAATGTATAACTGTTATGTCGATTGCCTTATTCCTGTACAATTGCTTCTAATTAAATAAATTAAAAAAACAAAAAAAACTTCTGGTTTGTTTTTGCTTTGCCAGGTGCAAAATTTCCTGTCTGCTTGTCATTGCAGACGTTGGCGGAGCAGCACCTTCTTGGCCATGGGCTGCCCAGCTTGAGGCGGGTAGTAGCTGACCAGTGGGACACGATGATCCCTCCCACGAATGAAGGCAACCTGTAGCGCCAGCTCTCTATACCAATCGATTTGGGCTGATCACTCATAAATGCAGTCTCCCGTGTTTCCCACACTGGAGTTCCTCTCCAGGGCGCAGGCCTGGGCTAAAGATATGGAAACCCTGGGTAGACCAGACCCCCCCCCCCCCCCCACCCACACCCTTGGCCTAACTGGTGGGATCCAAAGAAGTACCAGGCATGACGTTTGACACCAGGTTGGCCGCACAAGCTGCCGAAAGGACGTCAAAAATGAGACATCAATCCGCTTATTGGGGCTCCACCCCAGATTTTCTGTCTGGGTTTACTCCCTTAGCCTTGGCTTCTCCCGAACCCCCACAAGGTAGTGGTACAATTACCCACAATTGGGAATCTGGTGCATGGGCACAAGGGCATGTCCACCACCTGATGGGCCTGCGTGCTGCGTACCTGGGGGTCAGACTGTAAATAGCTCGTTCTAAGCTTCCCCCAGTCTAGTTTCTGTCAAAAATCACTGAGTCAAGCACGTGCATATCTAAACTTTATTTTGACAAAACACAATTACAGGTCCCATTAGTGTACCTAACCACCGCGGGTTCGATCCTCAAATCTGCCTGATCAAGCCCTCTTGGCCTCGCTCAAACAGAGACACTCCAGAAGGTCACGCAGTCCCAAGTGCTCTCCCAGAAGATTGACACAGGACCTCGTGGCAGTGGACTTTTATAGGTCCCCAGATCTTGAGGGGCCGAACCACATGGGGGTGGTCTCTTTACAATCCAATCACAAATATCGATTAACTCCATATGTGACAGACATTTCCCTAACCCAATAAAACAGTGGCTAATACATTGTATAAGAAAGAAAGCTCTAGAAGGAAGCTAACAAGAACAAACATTGAAACATGTGCCCTGAGATTCAAACAGTTTCTCCAAGGCTCAACAGCTCGACCAATCATCGATTAACAGGATGACCATCTTTTCAACGATCCAATCGAAATGATGCATTTAAGGTTAGTTTACAAAACTGCGATACATTTTATCAATTTAAGAGAAGCAGGAAGAACACCTGGACCCTTCACCATTCTGCATACCAGTCTGAGCCTAAACTGGCTGCCGCCAATCAAAGCCTGTAAAGTTCAGCTGATCAGGGTTAGGCAATTATGACAAGTGTCGGGGTCCTCCATTTTATGGGGTCTTTAATTTAGCCAATATTAACAAGACCTCCTCCGTCCTCTGTAGCACAGCCTGAGTCCGCAAGGTGTTCAGTTTCCGTGTGTCGCCACGAGGAGGCACTGCAGGAGGCTTGTTGTTGGAGAGGCTTTGTACTAGGCACAGGGAGAGTTACACACTTGGTTTTCCTTTTCACTTTGCTGTTAGCCAGTGGTGGAGCTGAAAGCGAGAGCACTGACAAGCACTCACAAGCACTACCACTATGCTACCATGCAACCACGCTAGATGCATCACAATAACCACTTGGACACTCATAAGAGTGCCTGTTTTGAATGGCCAAAGGGATCTCCTGCACTCACTGTCTACTCCTTTTCCTCGTGGTCTCCTTAGGCATGACCACCTCCCTATAACTCCTACCTATGAAGCTCTCATTCTCATGGATGATCCTGAGGTCATCCAACTGCTGCTCCATTTCCCAGTTCCCTAATGTGACCGGTAAGGAGCTGCACCTGGACACAATTCCCACAGATGTGGTTAACTGCAGACACCAGCAGTTTCCTTGACTTCCCGCATCCTGCAGGAGGAACAGTGCACCAATTTAACTGCCATCACCACCGCACTAAAGCAAGAGAAAAAAAAGCACAACAATCATAATTGGAAACAGCAGACTGTACCTTTACCTCCTGTCCCCCTCTGCTCACTCACCTTGCCCCTTTAATCTCGGCAGTCCGGTCCCCCCTTCATTACTTGCAGCCCTCCTCGCTCTTAGCTGGCTCTACCTCGGCCTTCCGATGCCCCTCCATGCTCTCTGGCCCTCCTCATTCAGTGCTGATGCAAGCTTTGGAAGTTTACTTTCATTTGGATCCTTACATTAACAGTGCAATTCCTTTGAATCATGGAATGACCTTTTATTTGTTTTGTGATAATTAGATGAGGTCCTCAAACTTTTATTCTCCTGTTATACATATAAGATCTTGATTTAGAAAAATAGAAACATAGAAAAATAGGTGCAGGAGTAGGCCATTTGGATCTTCAAGCCAGCACTGCCATTCATTATGATCACCACTGATCATCTAAAATCAGTAGGTAGACAAAAATGCTGGAGAAACTCAACGGGTGAGGCAGCGTCTACGGAGCGATGGAAATAGGCAACGTTTCAGGTCAAAACCCTTCCTCAGACTGATGTAAGGGTGGGGGGGGGGGGGGAAGACAAAAGGAAGAGGTGGAGCCAGTGGGCTGAGGGAGAGCTTAGAAGGGGAGGAAAATTAGGGAATACCTGAAATTGGAGAAGTCAATGTTCATACCGCTGGGGTGCAAACTGCCCAAGCGAAATATGAGGCGCTGCTCCTCCAATTTACGGTGGTCCTCACTCTGGCCATGGAGGAGGCCCATGTCAGAAAGGTCGGATTTGGAATGGGAGGGGGAGTTGAAGTGCTCAGCCACTAGGAGATCAGGTTGGTTATTGCGAACCGAGCGGAGGTGTTGGGTGAAGTGATCGCCAAGCCTACGCTTGATCTCACCGATGTAGTGCAGCTGACATCTAGAGCAGCAGATGCAATAGATGAGGTTGGAGGAGGTGAAGGTGAATCTCTGCCGCACCTGGAAAGATTGCATGGGTCCTTGAATGGAGTGAAGGGGGGAGGTAAAGAGACAAGTGAAACATTTCCTGTGGTTGCAAGGGAAAGTGCCCAGAAAGGGATAGTTCGGGAGGGACCAGGGATTTATGGAGGGAGTGGTCTCTGCACAAAGCAGACAGGGGAGGAGATGGGATGATGTGGCAAGTGATGGGATGACGTTGGAGATACATGCCAAATATGTTCTTATCAAAGTTCAATAAAAGTTTAGACACAAAATGCTGGAGTAACTCAACGTACCTTGCTTCTTTACAAATTAATCTCTTTAGAAATTCCAGATTCTAGATTTTCATGCTACATAGAAGGAGCCCATTTCTTCCCCTTAAGTCCATGTTAGTTCACAGAGTATTGATAACATTTTTATCTACCTCCATTCTCAAATACAAAGTTCTTTTTAACAGATAAAAATGTGTTATTGTTCCTGCAAGACAAAAATACAAAAGGCTGTTTGTTAAATTGTTTTCCTGATATAGTATAGAAGAACAATCTTCTTGATATAGTAGTAGCCAGAGGTTCTGGGGTGACAGAGGAACTGAAGGAAATCCACATTAGGCAGGAAATGGTGTTGGATAGACTGATGGGACTGAAGGCTGATAAACCCCCAGGGCCTGATAGTCCGCACCCCAGGGTACTTAAGGAAGTGGCTCTAGAAATCGTGGATGCATTGGTGATAATTTTCCAATGTTCTATAGACTCAGGATCAGATCCTGTGGATTGGAGGGTAGCTAATGTTATCCCACTTTTTAAGAAATGTGGGAGAGAGAAAACAGGGAATTATAGACCAGTTAGCCTGACATTGGTGGTGGGGAAGATGCTGGAGTCAATTATAAAAGATGAGATAGTTGAACATTTGGATAGCAGTAACAGGATCGGTCCGAGTCAGCATGGATTTACGAAGGGGAAATCATGCTTGACTAATATTCTGGAATTTTTTGAAGATGTAACTAGGATAATGGACAAGGGAGAGCCAGTGGATGTAGTGTGCCTGGACTTTCAGAACGCATTTGATAAGGTCCCACATAGGAGATTAGTGGGCAAAATTAGGGCACATGGTATTGGGGGTAGAGTGCTGACATGGATAGATAAGTGGTTGGCAGACAGGAAACTAAGAGTAGGGATTAATGGGTCCCTTTCAGAGTGGCAGGCAGTGACTAGTGGGGTACCGCAAGGCTCGGTGCTGGGACCGCAGCTATTTACAATATACACCAATGATTTGGATGAAGGGATTCAAAGTAATATTAGCAAATTTGCAGATGACACAGCTGGGTGGCAGTGTGAACTGTGAGGAGGATGCTATGAGAATGCAGGGTGACTTGGACTGGTTGGGGGAGTGGGCAGATGCATGGCAGATGAAGTTTAATGCAGATAAATGTGAGGTTATCCATTTTGGTAGCAAAAACAGGAAGGCAGATTACTATCTAAATGGCCTCAAGTTGGGAAAAGGGGAAGTACAACCGAGAGCTCTAACAGGGCTTGGCAGAGCAAGCTCAATTGTTCAGCAAAATGTTCACCTAGTTTGTGCTTGGATTCAAGCAGAGGAGGTTCCAGTGGGAGCGCCAAATGCAATTAACGCATTTGAAAGAGATGTAAGTGGATCTCTGTTTCCCCTGGAAAGGCTGTTGAGGTCCCTGGATGGAGGGATTGGTTTGTATCTTGAGGGACTGGTCTACATCTACTCCAGTTGCAGGGGAAAGTATCTGGGAAGTATCTGGGGATGGGGGGAGTGGGGGGAGGGAGGGGGGGGGGGGAAGGTTGGGTTGGGTGGGAAGCGATTAACAAGTGAAAAAAGAAATTGCAGAGAGAGCAGTTTCTGCAGAAAGCAGAAAGAGGAGGTTGACAGAAAGATGTGACTGATGGCAGGATCTCAGTGCAGGTCGAAGAAATGTTGGTGAATTATGTATTGGAGGAGAAGGCGGGTGGGGTGAAAGGTGACAACAAGGGAAACAATGCTCCTTCGGGGAGGGAGGGAGTGTGGGAAGTACTGCAGAATACAGCGGAGATAAAGGCGAGGGAGGGAGTGAGATTTATTTATTGCCATATGTCCCAGATAGAATGTTCAATGTAACCAGCAAAAAAATAGGCGTAGCTGGAGGCAATATTTGTGCCCCTTTGACTTGAGAAAGTGAGGGGAGTCAAAAGAGGAGTCAAATTCCTCATGAGGAATAGATCGGGTACAGTCTCTATCAGAGTAGGGGAATTGAGAACCAGAGGACAGAGGTTTAAGGTGAGGGGGGAAAGATTTAAAAGGAAACTGAGGGGTAATTTTTTCACACAAAAACAGGAAGGCAGATTACTATCTAAATGGCCTCAAGTTGGGAAAAGGGGAAGTACAATGGGATCTGGGGATCCTTGTACATCAGTCTATGAAAGTAAGCATGCAGGTAGAGCAGGCAGTGAAGAAAGCGAATGGCATGTGGGCCTTTATAACAAGAGGAATCGAACATGGGAGCAAAGAGGTCCTTCTGCAGTTGTACAGAGCCCTAGTGAAATCACTCCTGTACTATTTTGTTTCAAATTGGTCCCCTAATTTGAGGAAGGACATTCTTGCTATTGAGGGAGTGCAGTGTAGGTTTACAAGGTTAATTCCCGGGATGGCGGGACTCTCATATGCTGAGAGAAAGGAGCAGCTGGGCTTGTACACTCTGGAGTTTAGCAGGATGAGAGGGTATCTCATTGAAACATATAAGATTGTTAAGGGTTTTGACATGCTAGAGGCAGGAAACATGTTCCCGATGTTGGGGGAGTCCAGAACCAGGAGCCACAGTTTAAGAATAAAGAGTTTAGAAACGGAGACGAGTAAACAGTTTTTCTCACTGAGAATTCTCTTCCTCAGAGGGCGGTGGAGGCACGTTCTTTGAATGCTTTAAAGAGAGAGCTAGATAGGGCTCTTAAAAATAGCGGAGTCAGGGGATATAGGGAGAAGGCAGGAACAGGGTGCTGATTGGGGATGATCAGCCATGGTCACATTGAATGGCGGTACTGGCTTGAAGGGCCAAATGGCCTACTCCTGCACCTATTGTCTATTTATTGTTTAATAGGGTATCATTGTGACAAAGCCAGATCACCAAGAAAATTCCCCTGCAGTCAGAGGGTGAGCATGCTAACTCAGCACAGATAGAACCCAAGATCAGAATTGAACCCTAATCACTGGAGCTGTGAAGAAACAGCTCTACAACTGGATGTGCAGGAAGGAACTGCAGATGCCAGTTTAAACCAAAGATAGACACAAAATGCTGGAGTAACTCAGTGGGACAGGCAGCATCTCTGGAGAGTAAGAATGGTTCAGACTTGATCTGTCTGAAGAAGGGTCTCAACGCGAAATGTCACTCATTCCTTCTCTCTAGAGATGTTGCCTTTCCTGCACAGTTACTCCAGCATTTTGTGTCTATCTTCTACTAACTGGATCACTGAACCACTAAAGTGAACCCCTGTAGTTTATTTTTTTTTTAAACTGCTGATGATGGAAAAAATCGAAGGTGGACAAAAATGCTGGAGAAACTCAGCGGGTGAGGCAGCATCTATGGCGTGAAGGAAGAGGTGACGTTTCAGATCGAGACCCTTCTTCAGACCGTTGTCTACCCTGTAGTTTATTAGCTATTTTTGTATGGCTAAATTAACCTGAATCAATAATTTTAGTAAAAGTTTTACAAGGATTTTGTATGAAGAAATGGGTCAGATTATACATAAATAAAATATAGGGTAACTTTGTCATCTGAGAAATGGGTAGAAAGCTAGAGATTATGGTAATAGACTAATTTTCCCACCTACATGCTTTTAATTGATTGATTGTTATCATAATCTAAGATGTTTCTATGCAGTGTGTTTTGATGGTTGATTATGTGCTATTTTGCAATTCACTTGCCCTTTTCACATAAGGGATCAGATTTTGTTAATTCCAGTCATGAAATTTGCTGCTGTATTTTTCCTTGTCAATGTGTTTGTCTTCCCAGTCATCTGTATTCATCTAACATATCTCTGATCTCTGTGTGTATTGTATGATAACTGGGTCACCTTCAAGGTCTGTCATGCTGTATGCTTTCAATTTAACTTTGTTAGCATCTCTTGGGGATGTGCACCACTTTCTGTTTTTGCCTGTCATTCAATTGACTATCAAAAATATAGCTTACTTATCATGTCAGTGTGCAGTGTGATCTCTTCTCATTTGATTTGACATTGCTGAGTAACACCTTACTTTCCAAAGCAGGGAATGGATAAGAAACAGTTTTAATGCAGTTGTACTGGATAAGAGCCAAATTGTTTGTGTTGGTAAAATGAATCAGCAAAATCTTATAGTTCATTTGCTTTTCAATTTGTGGCTTTTATTATACCTCCGGCGACGAGTAGTGTTCCTCAGGGGTCGGCGTTGGGTCAGGTACTTTACACAAGGTATATTAATGATTTAGATAATGGAATTGATGGCTTTAAGGCAATTTTGCGGATGATATGAAGACAGATGGAGGGCAGGTAATGTAGAGGAAGCAGAGACTCAGAAGATAGACTTGGACATTTGGGAGAGTGGGCAAAGGAGTGGCAGATGGAATGCTGCGTAGCAAAGTATGGAGTCATGCATTATGGTAGTAGGAATAAAGCCATAGATAATTTACTATATGGGGAGAGGATTCAGAAATGGTAGTAAGGCAGAAAATCCAATGTTAGCGTTCATTTCAAGAGGTCTAGAGTATAAAAGCAGGGATGTAATTCTGAGGATTTATAAGGCACTGGTCAGACCACACTTGGAGTATGGTGACCAATTTTGGGCCCCATAACTGAGGAGGGATGTACTGGCACTGGAGAGGGTCCAAAGGAGGTATATAAGAATAATCCTGAGGATGATTGGGTTAACATATGAAGAACATTTGATGGCTCTGGGTCCGTACTAATTGGAGTTTAGGATGAGGGAGAATCTCATAGACATTTTTAAATGAAAGACCTGGATAGAGTGCATGTGGATAGGATGTTTCCATTGGTGGGAGGGTCTAAGACCAAAAGGCACAGTCTCAGAATAAAAGGATGTATTCAGAATGGTGATGAGGAGAAATTTCTTTAGCAAGAGGGTGATGAATCTGTGGAATACATTGCCGCAGACGGCTATGGAGGCCAAGTCTTTGTGAATTTTTAAAGCGGAGATTGACATGTTCGTGATTAGTAAATTCATAGCAAAATGATTTGAGTATAGGAGCAGGGAGGTTCTACTGCATTTGTACAGGGTCTTGGTGAGACCACACCTGGAGTATTGCGTACAGTTTTGGTCTCCAAATCTGAGGAAGGACATTATTGCCATAGAGGGAGTGCAGAGAAGGTTCACCAGACTGATTCCTGGGATGTCAGGACTTTCATATGAAGAAAAACTGGATAGACTCGGCTTGTACTTGCTAGAATTTAGGAGATTGAGGGGGGATCTTATAGAAACTTACAAAATTCTTAAGGGGTTGGACAGGCTAGATGCAGGAAGATTGTTCCCGATGTTGGGGAAGTCCAGGACAAGGGGTCACAGCTTAAGGATAGAGGGAAAACCGAGATGAGAAAAACATTTTTCACACAGAGAGTGGTGAATCTCTGGAACTCTCTGCCACAGAAGGTAGTTGAGGCCAGTTCATTGGCTATATTTAAGAGGGAGTTAGATGCGGCCCTAGTGGCTAAATGGATCAGGGGGTATGGAGAGAAGGCAGGTACAGGATACTGAGTTGGATGATCAGCCATGATCATAGTGAATGGCGGTGCAGGCTCGAAGGGCCGAATGGCGTGCTCCTGCACCTATTTTCTATGTATCTATGTATCTATGTAAGGGTGTCAAAGGTTATGGGTAGAAGGCAGGAGAATGGAGTTGAGAGAAAAAGATAGATCAATCATGACTGACTGATGAAGTAGACTTGATTGGCTGAACAGTCTAGTACTGCTCCTATGACTTATGAACATGAAAATGTATTTTATATATTCTTTTTGATTAGTTTTCAAAGATTAGCTACTATATCCAATGTACCTTGGGTTATTATGCTGGAAATCATGATGCTTGTATTTATTTCCATGCAATATGGTTATATAACGCTCCTTGTAAATGAAATAAAATTTAACTTGAATAAATAATAATTTCATGAATAATATAATTAGGGGCTAAAATTATATAGTTTAATTAATTGAGACAGAAGAGACTGCAGATACTAAAATCTTGAGCAAAGAAAAGTACAGCAGGAACACTGCAAATCAGCCAGAATAATTTGGTTGTAAGCTATCCAAGTGGAATATGAGGTGCTGTTCTTTCAGTTTGTGTGTGGCCGTACTCTGGCAATTTGAGGAGTCTGAAGACAGAAAGGTCAGAATGGAAATGGGAAGGGGAGTTAAAATGGTTAGCAACCGAGAGCTCTAACAGGCCTTGGCAGAGCAAGCTCAATTGTTCAGCAAAATGTTCACCTAGTTTGTGCTTGGATTCAAGCAGAGGAGGTTCCAGGTGGAGCGCCAAATGCAATTAACGCATTTGAAAGAGATGTAAGTGGATCTCTGTTTCCCCTGGAAAGGCTGTTGAGGTCCCTGGATGGAGGGATTGGTTTGTATCTTGAGGGACTGGTCTACATCTACTCCAGTTGCAGGGGAAAGTATCTGGGAAGTATCTGGGGATGGGGGGAGTGGGGGGAGGGATGGGGGGGGGGGGGGGAGGTTGGGTGGGAAGCGATTAACAAGTGAAAAAAGAAATTGCAGAGAGAGCAGTTTCTGCAGAAAGCAGAAAGAGGAGGTTGACAGAAAGATGTGACTGATGGCAGGATCTCAGTGCAGGTCGAAGAAATGTTGGTGAATGATGTATTGGAGGAGAAGGCGGGTGGGGTGAAAGGTGACAACAAGGGAAACAATGCTCCTTCGGGGAGGGAGGGAAGTACTGCAGAATACAGCGGAGATAAAGGCGAGGGAGGGAGTGAGATTTATTTATTGCCATATGCCCCAGATAGAATGTTCAATGTAACCAGCAAAAAGATAGGTGTAGCTGGAGGCAATATTTGTGCCCCTTTGACTTGAGAAAGTGAGGGGAGTCAAAAGAGGAGTCAAATTCCTCATGAGGAATAGATCGGGTACAGTCTCTATCAGAGTAGGGGAATTGAGAACCAGAGGACAGAGGTTTAAGGTGAGGGGGGAAAGATTTAAAAGGAAACTGAGGGGTAATTTTTTCACACAAAGGTTAGTGGGTGTATGGAAAGCTGCCAGAGGAGGTAGTTGAGGTAGGTACTATTGCACCTTTTCAGAAACAGTTAGACAGATATATGGATAATGTCCGGAAGTGGCGGCGCTGGGAACGGGGGCGGCTCGCCTGCAGTCCGTTTGTCTTTTACTTTTTTGTGTTGTTTTTTTCGTTTTGTCTAGTTACGTTTTTGGTTTTTAGGTCGTGTTTATGTGGGGTGGGGGGTGAAACGGGGCTTGCTGTCTCTCCCTTCGGGGGAATACGACCTTTTTGTCGTATCCCCCTTCTCTGCCTCCGTCTACGCTGAGGCCTAATGGCGGAGCTGGCGACCTCGGGACTCTGGAGGCAGCTGACAGGACTCGCCCTGAGCTCCCGTGAGGGTGGCCCAGCCCGGGGCTGGAACTGCACTCTCGTGAGAGCGGCCTGGCGAGGGGCTGAGAGACTTTCCCGTGAGGGGCTGTGGCCCGTTGGAGTGGCCCAGCCCGAGGGAGGACGGCACTCCCGTCGGAGTGGCCCAGCCCGAGGGTGGAACGGCACTCCCGTCGGAGTGGCCCAGCCCGAGGGTGGAACGGCACTCCCGTCGGAGTGGCCCAGCCCGAGGGAGAATGGCACTCCCGTCGGAGTGGCCCAGCCCGAGGGTGGAACGGCACTCCCGTCGGCGTGGCCCAGCCCGAGGGTGGAACGGCACTCCCGTCGCAGTGGCCCAGCCCGAGGGAGAACGGCACTCCCGTCGGAGTGGCCCAGCCCGAGGGAGAACGGTACTCACGTGAGGGCGATCCGGCTTGGGGCTGGAACGGTGCTCCGGTGGCTGGGACGGCGTTCTGGCGGCGGTGACCTGAGTCCTGGGTTGAGCCGCGGGCCAGCGGCTGCGTGTGCTGGACTGGAGGGCAGCAGCTTCGACCACCCCCGGGCCGCAGTGTTTGAACCGGCCCGTTTGCGGGGTTCGGTGAGCCGCGGGACTGTTTGCCATCGCCCGGTGGGGAATCGCCTCAGCGCACAGGGAGAAGAGGAGGGAAGAAACAGTAACCCTAAGATTTTTGCCTCCACCACAGTGAGGAGGTGCTTGGAGGATACACTGTGGTGGTGTTAATTTGTGTTTATTGTTGTTTATTATTGTATGATTGTATGTATGACTGCAGGCACGAAATTTCGTTCAGACCGTAAGGTCTGAATGACAATAAAGGTATTCAATTCAATTCAATTCAATCAATTCCATGGTAATCGCTAATGTTTTATGTATTATTATTAATGTTTCATGTGTTATTCCTAACTGTCACTGTATGCCATGTTTCACTTGAGGGCGGAGCACCAAGGCAAATTCCTTGTATGTGAATATCTGGCCAATGAACCTATTCATCAATTAATTAATTAATTAATCAATTCATTAATTAATTCACAGGACAGTTTTAGAGGTATGTTGGCCTAATGCAGGCAGATGGGGCTAGAGTAGATGGGATATTTTGGTCGGTGCGGGCAGGTTGGAACTGATTCCAATTTATGTGACTCTGTGACTATCTATAACTAAAAATAATTTAGGCTGAGGACAGATTCTGCCAGACAGAGGAAAGTGATCATTGAGGGGAAATGGAATCTCTGGTCAAGTGACAAACGGAGAGCTCCGAGGTCTCACTAACAGTAAATTGAGGCGCATCTTCTTTCTGCAGCTTCTTCACTCACTCTCTGCCACAAAGGGTAGAAATCTGTTGGTCCTCACCTTTTACCCCACCAGCCTCTGCATCCAATGCCTCATCTGCTGACATTTCTGTCATCTTCCATGTGATCTCATCCTCCTATCCCTACCATTTACCACTTTCTCCACACCTCCTTGGTTCACTCATCCATTCCCACCTGAAATGCCCCCTCCCCAGGTACTTTCCCATGCAACCGCAAGAGATGCAACACCTGTCCCTGCTCCCAAGGTGGTATCCTCCTCATCGATGAGACCACGTATAGAGTAGGTGATCATTTTGCAGAATCCCTCCATCATGTCCATTCAGGTCTAATAGATCTCCCGGTTGCCAACCATTTTAACTCCCCTTCACATTCCCATACCGACATTTCTATCTCCGGCCTCCTCCATTGCCAAAGTGAGGATTCATGCAAACTGGAAGAGAGCAACTCATATTCAGCTACAAGTTAACGGTCTGAACATTAATTTCTCCAATTTCAAGTAAATCTTCTCATTCCACCACACCCAGAGCACACTCCTTTCTCCCACAATCATAACCCAGGTCCTTTCCTTCTTCCTTCCACTTATCTCCCAACCCTCCCAACTCTGAGTCCCCTATTTCCTTTTTATTCCCATCTTTACCCTCCTCCATGTCCCCTTCCACACAAAAATGGGTGGCACAGTGGCACAGCGGTAGAGTTGCTGTCTTACAGCACTTGCAGTGCCAGAGACTCGGGTTCAATCCCGACTATAGGTGCTGTCTGTATGGAGTTCGTACATTGTCCCTGTGACTGCGTGGGTTTTCTCCGAGATCTTCGTTTTCCTCCCACTCTCCAAAGGCGTGCAGGTTTGTAGGTTAATTGGCTTGGTTTTGAGCTTCTGCTGTTGGAATACCTTAGGTCACTCACAGTGATTAAGATCCAAAGACTTTATTAGCGTTACAGCATAGGTAACTTCATCTTAATACGTATCTCAAGACTGAGGGAGAAAGGGCTGAGAAGCTTTCTGTTAAACTAGTTGGCGTAGCTACAAACGTTGATTCATAACATGAGTGACACTGATCTACATCCTCCCTCGTGAAGAATTAAATGTCAGTACAAAACCATTGACTCAATAAGGCACGCATAGCAATTGATAATAAGATGGAGGAAAGTCAAACATAGCCTGGGTACTTCACGGTGGGCTTGCAAACACGACCAGCATGTGTGCGATAAAAACCATCTCCATTTTACCCCACCGGGGATAGAGCCGGTGGTTTCACAGGTGACGGAGATTGAACCAGCATTCCTGGTGATGAAACAGGGGACTGCAGTGCAGACGGAGGAGACTTCACCACTGGCAAAGCAGCCGCACCCGAAGTGGGTTGCTGTGCTGTGTAGGCAGATCGATGCCTCTGGGCACGGATGGCAGTACACTTGTACGGTCTGGATAATACGGAGGGGGAGTCAGCTTATTCACAGGCAGGATAGGTTGTCTGTTACGCCTGTAGGTGCCGCCATTGGCAGTGACCAGATATGAGCGGGGCTCAGAAGTAGTTCCAGTAATTACACCGATACGGTCATGGCCTTTGTCAGTTTGCAAACAAACCACCTGCCCCTTGGTTAATGGTGGCAGCGGCCTACTTGTCTTGTCATACCACTGTTTTTGAATGTCACGCTTTTGTTGAAACCTTGGACTGGACTTACGATGGTGGAACCACCTGTGGGATCAATGCCTGATCCACCACAGGCACCATGGCTCGGGTCTGCCTCGACAATAAACGTTGAGCGGGTGAACCCAAAATGGGATCGCGGGAGATGTTGCGTAGGTTAAACAGATCCAGGTACACCTCGGAATTAGCTCTGTACGATCATTCCATGAGCTGTTTGGCACTCTTGACAGCCCACTCAGCTAGTCCATTCGACTGTGGATATTCAGGGCTGCTGGTGATGTGGCGAAAACCCCAGCGTGCAGCAAACTCCTTGAAGTGTTGGCTGGTAAATTGACTGCCGTTATTAGATAACAGTATGCACGGAGCTCCGTGGTCTGTAAAATGGTGAGCAAGCTTCAAAACTACCCCGCAAGAAGTGGGGATGCTAAGAATATCAATGTCTAACAATCCAGAATATGAATCAATTACCAGCTACTGCTTGTCATGCCATTCAAATATATCAGTCGCCGCTGTAGACCATGGGAGAGCAGGAGCCGGATGTGAAAGAAGTGGTTGCTTTTGTTGATGAGGTGTCAAGCTGTTACACACTGCACAGGACGCCACATTCTCGGTAATGTATTAGACCATGCCTGGACAGTAAACCATGTTTCTTGCCCATAGTGCTTCAAGGCAATGCGCTTCAAGGCACTGACATACATCTCCACAGGTTCACCCTGTCTCTGGCTTCGGGAAAAGAACAAATGCCTCTCCATGACCAGGTTAGTGCGTAACTCACATAACTGTCTGAATTTGCATAGTAGGCAATTAGGGTCACGGATAGATTCAGCGGGAGCGATCTGGACACCAGCCAGGTCAAACCTAGCCGGTTCATAATGAAACCTACTGGCATGTCGGGCAGCTTCTGTGCCTGCTAAATTAAGAAGAATTGATGCTCGAACACCGGGAGCAGCAGTAGGGTGAGTTGCTTCATTGTAAATTGAGAAATCTTCTTCAAATATGCGCCACCGTTCTGCGATGTCTTCGTCAAACACCAGGATCTCTGGTTTTCTGAGAGCAGAAGCCATAGTAATATATACCGGAGAAAACAAAAAAATAAAGTAAAAGCAATATAATTAAGCAAGGAGTGAGTCATTACACTCTGACACCATGTCGAGCTTCCGCTGTTGGAATAAGTTAGGTCACACACAGTGATTAAGATCCAAATACTTTATTAGCGTTACAGCATAGGTAACTTCATCTTAATACGTAACTTAAGACTGAGGGAGAAAGGGCTGAGAAGCTTTCTGTTAAACTAGTGGGCGTGGCTACAAAGTATGACTCATAACATGAGCGACACTGACCTACACTTGGTATGTGTAAATTGTCCCTAGTGTGTGTAGGATAGTGTTAATGTCCGGGGATCTTTGGTTAGTGCAGAGTCGGTGGGCCGAAGGGCCTGTTTCCATTCTGTATCTCTAAACTAAACAAAAAAATGAAAAGATACCTCTCATCAGGTTTACTTTTACATCCCTTCTCTATCATTCCTCGTCTTCCAAACTCTTTTGTCTCCATTTCATCTTTAGCCTTTGGCACCATTTCCACACCTCTGCCAATCAATCCTTCGTATCTGCATCCATCGAACACTTGCCAAGCTTTGCCCCACCCATAGCTCTCTTTTCCAAGCTTCGCCCTCCTCATCACCATGTCTGAAAAAGAGGCCCAACCCAAATCTCTCTCGCTCCATTTCCATGCACAGATGCTGCCTGACCCGTTGAGTTCTTGCAGCACTTTGTTTCTTAGTTTAAATAAAGTCACCAAGATCAGCATGCACACTGTCTGCATCACCCGCTGAGTTTCTTCAGCATTTTTTTGTCTACTTATGTTTAATATAGTTCTGTGTTAGTAGATATGCAGCTTGTGCAGTATGTATACATTTATTTCATTTCAATGTTGAAGTGCTTCAGAATACCCCACATTTCTTTATTTGTATCCAGTGAAAACATTTTGTAGATTATTTTCATCTTCAATTCTGTAGCAACCAACATATATTTTTATCCATGGGAAAAGCATTGAGCATTGAGATTAAGGCCAACAACTTTTTGCGATTGCCCTTGTGTCTTGTTTATACTCACAAAAAGGAACTTAAGTTGAACAGGGAATTGAAGTCACTGGGACCGAAGGTCGGAGAGTTGGAATAATTGGTATCTGAGAGATTAAGGCATTTTCCCTACAGCATTACCAGTCATTATTGCATCCTCAATTATATCTGGTGATAATTTATGAATTGACAATCTTGTGCCAATGCATACTAGAGGAGCATTCAAATTCCTGAGTAACATGATTGGAGCTTCTTCTTTTAGTTCAAGATTATGTGATAGCACACCAGGTGGTGACAAAGAGTTTGAAAATTCTGCAGGAGGATGTGCAGCTTCATCAATGTCTGTCACACTGTAAACAGGTTTATATTGCGCAGGTTGCTCAGGAAGCTTTGAAAGAAGGTCTTTGTTCGTGGCCTGAAACGTGGCATTTTTTTTGTGGTGAGATTGGTCTTTCATGCAATCATAGATAATTCAAATAGCGTTGAACAACATTTGGGAAAACAGCAAATCAGATCATGACGTGATGTAATAAGTCGGCCCAAATTTTTAGTCAAAATCATTCTTGCGAGTCTTCACGTTTAATTTCCCCATTTCCCCATAAGAGTAAATTTGAACCAATATTCTTGCAGATGAATTGCCAGTCAAATGCGCTCATATTCTTTTTTCAATGTAATCTTTTAATATTTTTCTAAATATATGACACATTAGTACAATTTTTAATTTTATCTGCTTTGGTAACTCATGAGAGGATTTGACAAAAGTCTCCACCAAGCAGTGAAGTAATATTGCCCATTAATTTATTGTTGTGTCTAACCATGCAAAATTCGATCTAATGCTTCAGTAGCTGCTTTCTGAACCATTGTACTTTCATCCCAGACAGCAGGTTTATAACCTTTGAGAAAGTCTTCCGTTGCAGCTCCCTGACTAATGTTTCAAATTGTAGTCCCACATTGGTTTACTTCATAGTGAGTGTAAAAGCTGAATATGCAGTTCAACCCTAACCCCCTCCCCCCACCCCCCTCCCCCACCCACCCTCGTTAAGCATTGAAGCAAATGAGGCAGCAAAGTGGCACAGTAGTAGAGGTGCTGCTTTACGGTGCCAGAGACCCGGTGCGATCCTGACTACGGATGCTGTCTATATGGAGTTTGTACATTCTCCTTGTGACTGCATGACCTTTCTCCAGGTGCTCGGGATTCCTCCCACTCTCCAAAGACACATATGTTTGTAGGTTATTTGGCTTCAATAAGTTGCAAAATAGTTCCTAGTATGTAGGATAGTGTTAATGCACAGGTTGATCGCTGGTCGGCGAGGATAAGGTGGCCAAAGAGCCTGTTTCCACACTGTATCAAAATGGAAAATCTGAAGTCAATGCATGATAATGCCACAGCTGCGGCAATCACATTTTGTCTTTGATCTGTTGCCAAATGTAGATTAATACTTTTTTTTTCCTATTCTATCAGAAACATCCAAAACAAAAAGATTCCTTGGTCACTGTAAACATCCTCTATAATAGAATCTGCTAGACTAAGTGGGACCCGTTGGGTCCCAGCATCACACGGGAGGACTGGTCACCCAATGCAATATTCCACCTCTCCACCAATTACAATATTGCTGGCCAGTGGGGAGGGGGGGGGGGCTTTATGTTGTGCTAGTACGGGTGTGTGGGCCAAAGGTACTGGTTTCCAGAGGGCTAGTATGGAGTTTGTGGGCCGAATTTGGGCTGGCAGCTCAGTCACTGAGGTCAGGCAGCTCAGCCACTGAGGCCTGGCAGTACAATCACTCGGATCTGGCAGGCTGGCAGCTGAGAAACTGCCAGAAATACTGCCCAAAACAGGTGACAGACTGTGAGAGAGAAGGGGGACAGGGTGGACTGAATGGATTATTGGGCTGGCAGTTCAGTCACTCACGTCTGGTATGCTGGCAGTTCACTCAGTCACCCCTCCTGCCTTCACCCCCCCACTCTGCTCCTTGCCATTCCCCTCCCACCCACACATTCAGTGCATCTCCCCACAACCTCCCTCCATTTACTCTTAGTGGCTCTCCCACAGAGCAGCCATTCCTGCCTATTAGGTTCCCATTGTGATGAGGTACACACAGGCATCAAAAATGCAAAAAGGATGTATTAAGGTTTAAAATGTGAATGACTCTTAAAATATGAACAATTTAAATGTTAAAGATGAGAATTATTAAGTTCTTTCTTGTTGTGTCTCTTGTGGTGTTCTGCTGCTCACTGCCTCTTGATGACTATTTCCTGTTGATAAAAAGAGACAATTTTAATATAGAGAAATTCAATTTAATTTTAAGAAAAAAAATCTGAGAATTTATCTTGCATTGATGAGAACGGAAAGCAACAACTAGACTTTGATGAATCAATTGAATGTGCCACGATGTGTCTGATAGAGCTGATTTCAAGAAGAGTACCCCTACTGTCAACCTCCATTGATCATAACTCATACTGTAAATTCAGCAGCTAGAAGAACAGGTCAGAAGCTAAATATTCTGAATGACTCTTCTCCTGATATTCCACATGGTTTCAACCATCTACAAGGTAAAAGTCAGCAATATGATGGAATACTTTCCATTTGTCTGGATGAATGTAGCTTTAACAACTCTTGGGAAGATCATCACATTCCGAGACAAAACAGCCATTTAATTGATATCCCAGCAGTCATCCTATACATTTGATCTATCCAGCAGTGGCAAACATTGGCTGCAGTGTGTGCAGTCTATAAAATGCACTATAGATACTTAACTACGGCACTCCAAAACATCTCCCGAACGTGTAATCTATATCAAAAACACAAGGGATTCAGGTTTGGAGGAAAATCATCTCCAGCAGGTTCCCCTCCAAGTCACACATTTTCTAACTTGGAAACAAAATGATCAGTCCTTTATTATAACTTACTCTAACACTGAAGTTTCTAAAAAAAAAACAGACTGAGGCAATATTTTCATCAGTATACCAAGAAGTGAGCTTCCTTCTAAACTTCAAAGATAACTGGATTTTTCCTGCATTTAGTTTGTCCAGTCCTTTTATAATTTTATATGTTTCTATAAGATACCCCCTCATCCTTCTAAACTCCAGTGAATACGAGCCTAGTCTTTCCAATCTTTCCTCATATGACAGTCCCGCCATCCCAGGGATCAATCTCGTGAACCTACGCTGCACTGCCTCAATCACAAGGATGTCCTTCCTCAAATTAGGAGACCAAAACTGTACACAATACTCCAGATGTGGTCTTACCAGAGCCCTATACAACTGCAGAAGAACCTCTCTACTCCTATACTGAAATCCTCTTGTTATGATGGCCAACATTCCATTAGCTTTCTTCACTGCCTGCTCTACCTGCACGCCAACCTTCAGTGACCGTTGTACACGATCACCCTGGTCTCGCTGTACCTCCCCCTTACCTAACCTAACCTCATTGAGATAATAATCTGCCCCCTTGTTTTTGCCACCAAAGTGGATAACCTCACATTTATCTATATTATACTGCATCTGCCACGCATCTGCCCACTCACTTAACCTGTCCAGGTCACCCTGCAACCTCCTAACATCCTCTTCACAGTTCACACTGCCACCCAGCTTTGTGTCATCTGCAAACTTGCTAGTGTTGCTCCTAATTCCCTCTTCCAAATCATTAATATATATGGTAAACAGTTGGGGCGCCAACGCCGAGCCTTGCGGCACTCCACTCGCCACTGCCTGCCATTCTGAAAAGGACCCGTTCACTCCTACTCTTTGCTTCCTGTCAGTCAACCAATTTTCTATCCACGTCAACACCCTACCCCCAATATCATGTGCTCTAATTTTAGTCACCAGTCTCCTGTGCAGGACCTTATCAAAGGCTTTCTGAAAGTCTAGATACACTACATCCACTGGCTCCCCTTCATCCATTTTACTTGTCACATCTTCAAAAAATTCCAGAAGATTAGTCAAGTATGATTTTCCTTTCATAAATCCATGTTGACTTGGACTAATCCTTTTACTGCTATCTAAATGCCCCATTATTACCTCTTTAATCATTGCCTCCAGCATCTTTCCCACCACCGAAGTCAGGCTAACTGGTTTGTAATTCCCCGTTTTCTCTCTCGCTCCTTTCTTGAAAAGTGGGATAACATTAGCTATCCTCCAATCCACAGGAACTGATCCTGAATCTATTGAACATTGGAAAATGATCACCAATGCGTCCACTATTTCAAAGGTTATTTTTGTTTATTGGTCACATACACCTAGGTGTAGTGAAATTCTTCTTGCCATTCAGCACATAAAGAAAGAATACAGACATAACAGTAATAAAGAAATTTAAACATAAAAACATCCCCCCACAATGGTTCCCAGTCCCCATCACATGTCCACCCAAAGTCGAGCCAATTGAGGCCTCCACAGTTGCCTTTACGGAGGCCCGATGTTCCAGGCCGTTCTCGCCGGATGATGGTGCTCCGGCGTCGGGAGAGTCCTCTCAGCGGCTTGGGAACCCTGGAACGGCCGCTTCCGTACTGGAGACCGCGGCTTCCGAAGCCAACAAGGCCGCGCCAGATGGAGCTTTGCCACTGGCGATCTCATCGAGAGATCCCAGGCTCCCGGTGTTAAAGCCTGCGCCGCCACCCGCAGCTGGCCGCTCCAGAGACCCCCAGCTCTGCGATGTTTTTATCGACGGTCTCAGCTCACCGGAGCTCCAGCGCGGCGACCCAGGCAAGGCATCGCCCGCTCCTCAATAGCGCTCCAGCAATGTGCCGCCGCCAAAGCCGAGGTACTGGGCGGTCCCCTCAGGAAACGCCGCTCCAGGCCCGCTGGTAGGCCGCGAGGACGGGTCAAAATTGCAGCCCGGAGAAAAGCTGCCTCTCCGACCAGGTAGGGACCCTGAAAAGTAGTTTCCCCCTCCCTCCCCCCCACCCCCCACATAAAAAAGACTATAGCTCCACAAACAAAACACTAAAACTCACTAAAAATAAAAAAGAGTGAAAAACTAACAGCTGCAGGCTGGGCAGCCATACCGCACAGGATGGCGCCCCCAAGATGTTCTAGAGCCACCTCCCTGAGGACCCTGGGATGCAGTCAATCAGGCCAGGGGATTTATCATCCTTCAGTCCCATTAGCCTACTCAATACTATTTCTCGCCGAATGAAAATGTCTTTCAGTTCCTCGACCCCCTTAGATCCTCTGCCCTCCAGTACTTCTGGGAGATTGTGCCTTCCTTAGTGAAGACAGATCCAAAGTACCTGTTCAATTCTTCTGCCATTTCCTTGTTCCCCATAATAATTTCACCCGTCTCTGCCTTCAAGGGACCCACATTTGACTTTGCTATTATTTATCCCTTATCATATCTAAAGAAGCTTTTCCTGTCATTCTTTACAATCCTGGCCAGCTTCCCCTCGTACTTCATCTTTTCAGCCCGTATTGCTCGTTTTGTTTCCTTCTGTTGTCCTATGAAAGCTTCCCATTCCTCTGGCTTCCGGCTACTCTTTGCTGTGTTATACATCTTTTATTTTAGTTTTATTCTATACCTAACTTCTCTTGTTAGCCACGATTGCCTCCTACGGTTTCTTCCTTTTTGGAATGAAACGATCCTTCATCTTCCGGATTATGCCCAGAAATTCCTGCGATTGCTGTACCACCATCATTCCTGCTAGTATCCCTTTCCTGTCTACCTTGGCCAGCTCCTCTCTCATGCCTTCATAATCCCATTTGTTCAACTGCATCACTGCCACTTCCGATTTAACGTTCTCCTTCTCAAATTGCAGATTAAAACTAATCATATTATGATCACTACCTCCAAATGGTTCCTTTACCTCTTGTTCTCTTATCAAATTTGGTTCATTGGACAACACTAAATCCAGAATTGACTTTTCTCTGGTCGGCTCCATTACAAGCTGTTCTCAGAATCCATCTCGTAGGCACTCTACATTTGGGGTCCTGAACCAACCTGATTTTCACAGTCAACCTGCATATTGAAATCCCCCATCACCACAGTGGCATTACCTTTGTTACGTGTCAGTTTTAACTTCTACTGCAACTTACACCCTGCATCCGGGCTACTATTTGGGGGTCTGTAGATGAAACCAATTAGTGTCTTCTTGCCTTTGCAATTCCTCAACTCAATCTACAGTGACTCTACCTCGTCAGTCCCTATATCTTCCCTCGCAAGGGACTGAATTCCATTCCTCACCAGAATAGATGGTAGCCTTGCCAGCGATAACCATTTCCCCCCAAAAATGTACTACATTTGATACTTACAGTGTAGCCTTCTCTGCATTGGAGGAAGTCAATTGCAGGAATTTATTTTGTGGAACACGTTCATTCAGTCTGCATCACTCTCAGCTTCTAGTTGCTTCCCTTTCACTTTCCATCCTATTTCTCCAGTGCCAATTGCTATTCTAATGAATCAGAGGATAACATAGAGAATTATCTTTTGAGCTGTGCATTGCAACCTGCAGATAAGATAGAACTCAAAAATGTAAGATAATATGACATTCCAGTTTGTATCAAAAATGACCAGTGCTGATCCACATGTAAATTTAGTTGGAGAAACAAGGAACTATAAATGCTGGTATCCTTCTTCTATCCTTATCGTTTCACAAGTTGTTGATCTTCTATCAATCACAATCACAATCACAAATATACTTTATTTGCAACATACGAGGAATTTCATTTACTAAGTCAGTCATACAAATAAAAAGCAACGGAACACACAAAATACATTTTAACGTAAACATCCACCACAGTGACTTCTCCACATTCCTCACTGTGATGGAAGGTGAGAAAAAGTTCAAATGCTTCTTTGCGCTCCCGCGGTCGGGGACCTCGAGCCCTCCATTGACGGGACGATCTTGACTCCCGTAGCCAGCAGTGTTTGGGCCCTCCACAACGGGGCGATCAACTCCTGCATCAGAGGGGATGTCAGCTCCACCATGCCGGCTATGGGACCCCGGGTTGGGGCTGGTCAAGCCTCTGCGTCATTGGAGCTCCCGACTAGCCTCTCCCGAACAGCGAGCTCTTGAGGGTAAGTCCGCAGAATGCGGTTGGACTGATCCCAGGCAAGGGATCAGCTCCGATGTTAAGCCCACGTCCCGCTGTGGGGCTCAAGTCAGTCCGAGGAGGCTTCCAGCTCCATCGATGGTGGTCCGCAGATTGGCTGGAGATGCGACCCGGAAAACAATCGCATCTCCGGAAAGGTACGAAACTGAAAAAAGGTTTCCCCCGACCCGCTTCCCCTCCCCCAACATAAAACAAACTTGATAACATTTACACAAACTTTTAACTCACACTAAAAATAAAAAAAAGGCGAAAAAACAGACAAACTGTAGGCGACGCTGCCAATCGTGCAGTGCCCCTGGTGTCCATATCTCACACCATTTATCTTTTCATCTCTGGCCTTCGGCAAACAATCTACCCATTGACAAACTTCATTCATCATCGCTGAAAACATTAGCGATGCAGTGGTGCTGGTTTCCAACAGGAACGGTGACGGTCGCACGCTAGAAGTATAGGATTTTGGTGAGTTGCTTTATCATCATTCCTTACAATGCTATGTACGACAGTGGTTGCAACTTCTACTGAAGTGTGGATGGCCGTTGGCTCACTAGAAGCTCATCCGCCCTTTGACAGGTCTTGTTTTTGGTCCTGCTGGGGTCCACAGCCCTCTCATCACCTGGCAAACTAGATGGGGTAGACGGTTTAGTCGCCGACTATCCAACCATGGAGCAGGTAGCACGGGATTACATGGAACCCGTGGCGGGGGGAACGCCCCCTGACCCGACCTCAACAACCCCCCTCACCTGTATCAACCTTTCACATGCCAGGCTTTGTCCTGACCCTCCTCTCTTCCAATGTTCTCCTTCCCCTCACCCCACTATAATCAGTCTGATAAAGGGACCCAAACTGAAACATCACCTATGTTCTCCAGAGATGCTGCCTGGTCCGTTGAGTTACCCCAGCACTTTGTGCCATTTTTTTGGTGTAATTTAGATCTTCTCCCCTGTCCTCAGGTGCTTCCTGATCTGCTGATTGCTTCCTACATTTGTTTTCCCCATTTTCACACTTGCAGTATTTTTGGTGTTTTACATTTCAATTACTTTTTGATGTTCAGTTCAATTTCTGAACTAAGTTACTTTTCATTACGAACCAGGAAAATATGTAATTGGTAGACTGGTCCAAAAGATTAAGTTATATGCGGTCCACAATGAGTTGGTAAATTTAGTACTGGAAGCTTGTGACCTGTGGTGTTCCACCAAGACAAGTGCTGGGACCTCTGTTTGAATTATATCTATATACATAACTTGAATCAACATTAGGTGTTCTGATTAGCAAGATGTAAATTAGTGGAGCTTTGGATAGTAAAAAAGATTGTCAAAGTATATAATGAAATGTATATCAGTTAGAAATTTAGGCAGAGGAATGGCAGATTTTAATATGGACAATTGTATTTTGGAATCTCAACTGCAAGAGAAAAGTATTTCCATAAATGGCAGGACTGTGAGGAACATTATGCTCCTGTCCCACTTAAATAGATTGCCATTATAAATATCGGTACTTTTTTAGTCGAAGCCGGTTGCGGTGCTAGTTGAAGGTGGTTGCCGGAAGTTGCATGTAGTGGAAGGTAAGACCTTACACTACCTGCAACCTCCGGCAACCACCTGCAACCTCCGGCAACCACATTCAACTAGCATCGCAAACGGCTTCGACTAAAAAATTACCGATTTTTAAAACGGCAACCTATTTTTAGTCGCGGCCGGTTTTGAATTTTTTGAAATAATCGCCGGAACATAGAAGAAGCGGAAACCACTTTCGACCATTAGGGAGACGGACAAAAACCTCCGGGAACCTCCGGTAACCGCACGGAAACCTTAGGTGGGGCGCAAAGTCTCCAGAGGTTTCCTTTCAGGTTTCCTAAGTGGGACAGGGGCATAAATAAAGGCTACTTTGACTTTGACTTTGACTTTGACTAAATGTATGGAGGGATCCTGGAAAGCAAGTTCATAGTTCTGTAAAAGTGGCAGTAGAGGTTGGTTGGGTAATAAAGTAAGCATACAGCATGCTTGTTTTCGTCAACTGGGACATTGAATATAATAGTTGGTAAGTCAAGTTGCAGCTGTATAAAATCTTTGTTAGAGCATATTCGGAATATTGTGTGCAATTCTGGTCACTTTTCCTGTAGAAGGACATGGAGGCTTTGCAGGGGGTATGGAAGAGGTTTACAGAAAGTGGCGTGGATTATAGAGCATAAGCTAGTTGAAGCGGTTGAACATTTGTGGCTGAGGAGCAACCTCATAGAAGTATATAAAATTATGAGAGGTGCAGATAAAATAGTCTTTCCTCCAGTAAAAATGTAAAATACTTGACAATTAGGTTTAAGGTGAGGGGGTAAGGTTTAAAGGATACATCTGAGGAAGTTTTTTTTTACACATTAGGACTAGTAATTAACTGGAATATGCTACCAGGGGACGTGCTGGAAGCAGATATTAGGGAAATGTTACAGAACAATTTAGATAGATACATAAATAGGCAGCAAATAAAGGGATATGAACCATCTGTATGACCATCTGGATAGCAAATGGGATTAGTTGGATCTGAATCATGGTCGGCACAGATATGATAGGCTGAAGAGCCTGTTCATATTCTGTACTTTTCTATCTTTTATGTTCTATGCCATTATTTTACTAGTGTAGATGAGGAAAAGATAAATTAGCTGAAGTTCTTATTGCTGATCATATTCAATTACTTTTGTCATAAGTGCAATTTTATTTGCAACTTTGCAGTTTAATTTTTCAGGTGTGTACTGGTTTTCATAATTGGATGAAAATTATCTCTGTACCATTTTAACAGAGTTATTCAAAAACAACTTACTGAATCAAAATAGCACATAGGGGAATTTTAGTTGAATCTTTTTGATCAGAAATGGACAAAAATGTGCTATGGTATGATATATCTATAATTAGACATGACTAGAGCTGCCTCACAGGAATTGGTACTGTATCATTTACACTGTATTTATTAAATACTTAAATGAACAAATATTTCCATATGTGGATGACACTAAATTGAGTGACACAGTAAATAATGATAGCAGAAAATATTGCCGAATTAACTGAGTGCAAAATAGAGACATAACTGTCATTTGAATCCAAGTAAATCAAGATGGACCAAAGTCAATCAAAATGTTTGCATTGTGGTGAGAAGCTAGGATCTGCAGTGCAGCACACAAGTATTAGGCGGAAAAGCATAAACTTAATTTAATGCTAATGGACAAATTCAAGAAAAAATTCAAAGACTGATGTGAAGTTTACCTTTTCCTTAGAGTGCTGGAATATAATTATGACAAAAGCTACATTACAGTTGAACAGAGACTTGATCAGAATCTACTTGGAATATTGGATTCAGGTTGAATACAGATTTCAGGTACAAGATCTTTATCAACAAAAGGATGCCAGGTAAAATATACTAGAGTGAGGCTACTGCAATTAAATTATCAAAGTAGGTTAATATAGATTAGTGGTTGTGCTCTTGAGATTAAGAATAAAGGAGTAATTTAATTGGGGTGTTTCAGATAATTAAAATACTGCCACTGTCGATAAAGATAAAGTTTTATTTTTCACATTTCAATCAATATCTAAAGTCCAGGTCCTGAAAATGCTGAAACGCTAATTGAGTTAAAGAATAATGTGTTCATTTCAGCTGCTTTTGGAGAATGTTTGTGAATTACAGATGCAGAATTCTTCTCATGCATTTGTAATTGGAGCTTTGTAATGTCCCCAATGCAGACATCATGAGCTACAAACCTTTTGATGTTTCTATGCTCTCTGCTTTAAACCAAAGAAAGATAGATCTCTTGATGAGATCTCCATCCTAAAATTGCTGAAGCTATTTTGTCTCTGAATAACCATTTGATGATCAAAATATAAATATGGAATTTCACTCAGCAACTTGATTAACCACGAATAGATAACGTCACCTATTCCTTTTCTACAGAGATGCTGCTTTGCCCACTGAGTTACTCCAACAATTTGTGCCTAATCAAAACAAAGTACGCCTTTCCAGAACTCGAGTGAAGGCACCAGCACTGATTACATTGGTGCTGTATTTTTCAAAATTGTAGCTGCATATTTGCTTGTCATGTGGTTCATTACCTCAGCAGTGATCCATTCACGTGGGCAACTTTTAGCATTGTACTTCCACAGGTACAGAAACCATGCCCTGACATTTATCATGTCTTGTAAACACTCAAGGTATCCCAATATTTGGCTGGCTGATTGAAATAAAAACCTACTATGGTGAAAATGAGCTATGAATGGAAACTGGGATTCAGATGACAGAACCTGTGTCCCCACCACTCCTGGGCCAGTACAATGACCCTTGGACACGTGGTGCTATCACTTCCCTGTCTCTAAACATTCATTCATTAAAAATGTTAAGCTCCTAGTAATTGTGATAACTATTGTTCTTTTCAATTGAATTGGAAATACTGAGGATATGATTCATAGTGTTTACCTGAAGAAAGATCTGGAGGCACATTTTGGCTCATGAACTATCTTGCAGAAAAACAAGATTTAAAATCAAGCTCGCTTTCTTTATCTCCTGTTTTGGAGTGAAATAGAATCAATGCAAAAAGATCACATCTAAATTAACACTTGTTTCAGATGTTTAGCCTTCAAAAGTTTTCATTTTTACAGGCACATCATCTTCCAAAGTTGGTATCACACTGAGGATTTTGTACAAGTGTGGACTTTGCAGGCAATATTGTGTTGGGATTTCCTGGCCACTAGAATTATCTGGATTATCTGCCTGGCTGACACAAGCTAGATCATGAATTCTTAAACAGGCTCTTCCATTATGTAATATATCATTTTACATAAACTATGAAGTAATCAATCTGTATGCAGATGCTGAATTAATCAATGATGTGCAGTTTGGTTTCCACTGTTTCCGACCTCTGTGGCTCAATGACTTCGATTGACCTCCTTCCCATCAAAGTTTGATCATAACAAATTAAAGCTTTCTTCTGTGAACTTTCATCAAGTTTTACAGCATTGGTATGTGCACTTTAAAAAAATTACAGGAAAATGCATTCAACTGAGAAGAATTAGCCATTCATATTCACAGTCTGCAAAGACTAGTCTTTAAGGATAATTCTGCCTGTCTCTTAGGCATTCTTCAACTGCTGAAAAAAAATGTTGGCATTTATAGGTTAATTGACTATAGGCTTGCGTGAACCATTAAGATGGCTATTTTAGGTGTCCACTTTATATGTCTCCTTCTATCATGGCTGCTTGTTCAATGAACATCAGATACTTTAATGACGTAACATTTTGCTTGATCTGGATAATAATAGGTCTAATCTTTATCTGAATAGGTCAGTGGAGAGTAGACTATGGCCTCAGAATTCAAAATAACTTCCAAGTTTGTGACTCAGTGGCAGTATCCCATCAGTTATTACTAAATTGACTTCCAGCAGGGTACTTAAGCCCAATGTTATGGGTTGCTTTCCCATTGCTTTATAGTCATGGTTGCAAACTACATAGTATAGTTCGCACTCATGAGGGACTGGAACGGTATATAATACCTCTGTATTCTTGTGACCTTGGAGTGTGTTCATTATATTTGGATCAATGTGAGGATCCCTCAAGGTGAGGGAACGGATGTCAGGGGTTATGGGGAGAAGACAAGAGAATGGGGTTGAGAGGAAGAGATAGATCAGCCATGATTGGATGGCGGAGTAGACAATGAGCCAAATGGCCTAATTCATGCTCCTATCACTTATGACAGGACTTATGACATAGGAGATATATTGAAGTTTGAAAAACCCCACGTGATACAATAAAACATCAGCTTAGTTATAATTCAAATCTAAAGAACCTCATGATGTTATTTGATTTGAGATTTGTTAGGGATTGTTCAGATATATCTTAACATTTCCAAACAATGACCGATATTTGTTGACATTTTTTTGTCATGATGCATTGTTGAGTAAACGTCACTTAATGTAGTTAAAGAATGTAAGCAGCTGCTTGTGACTACGTGTGCTGTCTGTACAGAGTTTGTACATTCTCTGGAGGCCTGGGTGGGTTTTCTCAGGGAACACCGGTTTCCTCTGACATTCCAAAGACTTACTGGTTTGTAGGCTAATTGTCTTGGGATGATTGTAAATTATCCGGCGCGGATTCAGTGGGCCGAAGGGCCTGTTTCCGTGCTGCATCTCTAAACTAAACAAAACCACTTTGCAGAAAAGACACAAAAAAAGAAGAAAATTAAAGGGGAATTCAAATGAAAAACTTTAAAATCCAAATGTAATTTCTGGGCATCCTTGAGAGATTTCGAATGCTTCGGAGGTGATTTTATTTTTTTTATAATTACAAACCATCAGGTTTTTGCTACATACAAGACCATAATAAAGATTATAATGATTATAGTGCATAAACAATTATCCATTCTACTTTAGGCAACCTTGCTGGTTATTCTGCTAATATATTTTATTTATTGTTTGTTATTTATTAATTCATAGAATATGGACAACTCGGCCAACATCAAATGTCCATCGTTATTGCTCATGAAAGCAACTTCCATCATTTATGGGGTTCTATTGGCTGAATGCCAAGGTGGCCAAGACTGTAAGGCACCACAGACTAATTAAGCATCTTCTGCACTCTGATGTAGCACCAGGGCTCTAAATCATACAGCCGCACAAGATGCCTGTTTACTGCATAAGTTCCTCACGCACATTAAATTAAGAACACCATTAAAACATAACATCATATTCTGGGCTATGATCATTCTTTTCAAGGAAATTTGGTTAACCAGAAGTATGAAGATTTATGGTCACATTAAAGGAACAGGATTTTTAGGATCACATTAAAAAAAAGTGCACTTTTATAATTCAATCGTAAAAATAAAATGAAACTGAAATAATAACACTGTGTAATTTGAATAGTTAATTTAAATTTACAATCTAGTAATATTTTGTGATGAATTCATCTTCATTTCTGAAAAATGCCAGAAATGTTCCATTATGGTTTGTAACAGCAACATTCCATTATCAATTTATCTGTGTTTAATTACCAACAAGTGCTTTGCATGTGAGTGTGGAATAGTTGTCTGACTGTTAATGCAATTATTAACATATTTTCACTGAGAATAAAATGTCAACTTCAAGACCATAAGTGCCAATAAACTAGACTTCCCATAGCCTTAACATCTTATGCAAATATTTGGTCTCTTGATTTGAACACTTCCAAGAGGTTCCCCTCAGTTCTTTTGATGACACATTTAAAATAAAGATGCATACTAGTGAATTATAAAACATATGAAAAGATGTAGGAGAAACAAGATTAATACTGATGTTGAATTGTTTATAACTGAGAAGACACTGTGGGTACAGACATTGCCATTTTAAGCTAGCTCGCATTTTTCCTAAAAATGCCTTTGGTGAATATTTGATTCATTAAATTCATCGTAATTGCTAATTTATTTTCATTGTTCAAAGTTTCCAATTCAGAATATCCATTTTTGCACAACTCATGAAAGGTGGAGGTTCAAAGAGAGTGGATACAAAATAAATGTGACCAAAAAAATGGTTGGATTAATATTAAATACAAACTATATTCGGAATAACTCAGTCCATTTGCTTCTCAGATAAATTATTTTAGAAATGAATCTGAAAGAACATAAAGCAAATGTTTGCGTGTGCATGCCTACACGAGTACAGAAGCATGCATACACATAGTCACATATACTTCGTGCTCCTTCAAATGTACTATTAAAACCATTCCTATGCATTAAATAGCAACAGGACTGATCTATTTCTAATACAGTTTACATTTAATATTTATTTAGCCTGTTTCATATTGTGGACACTTTTTAAAGGGGTATTTGTTGCTGCAGACAGTTATTATCCAGATTGCAGAATGTGATAAATACAGATTCATTAATGTTTATCAAAGGGGTTCTAGATAAATAGTTGAATGTAAAATAGTTGCAAGATTCTGGGGTAATGGGCCTGTCCCATTTAGGCGACTGCAGGAGACTATGCAGTCGCCACATGGTCACCACATGTTCGCGTGTAGTTGCCGGTTCATGGTCGCGAGGAGCTTCCACATTCTGGGAACTAGTCGCGGCCTCATTATGGTTGCCACAAATTTTTCAACGTGTTGAAAGATTACCGGCAACTAGAATGAAGCCGCCATTGTGGGTAGCGAGAATTCTCGCCGTGGTGGGTCGCCAGGAGGTCCTAGTGGGTTGCCAGGAGGTCGAATGTTCTCGTAAGTTCTCGTAGGTTGTAGCTGGTGCTGTCCGGTGAATTTCAATGGCTCATTGGTGAAAAAAAAACATAAGCAGTAGTTTTCAGAACCAAGGATAACGGACCGGTAATGGTAATGTCTGCCGAATTTCACAGCCGTGTATCTCTGGCTTCTTAAAAGTTATCTCCACTCCTTCTCCCCCTCTCTCCCCCCCCGCTTGCAGCAGCCCCGCCAGCAGCCTGCTCATCCGTTCACCCTTTTTGTTATTTTTAGTCTGTTTAAAAGTATGTCCTGGAGGTTTCTTAGTCTTTTTTATGTGGGGGAGGTGGGGTGGGGAAGGGGGAAACCATTTCCCAGTCACTTCCTGGTCGGATGCATCTATTCTCCGAGTCGCATCTTCGCACTCCTCTCGCGGCCTACCATCATCATTGGCACAGCCTTTCCTACCGGAGACCGGCAAGAGCTTCAGTGGCGGCGCAGCACTGAATTACCATCGCAGAGTGGGCTATGCCTGGCTGGGGATCGCTGTGTTGAGGCTCCGGAGTGTTGGGCCAGCTGATTTGAACATCGTGGAGCTGTGGTTTCTGGGGCTTCTAGCCACGGGCGGCGCTGACTTTTAACATCGTGGAGCCTAGGATCTTTGCCGAGGATCGCCAATGTTGGAACTCCGTCCAGCTCGGCCTGTGGACTTCGGGAGCCGCGGTCTCTGATAGGAAGTGGCCGAGTCAGAAACTCCAAGCTGCAACGAGGAAGACTGAACTTTATTGACTTCCCTCACAGTGGGAAATGTTGATTCTGCTGTGTGGGGATGTTCATGATAAATTCTATCGTGTATTGTCTTTTTATTCGTATGGCTGTATGGTAATTCAAATCTCACTGTACCAGCTGCTGCATGTGATAATAGATCTCTTGAACTTGAACTTGAATTCTTCTTCTTCCTTCACCCCCCTTCTCCCCCTTCTCCCCCCCCCCCTCTTTTAAAGGACTTACCGTACAGTGGGAAAAAAAATCATAAGAAGTAGTTACCGACTGGTAATGTTAAATGTCCGCCGAGCTTCACAGCCATGTATCTCTAACTTTTAAAAGTTGTCTGGCTTCTTAAAAGTCTCCACTCCTTCTCTCTCCTTCATCCTCCTTAGAAACATAGAAACATAGAAAATAGGTGCAGGAGTAGGCCATTCGGCCCTTCGAGCCTGCACCGCCATTCAATATGATTCTGGCTGATCATCCAACTCATTATCCTGTACCTGCCTTCTCTCCATACCCCCTGACCCCTTTAGCCACAAGGGCCACATCTAACTCCCTCTTAAATATAGCCAATGAACTGGCCTCAACTACCTTCTGTGGCAGAGAATTCCAGAGATTCGCCACTCTCTGTGTGAAAAATGTTTTTCTCATCTCGGTCCTAAAAGATTTCCCCCTTATCCTCAAACTGTGACCCCTTGTTCTGGACCTCCCCAACATCGGGAACAATCTTCCTGCATCTAGCCTGTCCAACCCCTTAAGATTTTTGTAAGTTTCTATAAGATACCCCCTCAGTCTCCTAAATTCTAGCGAGTACAAGCCGAGTCTATCCAGTCTTTCTTCATATGAAAGTCCTGATATCCCAGGAATCAGTCTGGTGAACCTTCTCTGTACAAGAATGGCAAGAATGTATTTTCTCAGATTAGGAGACCAAAACATAGAAACATAGATAGAAACATAGAAAATAGGTGCAGGAGTAGGCCATTCGGCCCTTCGAGCCTGCACCGCCATTCAATATGATCATGGCTGATCATCCAACTAAGTATCCTGTACCTGCCTTCTCTCCATACCCCCTGATCCCTTTAGCCACAAGGGCCACATCTAACTCCCTCTTAAATATAGCCAATGAACTGGCCTCAACTACCTTCTGCGGGAGAGAATTCCACAGATTCACCACTCTCTGTGTGAAAAAAGTTTTCCTCATCTCGGTCCTAAAAGATTTCCCCCTTATCCTTAAACTGTGACCCCTTGTTCTGGACTTCCCCAACATCGGGAACAATCTTCCTGCATCTAGCCTGTGTAACCCCTTAAGAATTTTGTACGTTTCTATAAGATCCCCCCTCAATCTTCTAAATTCTAGCGAGTACAAACCGAGTCTATCCAGTCTTTCTTCATATGAAAGTCCTGACATCCCAGGAATCAGTCTGGTGAACCTTCTCTGTACTCCCTCTATGGCAAGAATGACTTTCCTCAGATTAGGAGGACAAAACTGTACGCAATACTCCAGGTGTGGTCTCACCAAGACCATGTACAACTGCAGTAGAACCTCCCTGCTCCTATACTCAAATCCTTTTGCTATGAATGCTAACATACCATTCGCCTTCTTCACTGCCTGCTGCACCTGCATGCCTACTTTTAATGACTGGTGTACCATGACACCCAGGTCTCGTTGCATCTCCCCCTTTCCTAATCGGCCACCATTCAGATAATAATCTACTTTCCTGTTTTTGCCACCAAAGTGGATAACCTCACATTTCTCCACATTATACTGCATCTGCCATGCATTTGCCCACTCACCCAGCCTATCCAAGTCACCTTGCAGCCTCCTAGCATCCTCCTCACAGCTAACACTGCCCCCCAGCTTCGTGTCATCCGCAAACTTGGAGATGTTGCATTCAATTCCCTCGTCCAAATCATTAATATATATCGTAAATAGCTGGGGTCTCCAGAACTGAGCCTTGTGGTACCCCACTAGTCACTGCCTGCCATTGTGAAAAGGACCCGTTTACTCATACTCTTTGGTTCCTGTCTGCCAGCCAGTTCTCTATCCACATCAATACTGAACCCCCAATACCGTATGCTTTAAGTTTGTATACTAATCTATTATGTGGGACCTTGTCGAAAGCCTTCAGAAAGTCCAGATATAACACATCCACTGGTTCTCCCTCATCCACTCTACTAGTTACATCCTGGAAAAATTCTATAAGATTCGTCAAACATGATTTACCCTTCATAAATCCATGCTGACTTTGTCCAATGATTTCACCACTTTCCAAATGTGCTGCTATCCCATCTTTAATAACTGATTCTAGCAGTTTCCCCACTACCGACGTTAGACTAACTGGTCTGTAATTCCCCGTTTTCCCTCTCCCTCCCTTTTTAAAAAGTGGTGTTACATTAGCTACACTCTAATCCTCAGGAACTACTCCAGAATCTAAAGAGTTTTGAAAAATTATCACTAATGCATCCACTATTTCTGGGGCTACTTCCTTAAGTACTCTAGGGTGCAGCCTATCTGGCCCTGGGGATTTATCGGCCTTTAATCCATTCAATTTACCTAACACCACTTCCCGGCTAACCTGGATTTCACTCAGTTCCTCCATCTCATTTGACCCCCGGTCCCCTGCTATTTCCGGCAGATTATTTATGTCTTCCTTAGTGAAGACAGAACCAATGTAGTTATTCAATTGAAGGTACATAAAATTGCTGGGGAAACTCAGCGGGTGCAGCAGCATCTATGGAGCGAAGGAAATAGGCGACGTTTCGGGCCGAAACCCTTCTTCAGACTGTTCTTCAGTTATTCAATTGGTCTGCCATGTCCTTGTTCCCCATGATCAATTCACCCGTTTCTGACTGCAAGGGACCTACATTTGTTTTAACTAATCTTTTTCTCTTCACATATCTATAAAAGCTTTTGCAGTCAGTTTTTATGTTCCCTGCCAGTTTTCTTTCATAATCTATTTTCCCTTTCCTAATTAAGCCCTTTGTCCTCCTCTGCTGGTCTCTGAATTTCTCCCAGTCCTCTGGTAGGCTGCTTTTTCTGGCTAATTTGTACGCTTCATCTTTTGTTTTGATACTATCCCTGATTTCCCTTGTTATCCACGGATGCACTACCTTCCCTGATTTATTTTTTTGCCAAACTGGGATGAACAATTGTTGTAGTTCATCCATGCAGTCTTTGAATGCCTTCCATTGCATATCCACCGTCAACCCATTAAGAGTCAATCGCCAGTCTATCTTGGCCAATTCACGTCTCATACCCTCAATGTTATCTTTCTTTAAGTTCAGGACCCTTGTTTCTGAATTAACGATGTCACTCTCCATCCTAATGAAGAACTCAACCATATTATGGTCACTCTTACCCAAGGGGCCATGCACAACAATACTGCTAACTAACCCTTCCTCATTACTCAATACCCAGTCTAGAATAGCCTGCTCTCTCGTTGGTTCTTCTACATGTTGGTTTAGAAAACTATCCCGCATACATTCCAAGAAATCCTCTTCCTCAGCACCCTTGCCAATTTGATTCACCCAATCTATATGTAGATTGAAGTCACCCATTATAACTGTTTTACCTTTGTTGCACGCATTTCTAATTTCCTGTTTGATGCCATCCCCAACTCCACTACTACTGTTAGGTGGCCTGCACACAACTCCCACTAGCGTTTTCTGCCCCTTAGTGTATGCAATACTCCAGGTGTGGTCCCTGTACAACTGCAGTAGAATCTCCCTGCTCCTATACTCAAATCCTTTTGCAGTAGAACCTCCCTGCTCCTTCTCCCTCCTTCTCCCCCCTTCTCCCCCCTTCTCCCCCTCTCTACCCCCTTCTTTTAAAGGAATTACCGTACATGTTTGTCTATATCACCTTGGCTTTGCACCGTGTGAATTTCACTCAGACAGTGCTCCCCCCGCTTTAACGGGCTGGTGAAGGAAGCGATGTGTGTCGCCTGTCCCAATCGCCTGAAAAATCGCCTAAGTGGGACAGGCCCACAAGAATGAGGAAATGGCTCTCACTGCATTGATCAACCAACAGCTATACTGACTTGTTGAAATGAACTCTTATCTGATCTTATGATTCCATATATTTGTATAGAGGTTAATATATGGTGTTACAGTTCATTACATACCCCATCATCTTCATACACATCAAAAATCTGCTTGTCACTTTTGATGAAGAAATACTTGCAGTTACCTTTTACTGAGTCTCACAATAAATACATTTGGACACCACTTTTTATCATGTTGACAGATTATTTCTGAATTCACCATGAAGTATGCTTCCTAATAAAGACTTCAAAAGCAGGCAGGGAACAAAATCTGTTTCAGCATTAAAAGGTCACCAAGAGTCAAGAGTGTTTAATCAGCGTATGTACCAACAACAGAGCAATTAAATCCATACTTGCAGCAACATAACAGACCTGTAAACACAATGCACAGGGATAATATCATATCTCTCTCTATCTATCTATCTATCTATCTATCTATAATATAAAACTCTGTGGCCGGCTGACCGGCTGGCTGCCTGCCGGCTGTGTTTCTGCCTGACTTGTGGTTGCCAGCCTTTGATTCGTTGCCACGCCAACACCAGACGCAGAAACGCCCAGATGTTTTCCATTTCGGTAGAGATTTCACTTTTCATTCCAAGTATCCACTCCTGATTAAATTTTGTCGTGTTTAAGTACACATTTTTAATAAAATCCTTCACCCCGCCCCCCCCCCCCCCCATAATTTCAAAAAAAAACAGCCCTCAGCCATAGAATGTTGGTGAACGTTCCATCGTGTGATGTCACAATGCCCAATGCTCACAGATGTCCAATTGGAATGGATCCATTTACATATGCTTTTGCAGCAGCCCCAACCCCAGCCCCTCCCCCCCCACCACCGCAGCCTGTGTCAAAGCGCGTCATCACGTGTGTGGGAATAGATTTACATATGCCTTTGCAGCAGCCCCAGCCCCAGCCCCTCCCCCCCCCCACCCTTGCAGCCTGTGTCAAAGCACGTCATCGCGTGTGTGGAAATAGAAAAAGTGGATTGGGGTTGACAGGGAATGGGGAACAGATGGACCGTCCCTACCCCTCCCCCTTCCACTCTCCCTCCCCACTATTTCCCCTCTCTCCCCCCACCCCTTTCCCCCTCCCACCACACTCTGTCCCCTTCCTCCCCTACCCCATCTCCCTCCTCCCCTCCCTCTCCCCCCCACACCTCTCTCCCCCTCCCCATCCCTCTCTCCCCCTCCCCATCCCTCTCTCCTCCCCCTCTCCATCTCCCTCTCCTCACCCCTTCCCTCTCCCCCTTCCCACCCCCACCCCCTTCCCTCTCTTCCCCACCCCCCCCCCCCACCCCCTTCCCTCTCTCTCCCACCCCCTTCCCCCTCCCCACTCTTCCCCCTCCATCCACACTCTTCCCCCTATACCCCTACCCCATCTCCTCGCCTCCCTCCCCCCTCCCCCACACCTCTCCCTCCCCCCCTCTCTCCTCGCCTCCCCGCCCCTCTCTCCTCCCCCTCTCCATCTCCCTCTCCATCTCCCTCTCCTCACCCCTCTCCCTCTCCCATCCCACTCTCCCCCACCCCCCTTTCCTCCCTACCCCAACCCCTTACCTCTTCCACCACTCCCCCTTCCCCTCCCTCCCCACTCTTCAACTTCTCTCCCCCTTATCCCACCCTTCTCCCTCTCTCCCCACCCCTCTCCCCCTCCCTTCCCCCTCCCTCCCCTCTCTCCCCACCCCTTCTCCTACCCCTCTGTCCCTCTTCCACCACTCCCCTTGTCCCTCTCCCCCCCTCCCCCCCCTCCCTCCCTCCCTCCCCACTCTTCCACTTCTCTCCCCCCCTCCCCCTCCCACTCTTTCTCCTCTCCCCCCCCCACCCCTCTACCCCTCCCTTCACACTCTTCCACTTCTCTCCCCCCCTACCCCCCCCACTCTCCCTCCCTCCCCTACCCCATCTCCCTCCTCCCCTCCCTCCCGCATCCCTCCCCCCTCCCATATCCTCCTCCTCTCCCCCCCCTCTCTCCTCCCTCCCTCCTTCCCCTCTCTCCCCCCGCCCCTTGCCTCTCTCCCCCGCCCCCTTCCCCCTACCCCTCTGTCCCTCATCCACCACCCCCTACCCCTCCCTCCCCACTCTACCACTTCTCTCTCCATTACCCCACCCCTCTCTCTCTCCCTCCCCAATCCCTCTCTCCCCCTCCCTTCCCCCTCCCTCCCCTCTCTCCACCCACCCCTTTTCCTCTGTCCCTCTTCCACCACTCCCCCTAACCCACTCCCCCTCTCTCCCCACTCTTCCACTTCTCTCCCTCCTACCCCTCCCACTCTCCCTCCCCACTCTTTCCCCTCTCTCCCCCCACCCTTCTCCACCTCCATCCACACTCTTCCCCCTCCCCCCCTCCCCATCCCACTCTCCTCCCGTCCCCCACCCCACTCAACACCCCCTCTCCATCTCCCTCTCCTCACCCCTCTCCATCCTCCTCCCCCTCCTCCACCCACCCCCATCCCTCTCTCCCCCACCCCCTTCCTTCGCTCCCCACCCCCCTCCATCTCTCCCCCCATCCCCTACCCCTGTCCCTCTTCCACCACCCCCACACCCCTCTCCCCCTCCCTCCCCACTCTTTCCCTTCTCTCCCACTTACCCCACCCCTCTCCCTCCCCCCCCCTCTCGCTCCACCTCCCTTCCCCTTGCTCCCCTCTATCCCCCGCCCCTTCCCCTACCACTATGTCCCTCTTCCACCACTCTCAAACCCTCCCCCACTCCTCTCTTCTCATCAATTTCCCCCCTCTCTCCCCTCTCCCTCTCTCCTAACCCCTCTCCATCCTCCCCTCCCACCCCATCCCCCACCCCTCTCTCGCCCCTCTCTCCCCCCACCTCTCCCCCCATCCATCTCTGCCTCTTCCACCACTCCCCCTACCCCTTTGCACCTCTTCCGCACTCTTATCCTCCCTTCCTCCCTCCCCACTCTTCCACCTCTCCCCCCCTGCCCCTCCCACTCTCCCTCGCCACTCTTTCCCCTCTCTCGCCCCACCCCTCTCACCCTCCCTCCACACCCTTCCCTCTCCCTCACCTAACCCATCTCCCTCCTCCCCCCCTCCCCACACCTCTCTCCCCCTCCCCATCCCTCTCTCCTCCCGTCCCCCACCCCACTCTCCTCCCCCTCTCCATCTCCCTCTCCTCACCCCTCTCCCTCCTCCCCCCCTCCCCCTCCCACCCCATCCCTCTCTCCCCCACCCCCTTCCCTCTCTACCCCACCCCCTCCAACGCTCTCCCCCACTCCCTACCCCTGTCCCTCTTCCACCATCCCCCCTATACGTCTCCCCCTCCCTCCACACTCTTTCCCTTCTCTCCCACTTACGTCACTCCTCTCCGTCCCCCACCACTCTCACTCCGCCACCCTTCCCCCTCGCTCCCCTCTATCCCCCACCCCTTCCACTACCCCACTGTCCCTCCTCCACCACTCCCCCTACCAATCTCCCCCTCCCTCTCTCCCTTTCACCACTCCCCGCTACACCTCTCCCCCCCCCCCTCATTCTTCCACTTATCTCCCCCCACCCCATCCCCATCCCCCATCCCCCTTCTCCCTTTCCCCACACCTCTCCCCCCCTTCCCTCTCCCACTCTTTCCCCTCTCTCCCCCCTACCCCTCTCCCCCTCCATCCACACTCTTCCCCCTCTCCCTCCTCCCTACCCTCCATCCTCACCTCCCTCACTCCCACTCCCCCACCCTCTTAACCCCCTCCCCCACCCTCTCTCACCCCCTCCCGCACCCCTTTTCTCCTTCTCCCTTTCCCCTCTCTCACCCCCCTACCCATCTCTGCCTATTCCACCACTCCCCCTACCCCTCTGCCCCTCTTCCGCACTCTTACCCTCCCCCGTCCCTCACCACTATTTCCCCTCTCTCCCCCCTACCACTCTCCTCCTCCCATCCCACTCTTCCCCCGCCCCCCTACCACTCTCCTCCTCCCTCCACACTCTTCCCCATCTCCTCCTCCCTCCTCCCTCTCTCTCCTCCCCCACCCCTCTCTCATCCCCTCCCCCACCCCACTAACCTCCTCCCCTTCCCCCTCTCTCCCCCCTCTCCATCTCCCTCTCTCCTCACCCCTCTCCCTCCTCCCGTTCCCTCCCCCCTCTCCCACCCCTCTTCCTGCATTATTTCTCGAGTTATTAATCAAAAAGTTCACAAATCTGAAGAAACTTTGTCAAAATACTGGCTGGATCACAATGGATCTGCCTGCCTGCCGTTCTTGCTGGCACTGCGAGTGACTAGAGCCCTCGGATCCATCTCTGGTCGGGTCTGTTTCTGGTCGGGTCCGTCTCTGGTAGGAACAGGTCGGGTCCCTCTCCCACCCCCCTCCCCCTCTCTCCCCCCACTCTCTCCCCCCACTCTCTCCCCCCACTCTCTCCCCCCATCTCTCCCCAACCTCTCTCCCCACCTCTCCATCCCTCGCCCCCCCACTTTCTCCCTGTCTCTCTCCCCACCCTCTCTCCCCCCTCTCCCCCCCTCTCTCCCCTCTCCTCCTCTCCCCCTCCCCCACTTCCCCCTCCGCTCCCCCTCCTCTCCCCCTTCTCTCCCCCATCCTCTCCCCCTCATCTCCCCCTCCCCCCCTTCACCCCCTCTAACCCCTCCCTCTCTCCCTCACTCCCCCTACCCCCCCCACGCTCCCCTGCCCCCCCTCAACCATCTAGCCCCTATATGCCCCCTCTTTCCCCCCTCTCTGTCCCCCTCTCCCCCCCCTCTCCACCCTCCCCCTCTCCCCCCTCCCCCCTCCCTACTCTCCCCCCACTCCTCTCCCTCCCCTTTCCCCCCCCTCTCCCTCTCCCCCTCCCTCCTATCCACGCACTCCTTTCCCCCCTCTCCTCCTTCCTCTCCCCCACTCCTCTCCCCCTCCTCTCCCCCTCCTCTTCCACCTCTTCTAACCCCCTCTTTCCCCTCCCCCCTCCCCCTTCCCTCCCCCTTCCTCCCCCCCCACCCCCCCCCCCCCCTCTCCCCACCCCCCTCCCCCCCCCCCCCCCCACCACACACACACTCACACACACACAGTGGTATGGGTAATAATTGATGGATTTCATCAGCAATGCCTCATCTTTTGAATAAGCAACTTATCATGAAAAAAAATGGAATGGAACAGATTTTATGGATTAAATCTGCTGCCTCTGTGGTGCTATTATTTTACAATACAGGATCTCCAATAGATCACAGCGGAAATGCAAAACACTTGAGCATTCAATGATAAGTCTGATCTGTGATTACAGGCTGGTTACAATGCAGGGTTAGAAGTAAGAAAAAGGAAAATGAGTTGAATGATTAACTGTGAATGCACCCATAAAGTAACACAACTGTTATTGACCTCATTTTGAGGTGAAGTTGGCTGAGTAAATGTAGTTTTAGGGAATTGGAAGATGATAATTATGAGAAATGTCTCAGATACAAAATGGAATGACCAGAACCGACAGATTGTGTTCCATGTCTCATAAAAGCATAAGAGGATAAGACCCATAGACCATGAGCATTGTGTTTAGTTTGATGTCATGATTGTGAAATTGACTTTTTTTCAACTGGCCAAAGACTGCCCTGGTGTGCTGATGGGAAGAGGGAATTCCATAATCAATGCCTGATATTTATTTTATTTTATTTTGGAGCGACAATGTAGAAACAGGCCGTTTGGCCCACCGAGTCCGTGCCAAACTGCAAACCCCGCACAGTACCACTATTCTATACACACTAGGGTCAATTTACAATATTAACAAGCCTACAAACCTGTAAAAGGCTTTTTACCAGATTATCATATCCCAATCTTAAAGAGGAAGGGATTTGGATTTGATTTCTAAAGCTAAACTGGTTTAGTTTAGTTTAGTTTAGTTTAGAGATACAGCACGGAAACAGACCCTTCGGCCCACAGAGTCTGCACCAACCAGCGATCCCCGAACATTAACACTACCCTACACACACGAGGGACAATTTTACATTTACACCTAGCCAATTAACCTACAAAACTGTATGTCTTTGGACTGTGGGAAGAAACCGAACACAGTCACGGGGAGAACGTACAAACTCCATACATACAGACAAGCACCCGCAGTCAGGATCGAACCCCAGTCTCTGGCACTGTAAGGCGGTAGCTCTACCGCTATGCCACCCTGCCGCCCATGCTGGTCCAGAGCATGGATCGCTAGTTATGCTCACCTCTGAATATTTGATTCCACTGTCAGAAACAAAACCAAATGTCGAGATGTGTTTACAAACCTGCAGCTGGGAATTGACGTCCATTTAACATCAACAATAGAATATAGAGTTTTCTCCCTCAAGGCGTGGACAAATAAAATACTGAGCTTAACATTAGTGGAAGAAACAAAACGTAGGAGTAACTCAGCGGGACAGGCAGCATCTCTGGAAAGAAGGAATGGGTGACGATCCTTCTTCAAACTGATGAAATTCTGAAGAAGGGTCTCAACTCGTAACATTACCCATTCCTTCTTTCCAGAGATGCTGCCTGTCCTGTTGAGTTATTCCAGCATTTTGTGTCTACCTTTGATTTAAACCAGCAGCTGCAGTTCTTTCCTTAACATTAGTGGCGTTGGACTAAATTATATTTCAGAATGCAAAAACATAATTATTTTTTTCTGTTGGAGATACTTATTCCTTAAGGACAACATTGAACATCATCCAAAAGCTGATGCAAAACTAGCAATAAGCAAATAACATGTGGCTATTGATTGCAATGCAATCAGCATGCCAACTCTTATCTCCCTGCTCCATAATGATTTCCACAGCCAGCACTAGTTGTGCTGTTAATTTGCTGCAGTCATCAGCAGGCAGCCCTGAAGAAGGGTTTCGGCCCGAAACGTCGCCTATTTCCTTCGCTCCATAGATGCTGCTGCACCCGCTGAGTTTCCCCAGCAATTTTGTGTAGCCCTGAACATTAACTTGCCAGTGATCATCAATGAAACATTGAGTTAGGTAAAGCTAGCTTGCACCTCTCTTTCTCTCTCTAACAGAATGTATTGTGGCTGCATAGGATACTCTCAGTCACGGAGACATGGGGGAAATGAATGACAGAGGGAAAAGTGAAGAGAAGGACGTGATGGTAGAGTGAAGACCCAAATGATGGTTTGCTGTAAGAAGTGAAAATGAAAAGATGTTCTGTACATGTTGACCTCCAGAGCAATGCACAGACATTGTGACAGTTAGTTGTGGAGGTCAATATTAGGAGTCAAGGACCTGATAGCAGTTAAGTAACATATATGAACTGAACTTTTTTTGTTGTTATTATAGTGTTTATGTAAATATGCTCTTCTAAAGCTTACCCCCCAAGTCTAGTTCAGTATAAAACACTGACACAAGCACTGGACCAACTAAACTTTATTTTTAGAATGAACACCAAATTCCTCTATACGATAACTAAACCACCGCAGGTTCAATCCTTGTCTCTGCCTGGCCAAGCCCTTCAGCCTCGTGCAAGCAGACACACTCCAAAAGGTCACGCAGTCCCAAGCGCCCCTCCAGAAGTTCGACACCTTTTATAGGTTACTAGACCAAGTGCAGACCCGTTGTGTCTGTTTCCCCAACGGCATTTGGCGGTGGGGGGGGGGGGAGGGAGGGCTGCGGCATCAAACTCACATTAACCACCCACCAAACACACTGGTGGGGGGAGGGGGGATGTGAAGAGGGGAGGGAGGGGAGAGGAGGTGGAGGAAACGGGACAGATTTGGGAGGGAAAGGAGAGCGGGGTAGGGGGTGAGAGAGGGGGATGGGGAGAGAGATGTGGGGGAGGGGGAGGAAGGGGAGGTAGGGGAGGAGGGAGGGAGCAGGAGAGGGGTGGGGGAGAGAGGGGAAAGAGTGGGGAGGGAGAGTGGAGGGGGAAGGGGAGAGGTGGAAGAGTGGGGAGGGAGGTGGAGAGGGGTAGGAGGAGTGATGGAAGAGGGACAGAGGGGTAGGAGGAGGGGGGCGGGTGGAGAGAGGGAAGGGGGTGGCGTAGAAAGGGAAGGGGGGTGGGGGAGAGAAGGATGGGTGGGAGAGGGAGAAGAGGGGTGAAGAGAGGGAAACATAGAACCATTGAAATTAAGTGCAGGAGTAGGCCATTCGGCCCTTCGAGCCTGCACCACCATTCATTATGATCACGGCTGATCATCCAACTCAGTATCCTGTACCTGCCTTCTCTCCATACCCCCTGATCCCTTTAGCCACAAGGGCCACATCTAACTCCCTCTTAAATACAGCCAATGAACAGGCCTCAACTATCTTCTGTGCCAGTGAATTCCAGAGATTCACCACTCCATGTGTGAAAAATGTTTTTCTCATCTCGGTCCTAAAGGATTTACCCCTTATCCTTAAACTGTGACCCCTTGTTCTGGACTTCCGCAACATCTGGAACAATCTTCCTGCATCTAGCCTGTCCAACCGCTTAAGAATTTTGTATGTTTCTATAAAATACCCCCTCAATCTTCTAAATTCTAGCATGTACAAGCCGAGTCTATCCAGTCTTTCGTCATATGAAAGTCCTGACATCCCAGGAATCAGTCTGGTGAACCTTCTCTGTACTCCCTCTATGGCAACAATGTATTTGAACATTGGGCATTGTGACATCACACAATGGAACGTTCACCAAGTGCTTGTGCTCCTGCTAAGGCATATGTAAATGAATCCATTCCGATTGGACATCTGTGAGCATCAGGCATTGTGACATCACACGATGGAACGTTCACCAGGGGCTGGGGCTGGTGCTGATTCTATGGGTGAGAAGCCAGTTTATTTTTGAAATATTGGGGGGGGGGGGAGAAGGATTTGATTAAAAACGTGCACTTAAACACGACGAAATGTAATTAGGAGCGGATACTTAGAAAGAAAAGAGAAATCTCTACCGAAATGGAAAAGATGTCGGCGATTCAGATTTACCCCTTATCCTTAAACTTTGACCCCTTGTTCTGGTCTTCCCCAACATCCGGAACAATCTTCCTGCATCTAGCCTGTCCAACCCCTTAAGAATTTTATACGTTTCTATAAGAAAACCCCTCAATCTTCTAAAATCTAGCGAGTACAAGGCGAGTCTATCCAGTCTTTCTTCATATGAAAATCCTGACATCCCAGATTTCAGTCTGGTGAACCTTCTATGTACTCCCTCTATGGCAACGATGTCTTTGAGCATTGGGCATTGTGACATCACACGATGGAACGTTCACCAGGGGCTGGGGCTGAAGCTGAATCTATGGGTGAGAAGCCAGTTTAGTTTTGAAATATTGGGGGGGGGGGGGGGGAAGGATTTGATTAAAAACGTGTACTTAAACACGACGAAATGTAATGAGGAGCGGATACTTAGAAAGAAAAGTGAAATCTCTACCGAAATGGAAAAGATGTCGGCGATTCTGCGTCTGGTTTCGGAGTTGCAGGGAATCAAAGGAAGAAATGCGGCCGGAAGCCGTACATGTAAATGGATCCATTCCGATTGGACGTCTGCAAGCGTCGGGCATTGCGATTGGACATCTGCGAGCATCGGGCATTGTGACATCGCACGGCGGGAACGAATCGAAAGGCAGAAAGGGATCCGGACGGCAGCTGGACGGATGGGGCGAGAGTTTTATATATTAACTAGACCAAGTGCAGACCCGTTGGGTCTGTTTCCCCAACGGCGTTTGCGGGGGGGGGGGGGGAGGGGAGAGGAGGAGGGGGAAACGGGATAGATTTGGGAGGGAAAGGAGAGCGGGGTAGGGGGTGAGAGATGGGGAGAGAGATGTCGGGGAGGGGGGATGGGGAAGATGGGGAGGAGGGAGAGGGGTGGGGGAGAGAGGGGAAAGAATGGGGAGGGAGAGTGGAGGGGTAGGCGGAGAGAAGTGGAAGAGTGGGGAGGGAGGGAGGGGTAGGGAGAGTGATGTACCTGCCTTCTCTCCATACCCCCTGATCCCTTTAGCCAACGCAGCCGTTCCCTACCCGTAGCCCCCACTGGGGGGGGGGCGACATCACACACACTAACCACCCCCACACACAGAGTTGGAACAGTGTATAAACACCGTTCCCTACCTGTAGCCCCCAGCGGAGACGTGGTCGTCGAAGTCGGGTCCCGGCCGTCTTAAAATAGCGTATCTTGAAGTCGTCGAAGTCGGGTCCGTCTCGGCAATGCGGGGGGGGTGGGGGTGTCGGGGCGGCATCACACACACGAAGCATCCCCACACACAGAGCCTTAAAAGTGTAATGCCCCAACGCAGCCGTTGCCTACCCGCAGCCCCCATGGGAGTCGTGGTCCTCGAAGTAGGGCCATTCCCGAAAGGCCGTTTTTAAATGGCGTCGCTTGAGGTTGTGCTGCGGGCGCCAGCAACCGTTATGGTCGCTGGCCAGCAGGAGGCGACAAAATGAGTGAGTGGGGGGGGGGGGGAGGAGAAGGTTTTAATGAAAAAAATGGACATAAACATAACGAAATGTAATGAGGAGTGGATAGCTGGAAGGGAAAGTGAAATGTCCACCCAAATGGCTGCTTGTATGGGTGAGAAGCCAGTTTGTACTCTGTACTGTCACTATGGCAACGATGTATTTGAGCATTGGGCATTGTGACATCACACGATGGAACGTTCACCATTGGCTGGGGCTCCTGCATAGGCATATGTAAATGAATCCATTCCGATTGGACATATGTGAACATTGGGCATTGTGACATCACACGATGGAACGTTCAGCAGGGGCTGGGGCTGGTGAAGCTTCTGTGGGTGAGAAGCCAGTTTAGTTTTGAAATTTTGGGGGGGGGGGGAGGATTTGATTAAAAACGTGTACTTAAACACGACGAAATGTAATGAGGAGCAGATACCTAGAAAGAAAAGTGAAATCTCTACCGAAATGGAAAAGACGTCGGCGATTCTGCGTCCGGTTTCGGAGTTGCAGGGAATCAAAGGAAGAAATGCGGCCAGAAGCCATACATGGAAATGGATCAGTTCCGATTGGACGTCTGCGAGCGTCGTCCATCGCGATTGGACGTCTGCGAGCATCGGGCATTGTGACATCGCACGGCGGGAACGAATCGGAAGGCAGGAAGGGACCCGGACGCCAGCCGGACGGATGGAGCGAGAGTTTTAAATAATAGATAGATAGAAGATAGATAGATATAGGGGCCACCTTTTACAGGTCCACGAATCTTGAGGGGCCGAACTTCATAGGGGTGGTCTCTTTACAGTCCAATCAAACATATTAAGTACATCAATACATTATTGACAGTTCCCCAAACCAATTACAGAGTCTCCCATACAATGTTTATTGCTGAAGCTTCTGAAAGGAAGCTAACTAACTGAATAATGCAACATTTACCCTGGAACTCAAAACAATCCTGCCAGGCCTTAACACTTTGGCCAATCAACAAACAGCAGGGTAACTGTCTTGCAGCATTATTTACATTATTTACAATTCCTTTGCAGCAAACCAATCAAAGCAATGCATTTTTAAGTTTCTTTGCAGAGTTGGTATACATTTTATCAATTAGGAGGAACTTAGGAGAACACCTGGTTCTTTCACCATCCTGCATATCAATCTAGGCTTCGACTGGCTGGCGCCATCCACAACCTGTAAATTTCCACTGACAAAGGTTAAGCTATTCCGACAAATGCAGGAATCCTCCATATTATGGTGTCTTTAATTTGGTCAATATTAACATTTACAGAATACTATGCTTACATACCTATTGTGTTGCTGCAAGTAAGAATTTCATTGTTCCTTTTTGGATCATATCATAATGCAACATTCTTGACTCTTGACTCTTGTGATGAAATCGACCCTTTAATAAGACTCAAGGAACTAAAAGATTAACCATCAGCAGTGGGTTTTACTTGCACAAGAGGAGAAGTGTCTCAGTCAAAGGCTGTCATCACAACTCCAAAGTTAAGTCGGCACAGCAGGACATTTATACACCAAAGAGATGACACCTGAGGAAGTACAAAGGTGAGGTAGATTGATGTGTTAATTACAGGATCCATACTTTACTCTTATATTATACTCAAGTCAGGATTTCTTGGTTCCGCACGCACCAGAGTATGAAGGTAAGGAATAATATGTTAATAATTTTGACATTAGACTGCAATTTCTCAGTTCTGCATGAAACGGGATACAAAGATAATGACAGTGAATGTGTTAATAGCAAATACCAGCTGGTGGCTTCTGAGTGCCGTCTGTGTCAAGGTAAGGACAATGAATATGTTGCCAATTGATACTAGCTGCCGTCCTCTGAACTTTGCATGCAGTGCAGTTCAATGGTAATGACAACAAATGTGTTAATGGCAAGTCTGTGTGTATTGGAGGTATAATGTAAATAACAGTGAGTATGTTAAATGATCGATACTAGCTATCGTCTTCTGAACTCCGCATGGAGTGAAGTTAAAAGTTAGGGGAAATTAATATGTTAAGTAACAGGTACAACTGGCAGCTTGTTTTAATGCATTAAGGGCCTGTCCCACTTGGGCGTCATTTGCACGTCATTTACGCGATAGGCTGGTAGTGACTGTCACGCGAATACGACAGTCTAGCAATACGACAGTTGCGTGCCGAGTGTTCTTGAGGGCCCTGCTTCTTTTGGGAGCTATTTGCGATGTCGTTCGTACTTAGTCCGACCTCCGTGGCAAGGATTTTCCCAGTGAAAATCAAAGATACTATGCTGAAAATCTTTCAAAACTACGCGCGCTTCATACCCAGGTGGTCACATGGTGCAGCGCTCAAATGACGCGCAAATGGCACGCCAACGGCGTACGGGCGGCGCATGTTTATGGACGTTGATGCACGGTGATGCATAATAAATTAGCATAGGCAATGTTCGTGCGTCACCATGCGTCACAACGCGCTACATGTACACCGTCAGTACATCAGCGTATGCCATCTGTTCATCAGCATACACAAGGGATATGTCACGCAGGTGGCTCGCGAGGATTTTGAGCATCACAAAATCCTGGGGCGCGTCACTGCATACGCCACCATGCCTCACCACGCGCCATGTGCGCATCACCACGTGCCAACCAATTTTTAGGATGTCACGTAAATGACGTGCAAATGATGCCCAAGTGGGATAAGCCCTTTAATGTACACCTCCAATGGCTTTTGGGACTTTCACACTTGACATTAGAGTTGACTTCACGTGGGTTACTGGTTTGGAGGAATCACTGCTGGTCACTGCAGGGATTATGGACATCTAGAGCTGAAATTATCGGTGATGAATGTATTATTTAAGCCAATCCTGCTCCTCACACCTCTTTTCCTCCTTATCCAAGAATCTCCTCCTACAAGCTTCATAGGTTTAAGTTCAGGCAACACACCTTTACACACACCCCTCACACAGACATTTAAGGTGGACCTGTGCGTTGCTCATATCCATGAAATTAAAGCTGGTGTCTAGGAAAGCAGGAAGATGACAATGATGATGAAAGTGCACTATCACTCAATGTCATAAGATGGGATGATCACTAAGTTTGCACTCAACAGCAACATTGGAGGGGTTGCGGCCAGCAAGGAAAGCTGTCAAGGTATACAGTGGGATGTAGATCTACTACAGAAATGGGTGGAGAAATGGCAAATAGAGTTTAGTCCATGCAAGTATGAGGTGTTGCTCTTTGGGAGAATTAATGTAAAGATAAATATACTGTTTATGGCAAGACTCTTAACTGCATTGAAGTCCAGAGGGATTTTGAGGACCACGTCCATTGCTCCTTGAAAGAGGCAATAAAAAATAAGGCCTTCATTGGTCGAAGCTTTGAATATAAGAATAAGAAAGTCATGTTGCAGCTTTACAGAACTAGTTAGGCTGAATTTGAAGTGTTGTGTGTAGTTCATGTTACCCAAATACAGGAAGGATGTAGAGGCTTTGGGCAAGATCCAGATGAGATTTACCAGAATGGTGGATGGATTTGAGGGCATTAGGTGTAAAGATAGATAGACAAATATTGATAGTATTCTCTGGAGCGTCCGAGGCTGAGCAAGTATATAAATAGATGGACCTACTAAAACCTGATAGAAGTCTAAACAAACTGAAAAGCATAGATAGGGTAGTCAGTCAGAACCTTTTTCCAGGGTAGAAAAGTCAAAGATGATAGGGCACAGTAAGATAAGAGGGGTAAAATTAAGGGAGATGTGAGAGTGGCAAATGTTGTGCCTCTATTCAAGAAGGGATGCAGGGAAAATGCTGGGATGTATAGGCCCGTGAGCTTAACATCTGTTGTTGGAAAGTTATTAGAGAGGCATAGGACATACAGACATTTAGACAGACAAGGGCTGATTATTGATTGTCAGCATGGGTTTGTACTTGGGAGGTTGGGTCTCACAAATCTGATGTGACCAAAAAGGTCGATGAGGGTAGAGCTGTAGATGTTACATATATGGACTTCAGGAAAGCATTCACCAAATATCCGCATGATAGGCTGCTCTGAAAGATTAGATCCAAGGATATATAGTTAAATAGATAGATAGTTAAATGGATGGCCTCAGGGTTTAGTGCTGGGCCTGTAAATAGCTCATTTCAAAGCTTCCCCCCAGTCTAGTTTCAGTAAAAACACTGAATCAAGCACTTGAACAACTATTCTTTATTTGTTAAAAAGCGCAATTACAGTTCAACTACTGCACCTATCCCACTGCGGGTTTGATCCTCGTATCTGCCTGCTCAAGCCCTGTAAGCCTCGCTCAAACAGTAAACACTCCAGAAAGTCATGCAGTCCCAAGTGCTCTCCCAGAAGATCAACGCTGGACCTCGTGATCGTGGACTTTGATATGTCCCAGGACCTCGAGGGGCCGAACCACATGGCGGTCGTCTCTTAATAATCCAATTACAGATATCGATTAACCCCATACATAACAGACATTTCCCTAATCCAATAATACAGCTGCTTATACATTGTATTCAAAACGGACTTCTCAAGGAAGGCAACATAGAAACATTTACCCTGAAGGCAACATAGAAACATTTACCCTGAAACCCAGATAAGGCTCAATACCTCATCCAATCAACACTCGGCAAAGTTGAACTCTGCAACATTATTTACAATTATTTACAAGGTGTATGTCTGGTTTGCAGCCATCCAATCCATTATATGCATTGTGCACCTAATTGACAGGGTCTGCAGATGTTCTTTTATTTTCTTACAAATTGTATCTAGGGTCTAGACACACTGGCACCACTCCACAACTTGTCCCAGCTCTGCAGAAAGTAATTCCGAATTTACTAAATCTCCCAGCAGCCCTGAAACTTTTACCCCATTTTAAAGTCCTAGCCTCTCCAATTTAGCCAGGATTAACAGACCCATTACTGTTTGCCATCTGTATCAATGATTTGAATGAGAACATACATGGCAAGAATAGCAAGTTTGCAGTGATACAAAAGCGAGTGATTTTGCAGATAGTGAGGATGGGTGTGAAAAATTGCAGCAGGATCTCGATCTTTGGGAGGATTAATGTAAAGAAAAAGTGTGCTGTTTATGGCAAGTTATTGGCTGAGTTATGGTTGATGGAATTTAATGCAGAAAAATGTGAGGTGTTGCCTTTTGGGAAGTCTAACATGGGCAGGACCTACACAGTGAATGGTAGGGCTTTGGGGAGTGTTGTAGAGCACAGGGATCTAGGAGTGCAGGTGCATGGTTCCTTAAAGGTGGTCGCAGGTAGATAGACTGTTCAAAAAGGCGTTTGGAACATTGGCCTTCATCAATCAGAGAATTGAGTATAGAAGTTTGGAGGTCATGTTGCAGTTGTATAAGACCTGGTTAGGCCGCATTTAGAGTAGGCTCAATGGAGTGCAAGATCAAAGGTATGTTCCACAGTGCAAAAGTGTATGGGTTGCATCACAAACATATCAACTATCTATACGTAGAGTCAAATTACTGGAATACCAACAGGTCAGGCAGCATCTCTGGAGAACGTGGATGAGTCTATGTTCATATACATGTTGCAACACCTATCCATGTTCTGCAGATGTTCTGCCTGGGCTGCTGAGTTACTCCAGCACATTGTATCTTTTTTTGTAAAACCAGCATCTGTAGTTCCTTTTGTCTTCTGCTATCTATGTATATTGCGGTACAGTGGTGCAGCTGGTGGAGCTGCAGTCTTACAGCGGCAGAGACCCGGATTCAATCCTGTCCTTTAGTGCTGTCTGTGTGGTGTTTGGTATGTTCTTCCTGTGACAGTGCGGCCTTCTTCCGGGTGCTCTAGTTTTCTGGAGGAACTCAGGCAATCAGGCAGCATCTGTGAGGGGGAAAGGAATTGTTGTTGTTGGGAGTCGACCTTTCATCAGGGGTATATACAGATTAGGATGGCTGGCTGCTCAACCTCCTAAGTTCTGCCCCCTAACATCAAATCACCCAGTATTTTATTTGCTCCAGACTCCAATAACTGTAGTCTCATTGTCACCATTGTGGTGCCTTGTGCAGTTCGCAGTAGTAGTATACATGCTTTCAATTTTATCCTTATACATCTCCTGATGTGCTCAAACAAATGGCGCCACATACCTGAGGTAGAGCAAGATAAAAGGCTGCAGAGATAGTGTGAATCCAGAGAATCAGATGTGCATTACTCAGACAATGTTCTGACATGGACATGATGTTTCTGAGATCTAAAATTCTCCTGGTGAACCAGAACTCTGTTCGGGAAATCAAATCAGAAAAATATTGTGTGTTTATTCAATTACTTCCTATTCCCCATATGATTCTGTTTGTACATCATGCTACCTACATAAAAGTTTACATTCTTTTTTTTCTGCATTATGTGTTTGATTCCTAGCAACTAAGCTATAGTGAAAAAAATAATTTCTACATTCATAGCTTTGCAATTGTGCATATACTAAATTTAACAGGAGCAATTTCTTCTCAAAGTCCTCAGATATAGACCTATTTTGTTTTAATCAATTGTTCCATGAAATTTAGCTCAGAATGCAGTCTTTGGTTGCCCACTTTGTGCTGAAATCAAAATATTTTGAGTTGGTGTAAATCCTTCAACGCCATTGCTATGTGAAGCACTTTCTCCAGAAGTGTGTACGTACAACTTGGCATCATGTCAAAATGAATCCGCAGAATGACGAGCAAGAGAAATGAATTATAAAATGAAACGCAAATCATTAATTTGATCTGCCTGAATAATGGAGTTCTTCATGCAGTAGAGTTGAAGGGGTTCATAGAATTAATCCAAACTTATTCAATTTGTAAATAATCTGCATTAATATGGGGATTTCCAAGATGGCGTCGCGTGCACAACGCGAGGCTCTGCGTCTCCGTAGTTTTTGCAATTCAGTTTTTTTCTGTTAATCATTACCTTAGTTTTCGCCCGGAGCACCCGAGCGAAGACTCTATACGGCCGTCAGGAGCTACTGGAGCTCGGCCGTCTTTGCACAACGAGCCCCAGAAGCGACTTTCAACTGCCGCTGGAATTCGCCAGGACACCGTGGGCTAGCGGGCCAGCTCCCCCGACAGGAAGTGCCCGGAGGCGGCGCAGGGACCGCAAACAAAAACGCGGGAAGCGGGGAGGCTATCGAGCTAGGCTGAAATCAAACCCGCACCAGCCAGCTCTGCCCAGCATTTTCCTCGCGAATGTCCGGTCCCTGGTGGGTAAAATCGACGAACTACGGCTGCGGATCACCACACACAGACGGATCGCCGACTGCAACGCCATGGTCTTCACCGAAACATGGCTCAATGACAATATCCAGGACAACGCCATTGAGCTGGAGGGGCGCACTGTCTTCAGGGCCGACAGAACAGCGGAGGACTCCGGTAAGACCAAGGGCGGCGGACTGTGCATTTATGTGAACAACTCATGGTGTACGGACGTTGTTAGGATTGGTAGTCACTGCTCTGCTGACCTGGAATACCTGATGATAAAGTGCAGGCCCTTCTATCTGCCCAGGGAATTTACATCGATTGTTATCACTGCAGTCTATGTACCCCCGGACGCTAATGCCAGGCTAGCAATGGAAGAGTTGCAAGCTGCTATCAGCAAACAACTAACTGCACACCCAGAGGGGGCTTTTATTGTTGCGGGTGATTTTAACCACTCCAACCTTAAAACTGTACTCCCCAGGTTCCATCAGCATGTTTCCTGCCCAACCAGAGGAGACAATATTCTGGACTTAGTATATACTAATATCACTGAAGCCTACAAAGCCCTCCCCCTCCCCAACCTTGGACAGTCTGACCACCTCTCTCTGTTCCTGCTCCCCAAATACACACCTCTGATCAGACGTGTGAAACCTACCGTGAGGACAGTGAAGGTTTGGCCTGAGGGGGCTGTCTCTGTTTTACAGGAACAGTTTCAGCAAACAGACTGGAGTCTGTTTGCCACCCAGGCCACCTTTAACTCCCAAGTGGACATCAACTAATACACCTCAACCATTTTGGACTATATAAAATTCTGCACTGACAACGTCACTACCCACAAAGAAATAAAGACCTTCCCTAACCAGAAGCCGTGGATGAGCAGGGAGGTCAGACTCCTGCTGAAGGCTCGCGATGCCGCTTTCAGATCTGGCAACGCTGAGGGATACAGCTCATCCAGGGCCAATCTGAAAAAGGGAATTAGGAATGCTAAACTCAATCACAAACGGTGGATCGAGGAGCATTTCCAAAACAACTCCGACCCCAGGCGCATGTGGCAAGGAATCAAATCCATTGCCGATTACCATAAAGTTAACACCACACCCCCAGACAACGCCTCCCTTCCTGACGAGCTAAACCATTTCTATGCTGGCTTTGACCGGGACAACAAAACTCCAGCCATCAAAGCTGCTCCACCCCCGAATGAACAACCCCTCAGTCTCTCCACCTCTGCTGTACAAGATGCACTGAGCAAGGTGAATGAGCACAAAGCTGCCGGCCCCGATGGCATCCCCGGGCGGGTGCTCAGGGCATGTGCTGGACAACTATCCCTGGTCTTCACTGACATTTTCAATCTGTCACTGGCCCAGGGTGTCATCCCCACTTGCCTCAAGACATCAACCATTGTGCCAGTAACAATCAGCTACAGGGAGTCTCAACGACTTCCGCCCAGTGGCACTCACCCCTGTCATTGCAAAGTGCTTTGAGCGGCTGATCTTGGCTCACCTCAAAGCCAGCCTCCCCCCCCCATCAGTTTGCCTACCGGACCAACAGGTCTACAGAGGACGCCATATCGGCGGCCCTACACTCAGCCCTGACCCACCTGGACAGCAATAACACCTACATCAGGTTGCTGTTCATTGATTTCAGCTCTGCCTTTAACACTGTCATCCCCGCTAGCTTGATCACCAAACTCAGTGGACTTGGCATCTCCACCTCCCTCTGCAATTGGACACTGGATTTCCTCACCAACAGACCACAGTCTGTTAGGTTCAACAACCTCACCTCCTCCACTATAACACTGAACACCGGCGTGCCACAGAGCTGTGTGCTCAGCCCTCTCCACTACTCCCTCTTCACCCATGACTGCATCCCTAAGAATGGCTCCAACACCATCATTAAATTTGCTGACAACACCACGGTGGTAGGACTGATCAGTGACAACGACGAGTCAGCCTACAGGGAGGAGGTCCAGCACCTGACAACCTGGTGTGCCAACAATAACCTCATCCTCAACCCCAAGAAAACGAAGGAAATTATTGTTGACTTCAGGAAGAACAGAGGGGGCAGACATACCCCCATCCATATAAACGGGACTGAGGTGGAGCGCGTCTCCAACTATAAATTCCTCGGGATACACATCTCGGAGGATCTGTCCTGGTCCCTCAAAACCTCCAAGCTGATCAAAAAGGCGCAGCAGCGCCTTTACTTCCTGAGGAGGCTCAAGAAAGCTCACCTGTCCACCCAGATCCTGACGAACTTTTACCGCTGTACCATCGAAAGCATCCTGACCACCTGCTTCATGGTATGGTACAGCAGTTGCACCGTAGCGGATAGGAAGGCACTACAACGGGTGGTGAAAACCGCACAGTACATCATCGGTGCCCCGCTCCCTGCCATGGATGCCCTCCACTGAAAACGGTGTCTGAGACGGGCCGGGAAGATCATCAAAGACCCCTCCCACCATAACCATGGACTGTTTGCCCTCCTCCCATCAGGGAGGCGGTACAGGAGCCTCAGGTCTAGTACTAGTAGGATGAGGAACAGCTTCTACAACAACACTAACACATTGCTGAACTCGGAGTCCCGCCGATAGATTTGTCCAGTCTCTCCGTCCACATTGTTTGCTTATTCTGTATTTTTATTTCTATATTGCACTATTACTACGGACTAACGCTAAACTGCATTTCGTTGTACCCATACTTGTATCTGTGCAATGACAATAAAGTTGAATTGAATTGAATTGAATTGAATTGATTTGAATTGAATTTAATTGAATTGTTCCATATTATTACACACTAAGATCACCTTTTGATGTTAATGAAAGTTGAATACTTAATTATTTCTTAAAGATACCTCCTCCGTCAAAATGCAGTGGGAATATGATTTATAGATTAACAGTGTTTGTATTCTTGTACCACAAAACATCGTTAATTTAGGTCTAGATTCACACTTGAACAGGTTAATGATTTCAAATCTACACTGGCTGTTAAGTGGCTAAAAATCGGCTTGATTTTTTATTGTGGAACAGATTTCTAGTTTTACTTCGGAGTCACGTGAGTGATTCTGTGAAGAACCCGCTCAGTACGCATGCGCGGCATTACGTCCAGCAGAGCAACAGCGGCACAGCGGGAGTCAGGCGCTCCCGCTACGGAGGTGAAAGAACGGACCGTCAGGTAAGCTGACGTCGGGTTTTTCTTTCACAGGGAGCCTTCTGCTGTCCAGCAGAGAAGAAAGGCTCTAGAACAAACCTGTCCCCCGCTCGACTCCACGGAGGAGCGTTCCATCTGGGGGGGGGCAGCAACAGAACAAACCTGTCCCCCGCTCGACTCCACGGAGGAGCGTTCCATCTGGGAGGTAGCATCAAGGCGGTAGGATCACTTACCTGGTGCTCCGCTATCCCGACACCATGCCGAGCCCAGCCCGCTAGCGCCTGAGCAGCGGGTTGGAAGTACCGCCACGGAAGAGGCGTCCGGCCGGTGGCTCCGACTTATCGGACGGGACGTCTTTCCACCCGCACGGGGGGAAAGACAGCCGCCTGAACAGACCTGCCCTCGCTCGACTCCACGGAGGAGCGTTCCATCTCGCGGGGGCAGCACCAAGGCAGTAGGACCGCTTACCGGGCAGTCCGCTATACCCCGACACCGCGCCGAGCCCAGCCCGCTAGCGCCTGAGCAGCGGGCTGGATGTAAAGCCATGGAAGAGGCGTCCGGCCGGTGGCTCCGACTTGTCGGATGGGGACGTCTCTCCACCCAGGCGGGGGAGAGACAGCCGCCTGAGCCGCTGGAGCGGCTCTTGGTGCAGGAGCTCCAGCGAGGTGCACCCCAGGAAGGGCGCTCTCGCAGAGGGGGGTCAGGCACTCCCTCCACAGTGCCTTGTGCACTGTCCATTGCATCCTCCTTTCCAGAGGATAGCTTTGGTGACCAGGACTGGGCTGGTCAAGAACAGGGGCAATGGCTGAAGATCTCGGGAGTATGCAAGGGGTGCAGGAACAGGAAGAGCTGCTAGGTGTGCTGGACAGCTACGTGGAAACCCCACGTGCAGGAGGCCGTTAAAAGCCTGATGTCAGCCATCACATCGTTTTTTCCTCGTTCCATGGACAAATACGGAGATGACCACAACCTTCGTAAACAAGTCATAAGACCTGCCATAAAATCCTACATTGCGGGGTTGTGCATACCCCAGCCACTGAGCCAGACCCACTGCTCTTTGGCAAAAACCTCACAAAGCATATGAAGGACATGCAAGAGGTTTTACAAAACTTTCGGCTCATGAGGGCAGGGCCGGGACGAGCAAACCAAAAACAGTAATTCCTACGCAGCAGCACCCCATCACGTCCATCAGTCAACGTCTACCATATCAGACTGATGAAAGCTCGGGGTCCGCATTCTATCACAGAAAGTCTTCTTTAGACCAGGGCCCAGAGCGGACCCCATGGAAAATGTGCCACCCCCCAACGTCACTGCCAAGTCAGATGACATGCAACACTCGTTGGACCGGCAGGAAACAGAAGAATACCCATAACCATGGAGGTAGGTGGGTCTGGTTCCTACCAGTATATAGAGTAATACTAACACATGGGACTCTATCACGAGTGATCAGTATATACTCAATGGCATTAGTGAATACAAATACAATTCATACTAGAAAAATTGCCACCAGGTCAGCATTCACCCCAGAGGGTATTTTTCCCCCTCTCCGTTAAAGAAACAAGAGAGACAAGCTGAACTGGTGAGAATAATTACAAAGGGTATCATGGGAAAACCTGAACCCTTGCAATTCGTATCAAATATATTCACTAAACCCAAAAAAGATGGTGGATGTCGCATCATCATTGACTTAACTTCACTAAATATGTTTGTTAAGTATATACATTTCAAAATGGAACCGGTTGTTACTGCCAAACAACTAAATTCCAAAGGATACTTCATGGCAAGCATTCATCTTAAAGATGTTTACTATTTAGTACCATTTGTGAATGACTTCTCTGATTTTCTGGTTGGGATTATGCCCAACTATGATCGTGTCCTTATGGTTGGGGACTTTAACATACATGTGTGCTGTCCTGATAAGCCGTTGGTGAAGGACTTTTTAAGCCTTATTGACTCTTTTAATTTTGTGCAGTGTGTGTCTGGTCCCACACACGAACATGGACATACACTAGACCTTGTTCTCTCTCATGGCTTGTCTGTGTTAAATTTGGAGATCTGTGATAGTGTGGTTTCTGATCATATGCCCGTATTATTTGATGTTGGTTTCTCCTGTGCTGCAGTTAAACCTGGCGCTCCTGCTCGGCGCTGTCGGACTTTTAACCCTTCTGCTGCCGGCCAGTTCTCTGCTGCTTTCGATCAGCTCTGTGCCCCCTCTGCTTCCACTTCTCTTGATACGGAGGAGATCAGTTCTTGGTTTCACTCCTCCTGCAGAACTATACTGGACTCTGTGGCTCCATTAAAAACTTTGCAGCCTAGAGCTAAACCCGAGCCCTGGTTCAGTGACATAACTCGTACAGCTCGATGGGAGTGCCGCAAAGCTGAACGCAAGTGGAAGAAGGACAAGCTGCAGGTTTCATTTCAAATCCTAAAGGACTGCTGGCGTCATTACCAGAACACATTTAAAGAGGCCAAAAGAGAATACCTGTCAAACATTATTGTGTCTAAGCGTCATGACCCACGTGTGCTATTTAAAATCATTGACTCTGTTCTTAATGCCCCACAGCCTGTCTGTCTGGAAGCATCGTCTAAAATGTGCAATGACTTCCTGCACTTTTTTATTAATATGGTTGTTTCCATAAGGGCTCTCATTTCAGCTCCTGCCTCTGACCCCTCTGTTTCTGCCCCATGCCTGGTGGTATTGGATAAGTTTGTGCCTGTGACATTGTCGTGTTTAGAGGATGTGGTTAGCCATATTAAGCCATCGGGTTCCCCTTGTGATGCTGTCACTCCTCATCTTTTTAAAGAGGTTTTCCCCGGTATAGGGCAGTCGGTTCTTGCCATTATCAACAGCAGCTTGTGTTCCGGGGTTGTCCCCGTAAGTTTTAAACATGCAGTAGTGCAACCACTACTTAAGAAACCTGGCCTGGATCAAACTGTTCTGGCCAATTTTAGACCGATCTCCAAGTTGCCTTTTATTTCTAAAATTCTGGAGAAAGTTGTTTATGCTCAGCTAAAACTCTTCTTGGACGAGCATAATATTCGGGAGGTTTTCCAGTCTGGGTTCAAAACTATGCATAGCACAGAGTCAGCATTGCTAAGGGTTTTTAATGACATCCTCCTAGCTAATGATTCTGGTGATTATGTGGATCTTGTCCTGCTGGACCTATCTGCCGCCTTTGATACAGTGGACCATGGTATCTTAGTATCTCGGTTACAGCACCTAGTGGGCATTTGTGGCAGTGCCCTGGGATGGTTCAGGTCTTATCTGGCAGACAGAACTATGTGTGTAAGCCTTGCTGGTTTTGAATCCTCCTCCGCTCCTCTGTCATATGGGGTTCCACAGGGCTCAATTTTAGGGCCCCTGCTTTTCTCACTGTACTTACTTCCTCTGGGTTCCATTCTTAGAAAGCATGGCATCTCTTTTCATTGTTATGCTGATGATAGCCAACTATATATGCCGCTGAGGAAGGAATATGCATTCTCTGTCAAATCACTTCTGTTATGTCTTGATGACATTAAATCCTGGATGGCCCTAAACTTTCTAGGATTTAATGAAAAGAAGACAGAGGTGATATTGTTTGGTCCCAATGGCTGCCGTGAACCTCCCCCTGTTGACTTGGGTCCCCTGGCACGGTATGTGAAGCCAACAGTTTTGAACCTGGGTTTTAAGATGGACAGTGATTTTAAATTAGATCATCAAATAGGCGCGGTAGTAAAGTCCAGCTTCTTTCATTTAAGGCAGCTGGCAAAGGTGAAGCCCATTCTTGAGCGGCAGCATTTTGAAACAGTGTTGGGTGACTTTCATGGTTTAAAAGCATATGCATAATATGCATCACTTGCATGTACGGTTATAAATAGATAATACTACGGTGGTGGCCTACATTAACCATATGGGCGGCATAAAATCGGTATCATGCGATAAGTTGATCAACACAATTTGGCAATGGTATGTCCAAAGACATATTAGGCTATCAGTAACTTACCCGCCAGGTAAGCTAAATACAGTGGCAGACACCAGGTCACGTAAATTTAATGACAACATCGAATGGATGTTAAAAACCCCCCAAAAAAATTCACAAAAGTTATCAAGCAATATGGCACACCAGATATCGATTTATTTGCATCAAGGCTAAATCACCAGGTACCTATGTATGTCGCTTGGGAACCAGACCCTGAGGCAGCAGCGATAAATGCGCTCGCGCTGGATTGGGGAAATTCTTCTTCTATGCATTTCCTCCCTTCTGCCTCATCAGTCGGGGACTACGCACAGTACAAATGGACTCTGCTTCAGGTATTTTGATAGTACCCGACTGGCCTACACAGCCATAGAAACATAGAAACATAGAAATTAGGTGCAGGAGTAGGCCATTCGGCCCTTCGAGCCTGCACCGCAATTCAATATGATCATGGCTGATCATCCACTCAGTATCCCGTACCTGCCTTCTCTCCATACCCTCTGATCCCCTTAGCCACAAGGGCCACATCTAACTCCCTCTTAAATATAGCCAATGAACTGGCCTCGACTACCCTCTGTGGCAGGGAGTTCCAGAGATTCACCACTCTCTGTGTGAAAAAAGTTCTTCTCATCTCGGTTTTAAAGGATTTCCCCCTTATCCTTAAGCTGTGACCCCTTGTCCTGGACTTCCCCAACATCGGGAGCAATCTTCCTGCATCTAGCCTGTCCAACCCCTTAAGAATTTTGTAAGTTTCTATAAGATCCCCTCTCAATCTCCTAAATTCTAGAGAGTATAAACCAAGTCTATCCAGTCTTTCTTCATAAGACAGTCCTGACATCCCAGGAATCAGTCTGGTGAACCTTCTCTGCACTCCCTCTATGGCAATAATGTCCTTCCTCAGATTTGGAGACCAAAACTGTACGCAATACTCCAGGTGTGGTCTCACCAAGACCCTGTACAACTGCAGTAGAACCTCCCTGCTCCTATACTCAAATCCTTTTGCTATGAAAGCTAACATACCATACCATACCCAGGTCTTGCTGCATCTCCCCTTTTCCTAGTTGGCCACCATTTAGATAATAGTCTGCTTTCCTGTTTTTGCCACCAAAATGGATAACCTCACATTATCCACATACTGCATCTGCCAAACATTTGCCCACTCACCCAGCCTATCCAAGTCACCTTGCAGTCTCCTAGCATCCTCCTCACAGCTAACACTGCCCCCCAGCTTAGTGTCATCCGCAAACTTGGAGATATTGCCTTCAATTCCCTCATCCAGATCATTAATATATATTGTAAATAGCTGGGGTCCCAGCACTGAGCCTTGCGGTACCCCACTAGTCACTGCCTGCCATTGTGAAAAGGACCCGTTTACTCCTACTCTTTGCTTCCTGTTTGCCAGCCAGTTCTCTATCCACATCAATACTGAACCCCCAATGCCGTGTGCTTTAAGTTTGTAAACTAATCTCTTATGTGGGACCTTGTCGAAAGCCTTCTGGAAGTCCAGATACACCACATCCACTGGTTCTCCCCACAGGTTCTCCCCTATCCACGCTGCTAGTTACATCCTCGAAAAATTCTATAAGATTCGTCAGACATGATTTACCTTTTGTAAATCCATGCTGACTTTGTCCAATGATTTCACCACTTTCCAAATGTGCTGCTATCCCATCTTTAATAACTGACTCTAGCAGTTTCCCCACTACCGATGTTAGACTATCTGGTCTGTAATTCCCCATTTTCTCTCTCCCTCCCTTCTTAAAAAGTGGGGTTACGTTTGCTACCCGCCAATCCTCAGGAACTACTCCAGAATCTAAAGAGTTTTGAAAGATTATTACTAATGCATCCACTATTTCTGGAGCTACTTCCTTAAGTACTCTGGGATGCAGCCTATCTGGCCCTGGGGATTTATCGGCCTTTAATCCATTTAATTTACCCAACACCACTTCCCGGCTAACCTGGATTTCACTCAATTCCTCCAACTCCTTTGACCCGCGGTCCCCTGCTATTTCCGGCAGATTATTTATGTCTTCCTTAGTGAAGACGGAACCAAAGTAGTTATTCAATTGGTCCGCCATATCCTTGTTCCCCATGATCAACTCACCTGTTTCTGACTGCAAGGGACCTACATTTGTTTTAAATAATCTCTTTCTTTTCACATATCTATAAAAACTTTTGCAGTCAGTTTTTATGTTCCCTGCCAGTTTTCTTTCATAATCTATTTTTCCTTTCCCAATTAAGCCCTTTGTCCTCCTCTGCTGGTCTCTGAATTTCTCCCAGTCCTCCGGTATGCTGCTTTTTCTGGCTAATTTGTACGCATCATCCTTCGTTTTGATACTATCCCTGATTTCCCTTGTTATCCATGGATGCACTACCTTCCCTGATTTATTCTTTTGCCAAACTGGGATGAACAATTTTTGTAGTTCATCCATGCAGTCTTTAAATGTCTTCCATTGCATATCCACCGTCAACCCTTTTAGAATTAATTGCCAGTTAATCTTGGCCAATTCACGTCTCATACCCTCAAATTTACCTTTCTTTAAGTTCAGAACCATTGTTTCTGAATTAACAATGTCACTCTCCATCCTAATGAAGAACTCAACCATATTATGGTCACTCTTGCCCAAGGGGGCACGTACAACAAGACTGCTAACTAACCCTTCCTCATTACTCAATACCCAGTCTAAAATAGCCTGCTCTCTCGTTGGTTCCTCTACATGTTGATTTAGATAACTATCCTGCATACATTCCAAAAAATCCTCTTCCTCAGCACCCCTGCCAATTTGATTCACCCAATCTATATGTAGATTGAAGTCACCCATTATAACGGTTTTGCCTTTGTCGCACGCATTTCTAATTTCCTGTTTGATACCATCTCCAACTTCACTACTACTGTTAGGTGGCCTGTACACAACACCCACCAGCGTTTTCTGCCCCTTAGTGTTTCGCAGCTCTACCCATACCGATTCCACATCCTGCAAACTAATGTCCTTCCTTTCCATTGCGTTAATCTCCTCTCTAATCAGCAACGCTACCCCACCTCCTTTTCCTTTCTCTCTATCCCTCCTGAATATTGAATATCCCTGGATGTTCAACTCCCAGCCTTGGTCACCCTGGAGCCATGTCTCCGTGATCCCAACTATATCATAGTCATTAATAGCTATCTACACATTCAACTCATCCACCTTATTACGAATGCTCCTCGCATTGAGACACAAAGCCTTCAGGCTTGTTTTTACAACACTCTTACCCCTTATACAATTTTGTTGAAAAGTGGCCCTTTTTGATTTTTGCCCTGGATTTTCTGGCCTGCCACTTTTACTTTTCACCTTGCTACCTATTGCTTCTACCCTCATTTTACACCCCTCTGTCTCTACGCTCACACATTTAAGAAACCCTTTCCCTTTAACTCCATCCTCCACTAGCCCATTCGACACCCCACCCCCCTTATTCAGTTTAAAACCACCCGTGTAGCAGTGGCAAACCTGCCTGCCAGAATGCTGGTCCCACACCTGTTAAGATGCAATCCGTCCCTTTTGTACAGTTCCCCCTTACCCCAAAACAGATCCCAGTGATCTAAGAATCTAAATCCCTGCCCCGTGCACCAGTTCCTCAGCCACACGTTCAGGTCCCGTATCTCCCTGTTCCTGCTCTCGCCAGCACGAGGAACTGGAAGCAAACCGGAGATAACAACCCTGGAGGTCCTGCTTTTCAGCATTTTTCCGAGCTCTCTAAAGTCACGCTGCAGAATATTCATCCCCTTCTTTCCGACATCGTTTGTGCCGACATGCACTACCACTTCCGGATGTTCACCTTCGCCCTTGAGGATTTTCTGCACTCTGTCCGTGACATCCTGGATCCTGGCACCAGGAAGGCAGCACACCATCCTCGCATCCCGTCTGTTGCCGCAGAAACCCCTGTCCGTACCTCTCACAATGGAGTCTCCTACTACAATGGCGTTGCCTGCCTTAGGCCTTTTTGGTTTTGGCTCAACAGCCCTATTCGCATCACAAGCCAGTCCGCCGCCCAGTGTAAACACCTCTTCTGTCCCGACAGCTTCTAAGTGGGTGAACCTGTTCACAAGAGGTACAACACCCGGGGATGTTGGCATTCCATGCTTCCCTCCCGTTCTCACTGTCTCCCACCTTCTCTCTTCCAGTACCTTAGGTGTAACAATCGTACTGTAAGACTTGTCGAGGAACGACTCCGTTTCTCGGATGAACCGGAGGTCATCCACTTGCTTCTCCAGTTCCCCAACACGGCCCTTCAGGAGCTCTACCTGGATGCACTTTTCGCATTTGTAGCAGCCAGAGGCACCAGCGGTGTCCTTGACCTCCCACATACTGCAAGCATCACACTGAATCAGCTTGCCTGACATCTCCTTCTTTCGTCTCTCTCTCTGCAGTGTTTTGCGTAGTCTCCTCTCCTCAGCCTCCTCTCCGAAGACTCTCGAGCCGAAGACTCACACTTTACTCACAGGGCACTTCCCTCGCAAGGCCGCTCACTCACTGCTGCTCGCTAAGAGCAGTCTTGCTTAAATTGACTGATAAATTGCCTGATTTACCAATTTGCAAACCAAATTCCTCAGTTTTCAACTGTTTTCCCAGCACTGACTCACTTCTCTCCTCCCACTTGGGCTAGAGCCAATCAGTCGTATCTCTTGCTAAACTCCTGCTGCTGTTGTTGCTCCCAAAGCTAATGCAGTTCTGAGTCAAGTCTGCCTGTCCTTGACCTGTACTTAAACTGTTTTCACTTCTCTCCTCCCACTTGGGCTAGAGCCAATCAGTCGTATCTCTTGCAAACTCCTGCTGCTGTTGTTGCTCCCAAAGCTACAGCAGTTCTGAGTGCCATGGTTCCCAATACTCCATGACATGGTTGTTGAAACTCCGATGGTATTCCCCAGTGACCCAGAGTTATTAACACCCAGTGTCGGGCACAAGCCACCCGTGCCATGAAAAAATCAAACTCCTGGGTTGCAGATTCTGCACAAACCACTTCTGGGACTGGGATTACCAGGCAAACCATCGACACCATGTCAGCATCCCTCCAAACATCCACTAAAAAACAGCACTTGTCCAGCATCAAAAAATGGGAGAAGTACTGCTTGGATACAGGGACCACCTACTCAACCGCTACAGTTACCAATGTACTGGAATTCCTGGTGAACCTTCACCACGATGAAGGACTCAGCTACAGAGCCATCAACACAGCTAGAATTGCCCTGCCTGTCTATTTAAAACCAGCTCCAGGACAACAGGCCATGGGGTCCCACCAGCTGGTGGTCAAACTAATGAAGGGTATTTACAACTCTAACCCCCTAGACCAAGGTACACCCATATATGGGATGTCAGTGTGGTCCTGACATACCTCAGCAGATGGCCACCAGCCAGATCCCTCAAGCTGGAACCATCTATGCTCAAAACACTCATGTTGATGGCACTTGTATGTGCACAGAGGTTCCAGTCACTACACCTTTTGCGACTGGGCACCATGCTCACAGCTCCAGACCAGATCTCTGTCGTTATCCAGGGAATGATCAAACAGAGCAGACCAGGAACACCTAATCCAGTCGTGGAATTCCGGGCTTACCCGCCAGAAACACGGTTAAATAATAATAATACATTTTATTTGTTGGGCGCCTTTCAAACATCTCAAGGACACCTTACATAGATTAACAGGAATATAAACATATAATCAGAGTAAAATAAATAATAAAGACATCACAGAGACACAAACTAAAAACAGAATTAAGTCCAAAAACAGAAAATCAAAAACACAATGTGAAGAGAGAGCAGCGGCAGTCAAAGCGCGCCAGCGTCCACTCTCCCTTCACGGCAGCCATCTTGGACACAGACTAACAGGATTACGTAGAGACAGAAAATCATCCCCCCACAATGGATACCACTGTGGGGGAAGGCACAATGTCCAGTCCCCTACCCCAAGTTCACCCCAAAGTCAGGCCTGCCACCGCAGTTGCCTCTACGGAGGCCCGATGTTCCTGGCCGTTCTCACCGGGTGGTCTTGCCCCGGCGTCGGGAGAGTCCTCTCAGCGGCTGGGCCACCTGGAACGGCCGCTTCCAAGCTGTATACCGCGGCTTCCGGAGCCAACAGGGCCGCGCCGGTTTGGAGCTCCCAGGCTCCCGATGTTGAAATCGGCGCCGCCCGCTCCGCTCCGCAGACCCGCAGCCCGGAGGTGTTGCTCTCGGCGGTCCAGCTCACCGGAGCTCCAGCGCGGCGACCCAGGCAAGGCATCGCCTGCCCGCTCCGCTCCGCACCGCGATAGCGCTTCAGCGCTGTGCCGCCACCGAGGCCGAGGTGCTGAGCGATCCCCACCAGGAAACGGCGCTCCAAGCCCGCGAGGACAGGTCGACTGGCAGCCCGGTGACAAAGCTGCCTCACCGACCAGGTAGGGACCTAGAAATAAAATTGCCCCCTACCCCCCCACATTAAAAAGTCAATTTCTCCAAACGGACGAGACAGGACTAACTAAAAAACGTTTAAAAAAGCGAGTTTAACGGACGGCTGCTGGTTAGCAGCCGTTCCTCCAAGATGGCTCCTCCTCCGTGTGCCATGACCCTACTATCCTACATAGACACAACCAAAATATTCGAGGGAGATGAAAAGCCTTGTGGGTCAGTCATAAAAAGCCTTATGGTCGGGTGACGAGCCATTTCGAGATGGCCCAAGCAGGTGCTAAAAGCTGCTGGGATAAAAACTAACATGTACAAATTTCATTCCACCAGGGCAGCATACACGTCGATGGTTAAAAGAATGGATGTGCCTATAAACCACATCCTGGCTACAGCAGGATGGTGGGGGGAAAGACCGTTCAGAAATTTTATAATAAGCCGTTGGCAAAACCTGTTTTATTTGCAGGAAAGATTTTACAGACTGCAAATATTTAATTTAAGCCCAGGGGAGCAATTTAATTTCTTTGTTGTTATTGTTAAAACATACCATTGTGTTTTTCTACAAACAGATTCATTGGTTGGTTACGATAACACACCTCCTCCCTCAAAGACTTCGGCAGTGATGTAGTAATAACTGTTACACGGTTTGAAATCACAGAGCTTTGAAATCTTCACGGAATCACTCACGTGACTCCCAAGTAAAATAGTAAGATTAAACGAGAACATACCAGTTTGAAGTTTGATCTGTATTTTATGAGGAGTTACGATGAGGGATTACGTGCCCACCGCACCCACCCTCAATAATATGGGTCAAATTCATAAACTGATAGAAACATAGAAACATAGAAATTAGGTGCAGGAGTAGGCCATTCGGCCCTTCGAGCCTGCACCGCCATTCAATATGATCATGGCTGATCATCCAACTCAGTATCCCGTACCTGCCTTCTTTCCATACCGTCTGATTCCCTTAGCCACAAGGGCCACATCTAACGCCCTCTTAAATATAGCCAATGAACTGGCCTCGACTACCCTCTGTGGCAGATAGTTCCAGAGATTCACCACTCTCTGTGTGAAAAAAGTTCTTCTCATCTCGGTTTTAAAGGATTTGCCCCTTATCCTTAAGCTGTGACCCCTTGTCCTGGACTTCCCCAACATCGGGAGCAATCTTCCTGCATCTAGCCTGTCCAACTCCTTAAGAATTTTATAAGTTTCTATAAGATCCCCTCTCAATCTCCTAAATTCTAGAGAGTATAAACCAAGTCTATCCAGTCTTTCTTCATAAGACAGTCCTGACATCCCAGGAATCAGTCTGGTGAACCTTCTCTGCACTCCCTCTATGGCAATAATGTCTTTCCTCAGATTTGGAGACCAAAACTGTACGCAATACTCCAGGTGTGGTCTCACCAAGACCCTGTACAACTGCAGTAGAACCTCCCTGCTCCTATGTCTCCTTATCTTTACTATGTTTACTACAATAACTGTGTCTATCTGTGATTCCACACCGCTGCTTTGAAGTATGCCGCGCATGCGTGCTGAGCGGGTTCTTCACGTAATCCCTCATCGTAACTCCTCATAAAATACAGATCAAACTCCAGCCGCCAAGCTGCGGATTTACTCACCATCGCGGAGCTGGCCGAGTCCGGAGCGGGTGGAGCTGTGGTGGAGCGCTGCTGTGACCCGACACCCGAAGTTCCGGAAGCTCCTACCGCAGGTCTGTGAACAGTAATACCGGGAGCCCGCGGGTCCCTGGTGGGAGACCACTTTTTGGGGCTTCCGCAACGGCGACTTCTCCCGCCCGAGTTGCGGGGTTGAAGATTACCTGGAGCGGGGCCTGCATCACCGCCCCGCGCGGCTTGGAATGGCCGCGGGACTTTGTGAGCGCCCGCCAGGGCTCCAACTCCAAGAGCCCGCCGGGGCTCCAACACCAAGACCCGGTGCGTGGCCTTGCATCACCCGGCGTGGCTTTAATGGCTGCAGGACATTTAACATCGCCCGCCGGGGGCTTTGACTCTGTCTTTGACTCTGACATGGGGGGGAGAAGGGAGTGCAGGGGAGAGATATGTTTAAGTTTTGCCTTCCATCACTGTGATGGATGTTTATGTGAATTGAATTGTGTTGGTGTGTGTCTTGGTTCTTTTTTTGTATGGCTGCAGAAACCAAATTTCGTTTGAACCTCATGTGAGGTTCAAATGACAAATAAAAGGTATTGTATTGTATTGTATTGTATTGAAAGGAATCGCACAAGGATAAAAGTTAAACCATCGTACAACATGCAACACTGCTAGGTCCAGTTGTGTTCCTCATGCTGCCCTTTGAAATGAAATATGTTTAGTTTAGAGTAATTATACAGTGTGGAAACAGGTCTTTGTCCCACTGAGTCCATGATGAAGAATAGTCACCCATACATTAGTTCTACGTCATCCCACTTTTGTATCCTACAAATTAGGAGACATTTACAGACCAATTAACCTACAAACCTCAACATCTTTGGAATGTGGGAGGAAACTGGAGTACTCAGAGTGGGTGGCATTGTAGATAGCGAAGATGGTTATCAAAAATTGTGGCAGGATTTTCATGGGTTAGGCAGGTGGGCTGAGGAATGGTTAATGAAGTTTAATTCAGAGAAGTGTGAGGTGTTGCATTTTGGGAAGTCAAGTATAGGGCAGGACCCACACAGTGAATGGCAGGGCTCTTGGAAATGTTGTAGAGTACAGGGTCCAGGTGTGCAGGTACATTGTTCCTTGAATGTGGCCACACACATGTAGATTGGGTGGTCAAGAAGGCTTTTGACGCATTGCACTTCATTAATCAGAGTATTAAGTATAGAAGTTGGGAGGTGATGTTATAGATGTACAAGACATTGGTGAGGTCCCATTTAGTGTATTGTGTTCAGTTTTGGTTCTCAGTTTCCTGGAATAGGAAAGATTTTGTTAAGCTGGAAAGGATGCAAAAATTATTTATGAGGATATTCCCAGGATTTTGGGGCCTGAGCTGTAGGCAGAGGTTGAACAGGCTAGGACTTTATTCCTTGCAGGACAGACGTTTGAGGTGTATAAGGTCCTGAGAGGAATAGATAGGGTAAATGTGCAGAGTATTTTATCAGAGTAGAGGAATCAAGAACCAAAATACATAGGTTTAAGGGGAGAGGGGAAAGACTTAATAGGAACCCATAACAAGAGTTTAGATGGATGAGGGGGGATCTCATTGAAATTTTCCAAATAGTGAAAGAGTTAGAGAAATGTGGAGAGGATGTTTCCACTATTGGGAGAGTCTAAAATCTGAGGGCACAGCCTCAGAATACCAGGATGTACCTTTAGAAAGATGAATGTGAATTTCTTTAGTCAGAGACCGATGAATATATGCAATTCATTGCCACAGATCACTGCGGATATTGGATTTTTATGGGGGAGATTTACAGATACTTGAAGGGTGTCAAGAGTCATGGGAAGAAGGCAGGAGAATTGGGTGGATAAGAAAATATAGTTCAACCATGATTGAATGGCAGAGTAGACTTGATGGGCCGAATGGCCTACTTCTCCTCCTTTGATTTATGAACAAGAACCTGAGGAGCAACCATTTTACACAAAGGGTAGAAGGTATATGGAACGAGCTGCCGGAGGATGTAGTTGAGGTAGGTATTATCACAACATTTAAGAAACATTTAGACAGGTACAAGGACAGGAAAAGTTTAGAGGGAAAAATGCCAAAAACAGGCAGGTGAGATTAGTGTAAATAGGACATGTTGGTCAGTATGGGCAGGTTGGGCTGAAGGACTGTCTCTACGGTGAATGATTCTATGACTGTATGACTATGACACCCGGATGAAACCCACGCGGTCACAGGTAGAACATACAAACTCCTCACCAAAGTTAAGATCGAACCTGGGTCTTTAGCGTATGAGGCAGCAGGTCTATTATTAACCTGCATGGGTTTCATCTGGGTGTCATAGTCATACAGTCAGAGAATCATTCACACTCCAAAGACATACAGCTTGGTAGGTTAACTGGCTTTAGTAAAAATTGTAAATTGTCCCTAGTGTGTCGTATAGTGCTAGTGTACTGTGAATGTTGGTCAGCAAGGACTTGTTGGCCAAAGAGTCTGTTTCCACGCAGTATCTCTAAACGGATCTAAATTAAAGTCCCTCTATGCCAAATTTAACTTCAACAGGGGTACAGATATTTCCTAAGGCTTTGTCGATCACCCTTCAGTCAGTATATAGACCTTTTGACTTTTTATTGGTTAGGGCTAATGGCAAGATTGAAATGGATAGTTTACTGTTGAATGAGATCATGGGTTCTTACGTAAAGGAAGTACTGATTATCTTTTTTCAAGGAGGCATTAGTAGCCCTTCAGTCCAGGAAAAAATCATGCCCACTCATGGATCTCAGCAGGTTAGGTGTTTGGGTCATAGATGACCTTGACAGCATTGTGCAATCTGTGAGTGTCATGGCTATCAGGAAGCAAATAACATTCCACATTCTTTCCACTAATCTTTCTTTCTTTGGTCACAGTTCTTCTGTTGGACCTTGGTCTTCAGGTACCTGAACAACTGTTTCTTTCTCCTTGAGGCATGGCTGAACAGCATCACTTACTAGTGCACCATATTCCACATAATTAATGCACATTGTACCACATACAATCAGTATGGCACAAAAACTTAATAATAAACAGATTGTTGATCGAGTGATTGAGTTCTGTGGGAATGTCTAATTAATAAGCATTGTTCTGGAAAACTACAAACTTAACAAATTGAACTGAAGTAAATATTATGTCTGAATCAAGATAACACTTGGACAGATACATGGATATGACAGGTTTAGAGGGTTATGGGTCAAACATGGGCAAATGAGACTAGCTTAGAGAAAGCATCTTGGTCGGCATGGAAGAGTTGGGCTGAAGGGCCTGTATTTGTGCTGTATAACTCAGTGACACAATAATCAGACTTTAAGCTATAACCAAGCATGTATGCTGGATTTGTGGATTTTCTCCGTTTTTTCTCTTATGACACATAAAGTTGAGTGAAATGTGAACATTATCTTAATTTCCATGATCTCCAAATTTGGATAGAAAGTCAAATTTGTTACAGTTCAGATGAGTTGATACCACATTTCAATCCCTGTCTAAAATATAGCGATGTGATCTTCACACCGTTAAGATAGCAATAATATATATCACCAAGTTCTCTTTAAAGTGACATAAATAGAAGCAGAACAGTTGGCAGAGTGGTGTCATTTATCTTTAACCTTAGTGTGGAGCTTATGATTAATAAGGCTCTCAACAATTGTGAATCAAAGGGTACCTTCAACATCAAACCGCACCACTGACACCACATCATACTCCATTGCACCCACTCAGACAAGGTCACCGTCGACAAGATGGAGAGAACAAGAATGCAAACTACCTCATGAGATACAACAACAAAACATGTATCATTGTTCACTCCAAATCCACAATGACTGTGGAATTGAGTTGTTGATACAGACTGCTTACTGACCAATGTTATTTTATATTTTGCACAAAACCATAATTCCAGTTTATGGTATAATTCTTGTGTTTTAAAGACAAATGCTGAACATTCCTATTTTGAATTCCAGAGCTCTGAAATACCAAACCTACAATCCACCAAGTGCCTCACCACAGTCCACACCCCTAGCCCCCTCCCATCCGCCACTTCAGTGTCCTTCACCGAAAACTCTCCAACTTTTAAGCTTCTTTTGCCGTCTTTGGCACAGTCCATAAAACTGACCTCATATTTACCTTTTATGTTTCAGTCAGTTGAAGCTGGATATTAAAGTAATAAAGTTGTACAGCATGTATGCAGATTATCCATGCTTATCCACGCTAATCCCACTATGCCATATCCTTCTATGCTGTGCTCATGGAAAGGTGACGTTTCAGGTCAGGACATTATTATGGAGGGGTAGAGAAAGCAGGGAGAGAGTAGAACAAGGCCTGGCAAATGATAGGTGTGAGGTTTTATTTTGATAGCCAGATAGTTGGACATATGCCAGAGATGAGCAGACAAAGGGTATGAGGGAAAGTTAGAATAGGTGCAAATTGTAAAGCAAAAGGAAGTAATGCAGGTGTAAGAGGAGGGAACAGGGCAGTGGGAAGGGAGAAATGTGTATGAGTCCAGGTGGCACAAAGCCAAGGGAGAGGGATCCCAATCTGAAACATTGTCTCTCCATGTTCTCCAGAGATGTGTGATCAGCTGAGTTACTCCAGCACTTTGTTTATTCATTTACAAACCAACATTTGCTGTTTAGTTTAGTTTAGTTAAGTTTAGAGATAGAGCGTGGAATTGCGCCCTTCAGCCCATCAAGTCCACGCCAACCAAAGATCACCCAACACACTAGGAACAATTTACAGAAGCCAATTAATCTACAAACCCACACTTCATTAAAATGTGGGAGGAAATTGGAGCACCCGGAGAAAACCCATGCGGTCACAGGGAGAACGTGCAAACTCCATACAGACAGCAGCCACATCCAGGATTGAACCTGAGTTTCTGGAACTGTAAGGCAGCATCTCTACTGTTGTGCCACTGTGCTAAACAAACTTTGGCTATCAACCTTGCCCCTTATTTGAGCTACTAAAAATTTTATATATCTCTCCATGTGACCGATCAGTTTATTTTATTCAGGGATAGCAAACCCACTGACTGCCACAACTATCTCGACAACTCATCTTCCCACCCTGCTTCCTGCAAAGACTCTATTCCCTCCTCCCAATTCCTCTGTCTACGCCACATCTGCGGCCAAGATGAGGTGTTCCCTACTAGAACATCCGAGATGTCCTCATTTTTTAGGGAACGGGGATTCCCCTCTCCCATCATAGATGAGGCCCTCTCTCATGTCTCCTCGGTACCCCGCAGCTCCGCCCTTGCTCCCCCTCCCCCTAGTTGTAACGGAGACGGAGTCCCCCTAGTCCTTACCTTCCACTTCATCAGCCATCGCATCCAACACATAATCCTCCAAATTTCTGCCACCTCCAATGGGATCCCACCACTAGCCACATTTTCCCATCTCCACCCCTTTTCGCCTTCCGCAGAGACTGTTCCCTCCGTAACTCCCTGGTTAACTCATCCCTTTCCACCCAAATCCCATTCTCCCCAGGTACCTTCCCCTGCAACCGCAGAAAATGTAACACCTGTCGCTATGTCTCCTCCCTCGACTCTGTCCAGGGATTCCGACAGGCCTTTCAGGTTTGGCAGAGGTTCACTTGCACCTCCTACAACCTCATCCACTGTATCCGTTGTTCAAAATGTGGACTCTTATACATTGGCGAGAACAAACACAGACTGGGCGATCATTTCGCGGAACACCTTTGCTCAGCCCGCTGCAACCATCCTGATCTCCCAGTTGCTGCACATTTTAATTTTCCTTCCCATTACTACACAGACCTTCCTGTCTTCAGTCTCCGCCATTGTCAGAGTGAGGTCAAATGCAAATTGGAGGAACAGCATCTCATATTTTGTTTGGGCAGCTGACAGCCTAGTGGTATGTATATTGATTTATCTCACTTCAGGTAGCCTGGCATTGCCTCTCTCTCTATCTCTCCCTCACCCAAATTGCACTAGGTTCTCATTTTCACCCTACAAACAGCTTACAATGGCCTGTCTCCATTATCCTCATTCCAGTTTTGAAAATCTTTCATTTATTATTCTTTATCTCTCCACATTACCATCTATATCTCTTGTTTCCCTTATCCCTAACGAGTCTGAAGAATGAATGAATAAGTTGAATGAATACGTTTATTGACCAAGTATTCACATACAAGGAATTTGCCTTGATGCTCCACCCGCAATTAATCAGTCCAATCAGGGTTGTGCCGTCTACAATCTTGAGAAGCTTGACAGAGGAGTCAGTAAAGGTGCAGTCGTTGGTATAGCAAGAGTAGAGGATGGGGAGAGTACGCAGCCTTGCGTTGCTGCTATGTGGAGGGTTTGCGGCTCCGAGATGTGCTTTCCCAGCCTCACATGCTGCCTCCTGTCTGTCAGGAAGTGGGTGATCCACTGACAAAGGGGTTCAGGCATGGTTAACATGGTTTGGAGTGTAGTAGCTCTGGCACAATTTTGTTGAATGCAGAGCTAAAATCAACAAATACATTCCTCGCATAGGTCCCCTCTCGGTCCAGGTGCTGGAGGATGAAGTGCAGACCCAGGTTGACAGTGTCATCCACAGATCTATTGGCCCAATTTGCAAACTGCAGAGGGTCCAGCATGGGGTTTGTGATATTTTTCAGTTTGGCCAGCACAAGCCTTTCAAGGGTCTTCATGGCCACAGAGGTCACTGTGACTGGCCTGTACTCATTAAGACCAGTAATCCTTGCCTTTTTGGGTACAGGAACAATAGTGGAGACTTTGAAGCAGGCAGGGACCGTACAGGTTTGTAGGGATTGGTTGAAAATGTCTGTATAGACCGGTGCCAGTTGTTCAGCACAGAGCTTGAGAGGGGGAAACATTGTCCAGTCCAGGAGATTTCCGGCTTTTCTGTCTTCTGAACAGCCTCTGTCTCAAAGAAGGGTCTCGACCCGAAGCGTCACCCATTCCTTCTCTCCAGAAATGCTGCCTGTCCTGCTGAGTTACTCCTGCACTTTGTGTCTACAATGACTGAGGAGATTGCTTCATGATGGCAGCACAGTGGTGCAGCTAGTAGAGCAGATGCCACACAGCACCAGAGACCTACGTTTAATTCTGACCTCGGATGCAGCCTGCATGGAGTCTGCACGTTCTCCCTGCGATCGTTTGCAGTTCATAGAAACATAGAAACATAGAAAATAGGTGCAGGAGGAGGCCATTCGGCGTTTCGAGCCTCCACTGCCATTCATCGTGATCATGGCTGATCGTCCCCAATCAATAACCCGTGCCTGCCTTCTCCCCATATCCCTTGATTCCACTAGCCCCTAGAGCTCTATCTAACTCTCTCTTAAATCCATCCAATGATTTGGCCTCCACTGCCCTCTGTGGAAGGGAATTCCATAAATTCACAACTCTCTGGGTGAAAACTTTTTTTTCTCACCTCAGCCTTAAATGGCCTCCCCCTTATTCTAAGACTGTGGTTCTGGACTCGCCCCTGGTTCTGGACTCACCCAACATTGGGAACATTTTTCCTGCATCTAGCTTGTCGTCCTTTTATAATTGTATATGTTTCTATAAGATCCCCCCTTATCCTTCTAAACTCCAGTGAGTACAAGCCTAGTCTTTTCAATCTTTCCTCATATGACAGACCCGCCATCCCAGGGATCAATCTCGTGAACCTACGCTGCACTGCCTCAATCACAAGGATGTCCTTCCTCAAATTAGGAGACCAAAACTGTACGCAATACTCCAGATGTGGTCTCACCGGAGCCCTATACAACTGCAGAAGAACCTCTCTACTCCTATACTGAAATCCTCTTGTTATGAAGGCCAACTTTCCATTAGCTTTCTTCAGGTTATCCGGTTACCTCCCACATCCCAAAGACATGCAAGTTTGTACTTTATTTGATCTCTGTACATTGCCCCTGGTGTATAGCGAGTGGATGTAAAATTGGGATAACATAGAACAAGTGTGAACATGTGATCAATGGTCAGCATGGACTCGATTGGATAAAGGGCTCGTTTCCCTGCTGTATCTCTATAAAATTTACAGTGAAGAGCCGACTGCTTTGTGGAGCTCCATCGTGTAAGATTGCTCATAGTTCATACTTAATAAAGCAGTCTTAATTGAGAGGATGACATCCATAAAAATAGCAATAGTAGCATTGCTAAGACACAAAAAATACTCTTTTTATGAGGCAACAACTTTGACACAGAAGCTTTCACATTAGTTCACTTCTCATAATATTTACTGTGCCTGGATGTGGAAATAAGAGGTTTAGCCATGCTATATGAATACAAGAGTCTGACTTAATAGATTTTTCGCAAGCATCTTCTTACACTTTGGGGATTTGCATTCCTTGGGAAATCTGAAATGCCGAAAGTAAAAATCCTCCTGCTGTAAATCTAAAATTTGTGAAGGGTTCTTGAACATAGTATACGCAATAAAAGCTGATTTAATGTGAACCCAGAACAAAGCCATTAGCCATTGGATGTTGAGCTCGCATATTTAAGTGTCATTATGTAATTGAAATTGACTACAAAAGAGGCATCCAATATGCCAGGTTGAGCAGTTGACAGTGCTTGCATCATGGTAAATGGTTGCTATTTTTAATGACTATCTAAAGCAGCAAACCAACCTCATTCATGTCCCAGTAATTTTCTGTTTTGCGTTTTATCCTGTTTTGTTTTCCATAATAATACTCTGAGCTGCTCTCAGTGAAAGGGAACAGTTGGTCCATAACCTCTGGATATCTTTTTCTTGCAACATTGCTAATCCTTTAGAGGCTATCACCTGCCTCTAAGTTGTATAGACTAGTGAGTGCTTGCACCAAATGTCACACCATACCTGGCCTTCTTTAAACTTATGGAGGTTGCAGGAGGCATGGATAAATGAAGAGTATGGATTGTCTGACTAATATCAAAGATGGGGACATCCATGACCATACTGATTCTAGCTTGGCATGAATTGGAATAGGTGAAGTCTTTCTTTTGCTAGTTTATCAAAATCCTGGTAAACATAAAAGGGGCATCCCTAAGATGAAGACAAATGTAAAATGGATGCAATGTTTGTAAAGTGCATTGGTTTAAAAGGATTGATTTAGCACAATAAAGTAGTCTTAGTTGCTGAATATTATAATTTGAAGCTGTTTGTATACCTAGTTGAAGAATACAGGTTTATATTCAAGTGCTGTTAAAGCACAAGCCTGGGTTCATCAAAGGTATTCCTTGTGGGTGCATGGCCTGCTCTAGAGGAGACATTGCAGGATGGTTCAATGATGAGGTGGATAATGTTCAGAGAAGGAGTGTTGCCCTGTACCCTGCAGAGTAAAATGTATCGATACACATTTGAGAGGTAACCTTAATTGGTACATGTGACAATTAAATTGAATCTTGAATCTTGATGTGCTTGGTGCAACCAATGATGTTTGAACTTCTAGACATCTGACTTAAACTTCTTGCACTCTTGTTCCTTTTGTTTAAAGAAACTGGTGTTGTTTTTCATGATAGTCAAAGACAAAATAAATGACCACAGGCCTATATAGATCGGAGCTCATTTGGAGGTTGTATTGTTGGTTTTGATGGTTTGAGGACGTTTTACAGATATCCAGGGACTCAAATTATTGACTTCCAACAACTTTCCTGCAAGTTATGACTTAAATTAAATTATTACATTAGTTTCGCCTTACTGACTATTGATTTCCATTATACCCAGGGCTACGTCTGAATATCTCTAATCAATCCAAATTCACTGGCGGGCCGCTTGCTAGTGTGCATGACAGCGAACAACCTTATCTTCTCTCAATCCTTCCCCCCCCCCCCTTGACAACAAAAAATGTATTTATTGTTTAAACACAGTAATACCTTAATAAACTAAAAGAGTTGGGGGGTCTAGCGCTCCCTAACTTTATGTATTATAATTGGGCAGTAAATATTAAAAATATGATTCACCTGCTGGACAACTCTGCCCAGCAGGCGGACTGGATTGTAATGGAAAAAGGGGACTGCTCCCCGAGTAATATAGGAGCGATTATCCTCTCACCAATAAATTTGAATAATAAAAATTATAATAAAAACCCAATTATACATAGCACAATTAGAACATGGAAACAAATAAAACAGAATCTAAAATTAAGAAACCTATCTCTCTCAATACCAATAGTCAATAACCCATCGTTTAAACCATCAATCATAGACAAATCAATTATACAATGAGAAAGAATGGGAATCAAAACGCTCGAAGATCTGTATGAATTGGGAAAATTACTATCATTTCAACAACTACAACTGAAATATAATTTGAAAAATAACCAATATTTTAAATATCTTCAAATTCGTGATTATCTGAAAAAATACACAAAAGACTATCATAATATGCCTTCCGACTTACTGGATGAAGCAATGAAGACAAAGGCGGAATCAGCTAATCTAATATCGTACTTATATAATATCATTTTAAACATAGAAATACCCACAACATGGAATTAGAAGAGACTGGGAACAAGAATTAGCTATAAAAATTTCAAAAGAGAGCTGGGATAATCATTTACTACAGGTGCATAAATGTTTGGTCAACGTACGACATACGCTTATCCAATTCAAAACATTACATAGACTATATTATTCAAAAACTAAATTAAATAAAATCTTTCCTAATGTTTCACCAATCTGTGATAAATGTCTGTGTCAAGAAGCTACCATAGCGCATTCTTTTGTCTTTTGTACAAAAATCCAAAAATTCTGGTATGGATATTAGACAATAGACAATAGACAATAGGCGCAGGATGAGGCCTTTCGGCCCTTCGAGCCAGCACCGTCATTCAATGTGATCATGGCTGATCATCCCCAATCAGCACCCCGTTCCTGCCTTCTCCCCATATCCCCTGACTCCGCTATTTTTAAGAGCCCTATCCAGCTCTCTCTTGAAAGTATCCAAAAATTCTGGTATGGAATATTTGATATTTTTTCAAAATTAATTAAAATAAAACTGGTACCAAAACCAGAATGGATCATTTTTGGAATATCGGAAGGTATCCCTGAATTAAACGTGTATCAGAAGAATTTATTCAATTACGGGCTAATAATGGGAAAAAAGCTCATACTTAAATTCTGGAAAAATGCGCCCACACCAACAATAAAAATGTGGACATCAAATATGTTTGAAACATTACATCTGGAAGAGATGAGATTCCTCTTAGCAGGTAAAGCAGACCAATTCCAAAAGACGTGGTCTACGTTTATGGACCTATTACAAGCATGAGGTGCAATAGTAATTTAAAAATAAATAAATAAATATATGGTATCAGGACCTGGCAATGGGAGGTAAAACAACAAAAACAGACTTGGTTGGTAGTCCCCTTTCTGCGGAGTTTAATGTTATAATAGAGCGATTGTCCCTACTTTCTTTTACTTTCTTTTCTAGGGTCTACTTTCTTACTTTACTTCCTTCTCTAACTTCTTTTCTAAGGGGCTTTCTTTTCCCAACACTCTCTTGCACTTCACGACTCTTGCGCACTTTCTTTACTTTCCTTACTTCTATCTTTTTCTTAAAGCTCAAAAAAATGAAGCGGTACAAAAAATGTATTAAGATATATGTGTTGCGTGTTATTGTAATTTACCGTACTTCTAATTAAAAAAAAACACAGTAATACCGTCTGGTTACCTGCGTAACGCACACAACAAGCTCCCACACACAAAACAACAGATAATCTGTACATCCCCGTTTATTTGCAGTTCATTCGTTTTTTTTAACTTTGCGCTTTTAACCGTGCCATTTTCGCAGCGGTGTCGAGTAAATCATTATTTTTTCCCCCCGCAGATGATTCATTACTCTCAAATCACATGCCTTACCTCTATTACCCCTCTACATAAAAACAAAGTGTCAATGCCTCTTCAAAGTCTACTAATCAACCCATAGCTTCAGTTGCAGGTAAAGCGGAAGGCGCCCGGAACAATGACCGCATTAGCAGATCATCTGAGCATCTTGAAATCAATCTCATGAACACGAGTGAAAGATAGCCGAGGGACGCGGTATCGATCAGCCCACATCGCACAGTGGAAAAGAATGAAATGGAAATTGCAAATTATTCAACTGCAACTTTCCCCCTTCCCCGACATAAAGGCAGCAATTACATATTTGCCACATCTTTAATCTTTTTCCCGAATATGCATAAAAGAGGTAATATATATATATATATATATATATATATATATATATATATATATAACATCCCTTTTCTTCTGACCATGTCATGCAATATTCAACAAGCCAACCTGGAGAATTAGTTTGGCGTGACAGTTGTGTAGGAAAGAACTACAGATGCTGGTTTTAACCGAAGATGGACACAAAAAGCTGGAGTAACTCAGCGGAGCAGGCAGCATCTCTGGAGAGAAGGAATGGGTGACGTTTCGGATCGAGACCCTTCAGACTCAGTCTTCAGGTCTGAAGAATGGTCTTGACCCAAAACGCCACCCATTCCTTCTCTCCAGAGATGCTGCCTGTTCCGCTGAGTTACCAGGGTCGGGGTCCAGGGATCGGGGGGGGGGTGGGATGAATCAACCTGGTGTGGGGGTCAGGGTCCGGTGGTGGTGTATCGTGGCCAGTGACTGTGGGTGGGCGGAGGGACCAGACTGTCCCCAACTCTACTGCAGCTGACGGGGACGTTGCCGGGTTTTCGTCCCCGTACATGGTAAATAGAATAGAATAGAATAGTTTCTTTATTGTCATTGTAACATGAACCATGTACAACAAAATTTAAAATTGTAGGGAATTGAGGAATGCAGTTGAACAGAGGAATCTAGGAATAACTGTGCACAGTTCCCTGAAGGTGGAATCTCATGTAGATAGGGTGGTAAAGAAAGCTTTTGGTGTCCTGGCCTTTATAAATCAGAGCATTGAGTATAGAAGCTGGGATGTAATGTTAAAATTGTACAAGGCATTGGTGAGGCCAATTCTGGAGTATGGTGTACAATTTTGGTCTCCTAATTATAGGAAGGATGTCAACAAAATAGAGAGAGTACAGAGGAGATTTACTCGAATGTTGCCTGGGTTTCAGCAACTAAGTTACAGAGAAAGGTTGAACAAGTTAGGTCTTTATTCTTTGGAGCACAGAAGGTTAAGGGGGGACTTGATAGAGGTCTTTAAAATGATGAGAGGGATAGACAGAGTTGACGTGGATAAGCTTTTACCACTGAGAGTAGGGAAGATTCAAACAAGAGGACATAACTTGAGAATTAAGGGACAGAAGTTTAGGGGTAACATGAGGGGGAACTTCTTTACTCAGTCGTTGTGGTAGCTGTGTGGAATGAGCTTCCAGTGGAAGTGGTGGAGGCAGGTTCGATTTTATCATTTAAAAATAAATTGGATAGTTATATGGGCGGGAAAGGAATGGAGGGTTATGGTCTGAGTGCAGGTAGATGGGACTAGGGGAGAATACGTGTTCGGCACGGACTAGAAGGGCCAAGATGGCCTGTTGCCGTGCTGTAATTGTTATATGGTTATATGGTGTGTCTGCGGCCTGGCCTGGTCCTGTGTGTTTGTGTGCTGCCATCCCACAGCCCATCACAGTGCGGCCGCACGGGGGAGACGAGGCGGAGGGCGGCCGTGGCCGGACAGCGCTTACCCTGGTGGGAGAGTGTCACAAACATTATGGGCCAAAGGTGCTCAGGTTCAGTGCCCAGTCACCCTCCAGACCCGGGTGGTCGTGTGTGGGAAAATAACCCCCACCCTCCCGTCTCCCCTGGCCAGTGATGTGATGGACGCGGTGGTCTGGACCAATCACTGACAAGTCCTGCCCCCCGGCGACGTCATGTCCATTATTTGATTTTTCGGCGTTGCGTCCGTTCGGTGAGTTGGCTTTTCGGAATTGCACCCTATCGGTTAGTTGGCTTTTAGGTGTCCCACCCTTTCAGTTAGTTGGCTATTAGGCGTCCCGCCCTTTCGGTTATTTGGCTTTTCAGCATTGCATCCCTTCGTTTTTCTGGCTTTTTGGCGTTGCATCCGATCGGTTTGTTGGATTTTCGGCGTTGTCCCCTTTCGGTTATTTGGCTTTTCGGCATCGTACACTTTTGGTCATTTGGCTTTTCGGCGTCTATTCCGTTTGATTATTTGGCTTCCATTTATTCGCTTCGGCTTCTCGTCCTTCAATGCCACGTCCAGGTACCATGACAATTAAACACTCTTGTCTATTGACTCTTGACGTTGTTTGGTCCCTGAGCCTTTGCTGTATCCTGTTCTTTCATCGTTTTAATGATCCTTCAGGCAGAAAACTAACTTCCAACTCCTTACACTAAAAATGTTCTGAATGTTCAGAGGCCTATTTTCAGATATGCATTCTATCCTTCACTTCTGCAGGTAAAGAATTGGTGCAAATATGATAGAAATGTTTCAGACAGCTATATGTATCACACTGCAGAAATGTTCATCTCTAAGAGTGGTGATTTATTGTCGCCTAATAAAGCAATCACTTCAAGCGTACACTTGTCTCCCAAAAAGCACAACCAAGTGAATCAATCATTGTAGCCAGCAACACCATAAGTAACAAGAGCAAAATATTGTAAATGTTGGAAATCTCTCAACAAAAAGAGAAAATATTGGAAGCACTCAACATTTGTAGTGAGCGAAATGGGGTTAATGTTTCAGTAATTAAATAGGAGTGCAAGAACATTGGCAAAGCAATTTATTTGAACCTGTTGTTCAGTGAGACCCCTGTTGTCTTGTGACGTCACGCATTGGAATAACACAAATCTAGTAAACCTAAATCTAATATTAACAACTAGACTGATATTAACTGCCATTTGCAGAAGATGGTTTCAAAATTCTACCACCCATTTCACTGGAAGCCTAATTTTTTTCCAGAAAAGTTTAAATGTAATTTTAGTTTAGTTCCAGACACTCCAAACAGTTGTGGTAGTTCTCTTTATCTGTTCACCTCAATAATCCAAATAAACTATCAGAATAGGATGAAGCCAGAACTTGGTTAAAGAATAAGTGGCTTCCAGTCTAAAGGCTAGAAAGCAGAGAAGAGAATTGAAAAGTGGCCTCACATGGCGGATATACCGGTGTTCCCCCGAATTGGTACATGGATCTTTGTGATATTTATTAATGACTTTGGTACATAAAGCATAGTATCAGTTTGCAAATAATATAAAGGATGGATAATGATGAGGGTTGTAATATGCCAAAGAGAGTATAAAAACATAAGATATTAGAGCTGTAGTAATCTACACAGCTTCCTGAGCCTGTTCCACCATCCATTAAGACCATGGCTGATTTGATCTTGGCCTAAACTCCATATTCCTGCCCAGTCCTCCATAACTCTGCTATTCCAAAAATCTATCCCACCACAGTCTTCAGTGCATTCACTGTCCTGACTCCATGGCTCTCAGTACTTCAATAGTCAGTATCTATGCTTACAAACCTAACACATTATTTAAAAATAATGTAAAGCGCTCCAAATATCCACAAATTAATGAAAGTTACCTCCAAATACCTCCAAACTGATCAAAAAGGCGCAGCAGCGCCTTTACTTCCTGAGGAGGCTCAAGAAAGCTCACCTGTCCCCCCAGATCCTGACCAACTTTTACCGCTGTACCATCGAAAGCATCCTGACCACCTGCTTCACGGTATGGTACAGCAGTTGCACTGCAGCGGATAGGAAGGCACTACAACGGGTGGTGAAAACCGCTCAGCACATCATCGGTGCCCCGCTCCCTGCGATGGATGCCCTCCACCGAAAACGGTGTCTGAGACGGGCCGGGAAAATCATCAAGGACCCCTCCCACCCTAACCATGGACTGTTCGCCCTCCTCCCATCAGGGAGGCGGTACAGGAGCCTCAGGTCTCGTACAAGTAGGATGAGGAACAGCTTCTTCAACAAAACAATCACATTGCTGAACTCGGAGTCCCGTCGCTAGATATCTCCAGTCTCTCCGTCCACATTGTTTGCTTATTCTGTATTTTTATTTCTATATTGCACTATTACTACGAAAAGATGCTAAACTGCATTTCGTTGTAACCATACTTGTATCTGTGCAATGACAATAAAGTTGAATTGAATTGAATTGAAAGTGAAGATAAAAAAAACCCTGCAGATGCTACAAATCCTGAAGCAAAAAATGAAAAGAAAAACTGAAAACAACTACCTGTCCAGGCAGCAGCTAAGAAGTGGAAACTGAATTAACCTTTCAGATCAAAAATCCTTCATCTGATACTTTTAAAATGGGAAACAAGTACTTTAAATATTTTGTACCAGAGATTTATGGCCCTCCGAGAAAATAAATTCCTTCTCATTGTTGTATAAAATGCACAATTTCTTAATCTGAAGATAAAGAGACGTGAAACAGAATGATTTGATTTACTGCGATGAAGTATGAATTGGGGAAAAAAACAGGAATAGTGAGTAGGAGCAACATTAACAAAAAGTTAGTAGTTTGACACGGTACAGGAACTGAACAATGTAAGGTTTATACTCTCAGATTTATGGTTAAACTAGACCAAGTGCAGACCCGTTGGGTCTGTTCCCCCAAGGTGCGGTTGTGGGAGGGGATGCGGCATGCAGCGTCACACACACTAACTATCCCCCCCCCCCCCACTCATGCTTATTACCCCCCTTGATATTATATTAATATTATTAATTTGCTCCTTTTACCCCATAACCACCCTATCTACTGACGCATAGCCCCAACTTGCAGTCACATCTAGAGGGAGGGGGGGGGGGGTTAGAGAGTGAGGGCAGAGTGAGAAGGGGCAGGGACAGAGAGAGAGACAGAGACACAGAGAGGGGCAAGAGGGATGGGGGGTGGAGAGGAAGAGAAGAGGGAGGGTGGGTGAGGGGGGAAAGGTGGGGGAGGAGGGGAGGAAAGAGAGAGGGTGAGAGTGAGGGGGAGAGAGAGGGGGTGCTGAGAGGGGGGTGAGGGGGAGAGGTGGGGAGCAGGGAGGGGGAGGGAGGGGGGAGGGTGGAGGGAAGAGGGTAGGGGGTGTGGAGGGGAGGGGTTTAGTGGAGGGAGGGAGGGGATGGAGGGGAGGAGGGCAGAGCGAGGGGGGAAAGGAGAGGGGAGAGGAGACGGGGCAGAGGAGTGGGGGGAGAGGAGAAGGGGAGGAGAGGGGGAGAAGAGAGGGGGGGAGGAGAGGGAGAGAGGAGAGGGGGTAGAGGAGAGGGGGAGGAGAGGGGGGAGAGGAGAGGGGGAGGAGAGGAGAGGGGAGGGAGAGGAGAGGGGGGGGGAGGAGAGGGGAGGAGAGGAGAGGGGGGGAGAGGTGAGGGGGGGGGGAGAGGAGAGGGGGGAGGAGAGGGGGGAGAGGAGAGGGGGGAGAGGAGATGGGGGAGAGGAGAGGGGGGGGAAGAGGGGAGGGGGAGAGGGGAGGGGAGGAGAGGGGGGGAGGAGAGGGGGGAGAGGAGAGGGGGGAGAGATGGGGGGGGCAGGAGAGAGGGGGGGGTGAGAGGGGGAGAGAGGGGGGAGAAGGGGGGGAGAGAGGAGGGGGAGGATAGGAGGGAGGAGGGGGGGAGAGAGTAAGGGGGGGGATAGAGGATTGGGGGGAGAGGGGGGTTGATGGGGAGAGGGGTGAGAGAGAGGAGGGGAGAGAGAGAAAGTGTAGATGATATGTGCATGCACCTTTAACATAGTGACCTCACCACTACTAACCACTCCCCATATCACAAGTATAATTACAACCTCCCCACCCACTGATCTCTCTCTGGTTCCCGTGACAGACCACCTACAGCTAGTGCAGTAATGTATGTACAGTATGAATAAACTGGAGTAAAGTCACAGAGTGTTGGTGACTCCTCTTTACATGGTGTCATAAATTGTTCCCTTGCGCCTCCTGTTTATCGGTTTTGTTTTATTTCCTTTTGACCCAGTTCCCCGCTCCCTTTCTCTATTTCCTCGTTATGGCCACTTCTTGCCGCAAGCCCGATGTGCTTGTCTTCGATTCCGACATTGCCCATCGATGGAATGTCTTTAGATGTGACTTCGACCACTATGTCACGATCGCTTATCCTGCCGCCACCCCTGAGGTCAAGGCTTCTCTGCTCCTCAACCTGGCTGGTCCCGATGCCCTGGAACGGTCTGACTCATTCGTCTATGCTGCGGGTGAAGATGCTCGGGACCCGGTATGTCTAGTGGCTAAGTTTACCGCGATGTGCGACATCCCCATTAACTGCATCTTAGAGTGTTTTAAAATGTTCGGGCGGCGTCAGAACCCAGGCAAATCCGTTGATAATTATGTCGCTGCGCTGCGACACTAGGCCAGGCGGTGCCGCCTTGACACACTGACCCCCGATGAACTGACCCGGGACATTCTGGTTTATGGTCTACATGATGCAAAGCTGAGGGCTGAACTTCTGCGCAAGCCCAACCTGTCTTTTGATGAGGCTCTGCACGCCTCCCGTATGGCCGAGGTTGTCTCCTCGGCGGTGTCACCGGCTGATCATGACATTAACTTTGCCAGTGTTGCTGGCCGTCGGCGGAACACGGGCCCGCCACGACAACGGGGGCCCCCTGCACCCGGGGGGAGCAACCCGCAGCGTTGCCCCAATTGCAACTTTGCCTCTCATTAATTTAACGTGTGCCCTGCCTTGGGCAAAACGTGTAATTTCTGCAGGAAATTAAACCATTTCTCTGCAGCCTGTCGTTCCCGTGGGAAGCCTGTTGCTGCTCAGCGGAGCATGTTAAACAATTTGGTACAAGCTGATAGCGCGCTTGGTTCCCAGTACCAGCCTGACGAACTCCCTATGTCTGACTCCAGTTCCTCCCAGGGGGAGACCAGCATATTTTCACTGTTGGGTGCACCTGCTCTGATAACGGACCCTTCGGTTCGTGTAACTGTAAACGACTCGACCTTCACCGCAAAAATCGACACGGGGGCGGTCGCAAATGTAATGTCAACAAGCCTTTTCAGGAAGATAAGGACTAATGAGCAGGTTACTCCTGGTCGCTCCCTTTTGCATGCCTAAGGGGGAGGCGTGCTCATTCCTGTGGGGAAGGCCACCCTGCACTGCAAGATACTGAAGGCCTCTCGGCCCCTCACTTTTTATCTGCTAGATAATAACTGCATCACCCTGTTGGGCATCCGAGCGTGCCAAGACCTGGGCCTCGTCTCTTTCCACCGTGGCATCCACCAGGTGCAGACCCTTATGAACCCCCTGATCGAATATCCTGACCGTTTTGACGACGAGCTGGGCAAGCTGCGCTGCAGCTACAAGATTGTTGTCGACCCCAATGTCGAGCCTGTGATCCGTCCGCCACACCGCGTCTCCTTCGCCATGAAGGACAAAGTGGAGTCAACGCTCCATGACATGGTTACCATGGGCATCCTGAAAGAGGTGAGCGAGCCCACCCGGTGGGTCTCCACCATGGTTGTTGCTGTGAAAAAGGATAAGAGCAAAATACGCATTTGCATCAACCCCAAGGACCTGAACCTTGCCATCAAATGCCCGCACTATCCCATGCGAACAGTGGAGGACGTCGCTGCACAGGTTGGCCCGGCCACTGTCTTTTCGGTTCTCGATGCCAAGAGTTCTTTCTGGCAGATACCGCTTGATGAGCAGTCCTCTTACCTGACAACTTTCAGCACCCCTTTCGGCAGGTTCCGGTTCCTCCGAATGCCATTCGGGATCAACTCTGCCAGCGAGGTGTTCCAGCAGACGATGGAGCAACTGTTTGCCGGTCTACCGTGTGCCATCATCGTTGACGACATCCTGGTTTACGGTAAGGATGTTGCTGAGCACGACTTCAACCTCTGCCAAGTCCTGGACCGGGCCCGGAAGATCAACCTCAAATTAAACCCCAACAAATGTCGTTTCCGCGTCCCGGAGGTCACTTATGTGGGCCATGTTTTTACAGCCTCGGGGCTGAAGCCCGACCCGCAGAAAACGTCTGCGGTCTCCGGTATGTCTTCACCTACTGACGTGCCCAGCTTGCAGCGTTTCCTGGGCATGGTCAATTACCTGGGGAAGTTCATCCCCGACCTCAGCGAGCTGAGCGCGCCCCTGAGGGAGTTGATCAAGAAGGACACTGCCTGGGCCTGGTTCCCGCAACACCAGAGGGCTTTTGACGTCCTGAAATCCAGGCTGATCAGCACCCCCACGTTCAAATTGTTCGACCTAAAGCATCCCATTGTCATCACCTGCGACGCCTCCAAGTTCGGTCTTGGTGCCGCTTGCCTACAGATCCATGATGGACTGCAGCTGCCTGTTTACGACGCGTCCCGCACCATGACCCCTGCCGAGCAGCGCTATGCTCAGATTGAGAAGGAGTTGCTAGCTGTGGTATTTGCCTGCTCCAAGTTCAAGGACTACATTTTGGGCAACAACTTCACTATCGAGACCGACCACCAGCCGCTGGTCACCATTCTCAACAAGCCGATCCATGTTGTCTCATCCCGGTTGCAGCGCATGATGCTGCAGCTCCAGCGTTTCACGTTCGAGATTGTCTATCGCAAGGGCAAGGACATGTTCATGGCCGACATGCTGTCCCGCGCACCGCTAACGTCCACCGATCGCCACCCATATGAAATGTCTGACCTGATGGTGCTCAATGTGAATATTGTGCCTTCACAGCAAATGCAATCCCTGGTCCAGCACACTGCCAAGGATCCTGCCCTGCAGCAGCTTGCTGCCGTCATCCAGCAGGGCTGGCCAGACCGTCGCTCTGCCTTGCCGGCAGGTGCCATGCCCTACTTCCTGGTCCGTGATGAGCTCGTACTGCACCACGGCGTGGTCGTGAAGGGACACAAGGTTGTTGTGCCTGCTGCGCTGCACGTCCACTATTTTCAGGCCGCCCACCGCGGTCATCCTGGAGCCGAGGCCACTCTGTCTCACGCTCAGAGCCAGTTCTACTGGCCCGGCATGGCTCAGTACATCCGGGAGAGGGTCTCCGCCTGCTCCACCTGCAACAGCCTCGCTCCCCACCAGCAACGACAGCCACTTCTGCAGCAGGCTGCTCCCGAACTGCCCTGGATGGCGGTTGCCACTGACATTTTCGAGAGGTGTGGCAAGCACTTCCTGGTCCTTGTCGACTCTTACTCCAGCTGGTTCGAGGTGGACCAGCTGCACTCCCTCACGTCTTCGGCCGTTATCGGGAAGCTGCGCTGCCACTTCGCTACCTTCGGCTCCCCGGCCAGCCTGCAGTCGGACAATGGCAGCCAGTTTACGAGAGCCGAGTTTCGGGATTTTGCGGCCAGCTGGAATTTCCGCCACTACACCAGCAGCCCGGAGTACCCACAGAGCAACGGCCTGGCAGAGCGCGCCGTCCGCAGTGCTAAGGACTTGCTGGAACATTGTCGATTGTCTCACTCAGACTTTTACCTGGCCCTCCTTAACCTTGGCAACATCTCCCGCGACCCTGCCATGGGCTCCCCGGCACAGCGACTTATGTCTCGCACCACAAGGCCCCCCCTTCCCGGTGGCCCAGCGCTCCCTCGTGCCCTCCGTCCTCAAGCCCGCTGCTGTCCAGGAGCGCATTGCCCTTAAGCACGAGATCCAGAAGCGCTCCCACGATAAGTCCTGCCGCCCCCTCCCGCGTCTATTCCCCGGTCAAGTCGTCCGAATGCAGTCCCCCTCCGGCCACTCCAGGCTCGCCACCGTCGTCGGTACCGCGGGCTCGCCGCGTTCCTATCTAGTCGACCATGACGGTCCCGCCAACACCTGCGGCTCGTCAACGAGCCTCCACCACCGCCCGCTGACCCTTTTGCTCCTCCGCCGCAGTCTCCTACACCGCCCGCCGCCCCCCGCATGCCTCGGACCCTGCCTTCTCTGCTCTACCAGCCAAAGTCTCCTCCGGCTCATCCTCCCTCGCCAGGCCGTCTGCCCGCTGCTGCACCCATTTCACCTCCTCCTTCTCCGTCTTCTCCCTCTCCTCCCGGATCCCCCGTTCCGGTTCAGTCTCCTGCCCCTGCGCCGGTTCCTCTTCTTCCTGCAGGGAGGGGAGATGGCGAGATGCGAACTCGGTCGGGGCGCGTTGTCAAGCCGCCTGTCCGCTAAGGTGGCTTTGCGTAACTGTTCACAGCGCATGAGACGTGGTCGCCCTGTCACTACCTTGTTGCCTCTTGTTTCTAAGGGGAAGGATGTAGATGATATGTGCATGCACCTTTAACATAGTGACCTCACCACTACTAACCACTCCCCATATCACAAGTATAATTACAACCTCCCCACCCACTGATCTCTCTCTAGTTCCCGTGACAGACCACGTACAGCTAGTGCAGTAATGTATGTACAGTATGAATAAACTGGAGAAAAGTCACAGAGTGTTGGTGACTCTTCTTTACAGAAAGGGAGAGAGACAGGGGGGAGAGAGAGAGAGAAAGAGAGAGGGATAGGGAGAGAGAGATGTGGGGAGAGAGAGAGAGAGGGTGCCTTTTTACTTCAACCCAAACAACCATTTGCAGGCAGTGCTTTTTTCCCTCAAACTAACCATATTTTCATTTTCAAACCACATTATGGGTAGACAGCTGTGGAGACATTTGTTCAGTGTTATTCAGAGCTCTGATTGAGGCACACCACTTGCAGAGACTGATTGAGGTACACCACTTGCAGAGACTGATTGAGGCACACCACTTCCTGGTTTTATAGTCCCTCCCCCTCCCTCCAGCAGGGGCAGCAGAGAGAATGGGGAATTTTGTAAAAACATTAATATCTCTGTCATTTTTCATCGACGGGAAAAATCCTCAGCACACATGCGGCGGAGGGGGGCTCTGAGCGAGGTAGCCAAAAATGACAGCCATAGGTGGCGGCGTTCTCTCGGAAATCGCAGCACAGAAGGCCAAAAGCGGTCAAGAACAGAGATTTAGTAATATAGATATGTCCATTAATAAAGGGCATGGCACATCTTACTTTGTTAGCAATAATACAACACCCACTCAGAAGGATATCATACTAACCCTTTTTTAAATGATAAGTTGTCTCAACTGGAGAATTGTGTTGAATTCTAGTCACTATGTTTTACATCATAGAATGTGGGCATAGATGGCGCCTTTGGCCCATAATGTTTGTGCCGAACATGATGCCAAGTTAAACTAATCTCATCTGTCTGAACATGATCAATGTCCATCCAATCCGTGCAAATCCAGAGAAAGATGTCAAGACATTAAAGAGGATAATGTAGAATTTATTAAAATATAATCAAATATAGTCAAAATATGGCCCAAAGACGCCACCCTACAACTCCAGGACAGCTTTGATCGCACCAACTGGGACCTGTTTGCAAAACAGGCTACCAGTGGTACAGAGGTAGACTTGGAGGAGTACACATCCACTGTGTTCTCCTACATCAACTACTGCATGGAGGCTGTCACAGTGGACAAGAAAATAAAGATGTTCCCAAACCGGAAACCGTGGATGAACAAGGAGGTTCAGAATCTGCTAAGGGCACGCAACAATGCCTTTCCCTGCAACAGGGACACTTCTGCATACAGTGCTGCCAGGTCAAACCTGAACAAAGGTATAAAAAAGGCCAAAGCCATCCACAGGCAAAGGGTGGAAGACCACTTCAATACCGCGGACACCATGTGACAGGGTGTCAGGGACATAATTGACTACAAGAGCAGCCCCGCCAGCCCCGCCTGCCCCAACAGTGATATCACATTGGCCAACGAGTTAAACACCTTATTTGCCCGCTTCGAAACGGGCACCACCACCAGGAGTGGAATAACCCCGGCCATGGCGGAGGGACAGGTCTTAACACTGAGCACTCAGGAGATACAGTGCGCTCTGCGTAGGATCAATCCACGCAAGGCTGCAGGCTCGGATGGAGTCCAAGGAAGGGTATTAAAGGACTGTGCGGTACAGCTGGCTGAGGTATTCACGAGGATCTTTAACCTGTCTCTATCTCTGGCAATGGTCCCCGTGTGCCTGAAGACAGCTCCAATAGTGCCGGTGTCGAAAAAGTCAAAAGTCACTAACCTGAATGACTACCGCCCGATTGCCCTAACTCCAATAACAATGAAGTGCTTTGAAAGGCTGGTCCTCTCCCACATCAAATCCGGCATCCCTGCCTCACTGGACTCTTATCAATTTGCATACAGGGCAAATAGATCCACAGAGGATAGAAACATAGAAACATAGAAACTAGGAGCAGGAGTAAGCCATTCGGCCCTTCGAGCCTGCACCGCCATTCAATATGATCATGGCTGATCATCCAACTCATGCCATCTCTGTGGCTCTTCGCACTGTCCTGACTCACCTGGAAAGACAGGGCACATACGTGAGGATGCTCTTCATTGACTATAGCTCTGCCTTCAACACGGTCATCCCCACGAAGCTCACCACCAAACTCCACCAGCTAGGCCTCAGCTCGCCGATATGCGACTGGATCCTGAATTTTCTGACGGAGCAACCGCAGGCAGTGAGACTGGGCCCACACCTGTCCTCCACTATCACCCTGAGCACTGGCACACCACAGGGCTATATACTGAGCCCCATGCTCTACTCCCTCTTCACACACAACTGTGTTCCTGCATTCGACACCAACACCATCGTCAAGTTTGCAGACGATACAACAGTGATCAGGCTGATCACCAACGGTGATGAAACAAACTACAGAGCGGAGGTGCAGAACCTGGCGGACTGGTGCTCACGAAACAACTTATCCCTAAACACCTCCAAGCAAGGAGCTGATTATCGACCTCAGGAGGACACATAATGGGGAATACGCCCCAATCTCCATCTACGGGGAAAGTGTGGAGAGAGGACCTCACATGGTCCACCAATGTGAGGTCCATCGCAGAGGACCTCACATGGTCCACCAACACCGCTGCGCTGGTCAAGAAGGCACAGCAACGACTGTTCTTCCTGAGAACATTGAAAAAGACTGGTCTGCCCCAACAGCTGCTGTCGACCTTCTACCGCTACACGACAGAGAGCATATTAACGTATGGCATCTCTGTGTGGTATCTCAGCTGCACGGAGGCGGAGAGGAGAGCTCTTCAGCGCGTCATCCACAGAGCGCAGAAGATTATTGGGACGCAGCTACCAGCCTTGGAGGGCATCTACCATACACGGTGCCTCAGGAAGGCCGTCAGCATCCATAAAGACTCCTCACACCCTTGTAATGGACTGTTCGAACTCCTACCTTCCGGCAGATGTTACAAGGCCTTCTTCGCCCGCACCTCCAGACTCAGGAACAGCTTCATCCCCAGAGCCATAGCTGCTCTGAACCGGCCCTTTTGCGTGCCCCACATCCCCATGAATTGTCTTCCTCGGATGGTCTCGTCGCACAGACACATTTGCACTTTGGACTGTTTTGACTGTTTTACTGTTCTTTTTATAAACCATATTCTCGGGGTATCTAAATCTAAATTTTATTAGTTGTTTAAGTTATGACATCGGATGGAAGCTGCATACTAAATCGCGTTGCACATATGTGCAGTGACAATAAAATATATTATTATTATTATTATTATTATTATTTCTATCATGGATGAGAAACTCAACTAAAGAAAGATGAATATGTTCTACTAAAAGTGGGAAAGGGTAAGTGACTAAATGGAGTTTCAATATCTTGAATGATTTTAAGACAATAAAGAATAACTGTTTCCAGGGCAGATGGTATTGCTGTTAGATATCACACATTTAAGATGATATACAGAAAAACTACTCATGGCCAGGATGTACATGATTATGAAATGTGTTGTGCTCTAGAATGCACTTCCTGATTGGTGGTGGTAGAATTCACTTAACTTGCAAAGGAAAATTGAATAAATAATATAAAGCAAATTGTTGTGGGGAGTGAAGAAAGGTTGAAAGAGTGGGATACGTTAGATAAGTCTAGCATAACGAGAGTGCAAGGATGCTGGGCTAAGTCTCTCCTCCCACCCTGTCTCATTCAATGATTCTATGGAGGTAATTTAAACTCCTGGGAAGGATAAGCTTGGAGCGGCAAGGGGATCCAACATAGAAAGGTGACAGTAACAGTAATCCCATTGTTAATTTATGGCATGCACTGCAGATAACAGCAACTATTTCACATGGGTATAGCGCAAATTCTCGTGAATGTGCCTGTATTTATGGAAATCAACCAAAATGGCAAAGTATTGCTGGAAAATGAGGAAACTGGGAGGAAACTGACAAAGGGGAAGGTGTATATGTGAAGCTTAGTGAAGCTTTCACAATTGCAAAGTGCCCACATTACATGATACATTGAAACTGAGCTCTTTAGGCTAACGTGAGCCACACCAGGCTCAAAATGTGATTTGCTATTAATTTCTGCCTACAAGTGACAGCTTTGCAGAACTTGGCAGCACCAGAAAATTCTGCTTAACTGAGAAGATATTTGGGAAGTAACTGCCCTTCAATGACTTTAAATGTAGGAGGTAGAAAGCCTAATGGTCTGAATGGATGTCACAGAGGAAGGAAGTAGAAAAGTCTCATTACTTCAGGAGAGCTGACTATTAAAAATGCTTTGCATTCACTTTTTCTTACAGAACAATTTTGCGAACTTTTCGAGTGACTTGCCAAGCATAATGCTCAAGCTCTGATACTGCTGTTGTTGTGTGATGTAGCTGGAAGAAGCCATGAGCAGAACAGTTCAGTGTTGTGCTGACCATCATTGCCATTGACAATGCTATTTGAAGTGCTGTATGCAATGTTGTGACCCAAGAGCAGGGGAGAAGAGCTGTATTCTGTGGCCAGCATAGATATGATGGATCAATGGCCTCCTTCTGTGATGATTCAAAGATTTTTTTACATTTTATCCATGATAAGTTATTATTTACAGTTCAAATAGCAGCAAATGGCAAAATCAATAACAATCCATCTTTTGATGTTGGAAGGCAGTTATTTATAAACATTGCCTGTAAACTTGCCTATCCTACAGGGACAGTTATGGAAGGAGGAGAGGAGAAATAGAGTTGAATATGACAAAGATAAGCATACCTCAAGTTGTTCCATACCTTAACTTCAATTTGCCAGCTCAGCATTGTAATAGCTTGCTTTCCCTGAGTTAAAAGATCAACCACAAAGACAATCAATATCCTTATGCGAATGAACATTGAAACATATAAGAGTTTACTTCAATGTTGAGGTTTCTGCCTTTCAGCCTCTTGAAGAACTTCAAAGATTGAGAAAGATTGGCTTTTTGACACTGGAATTTCGAAGAAGGAGAAGTTATTTCATTGAGACTTTCAGGATCCTGATATTGAAGGAGTAAGTACCAGGAGATTAACTGGAGAATGCAGAACCAGATTCAGTTTCTTCCCAGCTGTTATCGGGCAACTGACCCATCCTACTGCAACTAGAGATCAGTCCTGAACAATTATCTACCTCATTGATGACCCTCGAACTATCTTTAATCGGACTAAACATTATTCCCTTATGTATCTGTACATTGTGAATGGTTCGATTGTAATCATGCATTATCTTTCTCCTGACTGGTTAGCATTGAACAAAAGCTTTTCACTGTACCTCGGTACACGTGACAAAAACTAAAACTGAAACTGAACCATGTGGCATCGGCTCAGGATATCAGTCAACTATTTAAAACCAGGATGAGGACAAATACTCAGAGGATTTCACTCTCTGGAATTGTCTACCTCAAGAGGATCATAGATACTGTAAATTACTGAGTTCAAGGCTGAGATCAATATTTTTGTTTGACACAGACGAGATAAAGCAATATGGTAACTGAGTGGGAAAGTGGATTGAAGTACAAGATCAGCACAGATCTTATTGAATGTTAGCGCAGGCTTGACAAGCTGTATGGCCGGCACCTTCTTGTGTTCTTATGATGGCATATTTATTGCCTCTCTGTCACTTGAACATAATGGCCCAATCTGACAAAAGGAAGGTTTATTTTTCAACTTGTCCAGCCCAATATTTATGCCTCAGCTAACATCACCCAACACATACCGTTTAGTTGCTTTATATTTGTATGGTGATTCTGTATGTAAAAATGGCCTTTGGTGCCTTAAATAATAACAGTGACGATGCTTAGGAATTAATTTATTGGCCATGTCACACTTTGACGTGTCCCAAGATCATTAAAAGTTGCCTACATAAAAGGTGCCATATAAATGCAAATAATTGATTTGTTTTTCCCTTCCTCCAATGCAACCAAAGGGAGCAAGTTCCACATTCAGAATTTGGATTGCATTACAAAAACAGTTTGAAACTTTAAGTTCTAAAGAGACTAATCATCATATTTTTTAAGGTGAGCTTTGTGAAAAAACACATTCCCAAGATAACAAATATGCAACTTCCACATGGACACATTGATATTCCATTACCATGAAATTTCTGATTCAAATGGCTCTTGTTCTGCATGAAAGCATTTTCGCCTGGCCTCAACCTAAACATTTGCATAATTCATTTTAATCCAATGTGAAACACCACATCTGATTTTCTACTGCTCACACACCTGAATTATCTTAGAACCATTCAGATATTCTGGTTTTGTTGGGTTAGTTTTGTATCTGCATTCGGGTCTGCTCCAAGAGGCCGAATGCATGGATCGGACACTGCCTGCAGTGACACGGAGCCACTGGTGGAGAACATGCACTGGAATTTAGAAGGATGAGAGGGAATCTTATTGAAACATATTAAATTATTAAGGGATTGGACAGGCTAGATACAGGAAACATTTTCTCAATGTTGTGGGAGTCCAGAACCAGGGGTCACAGTTTAGAAATAAGGGGTAGCTATTTAGGGCTGAGATGAGGAAAAACTCTTTCACCTGGAGAGTTGTGAATCTGTGGAATTCTCTGTCACAGAAGGCAGTGGAGGCTAATTCACTGGATGTATTCAGGAGAGAGTAGGATATAGCTCATAGGACTAACAGAATCAAGGGATATGGGGAAAAAGCAGGAACAAGGTACTGATTCTGGATGATCAGCCATATTGAATGGCGGTGCTGGCTCAAAGGGCCTGCACCTATTTTCTATGTGTCTATGTTTCAATTGACACATCGCCTGGCCCAGCCAACGCCTGCAACTAATACCCAGTGCCGTCACCAAGACAATGGGTCATTCTGGCCAAGCTAAGACTCTACATTTCTAACAACTTTGGGCTTGAATCATACAAAATGGTGTGGCAACTCTTGTGTACTGACTCAGTGCCATCTACTATTACACTGGTGTACTTAAGTATGATTGTGCAAATGTATGGTAAGGTTTTTACTGAACTGTATACAAAAAAGGAATTTCACTGTACCCAGTGACAACAAGGTACCATCTAACCATTGACCCATTGATGCTTTTTATTTTCTAGATTCAAGAACAATGGTCGGCCAGGTCAAAGAGTTTATACACATCAGAATCTATAACATTTAGAAAAAATTATTTTAAAGCCATTTAAATATTTAGTGATTCCAACAGGATGAGGATGCTCACAATAACCATCTCAATTGAGGAACATAACCAGAAGGAGCAGGTATAGGACAACTATCAATGATGAAAAACACCCTTTTGACTGCACTAAACATGCTGTTCTTCCAGTACAACCAGATGTACAAAGGGGATGCTGCCAACTGCCACAATCCAGGTTGTACATACTGAGGGATGCATTGAAGCTCGGTGCAGCCAACACCATTATTTTGTGGGGAAGGACTGCAGTCCTTCTGCCACCAGACATTGAGGTGCTAAGTCCTGTGTAGAATGCTCTCAAACACTTGCAGATTGTATCAATCCAGGTGGCCATGAGAATGGCAATGATACTCTGTACACAGAAAGCACAAACGCTATACACTGATACCACTGTGAATGCAAAGAGAGATACAGTATGCACTGTACTTGTATATATTTTTTCTAAACAGTTTATTTTTGAATTAATAACAAGGAGGACTATTCTTTTACCAAAATGTCTGAAAAAGCTTTGTCGAGGTTTGCCCCAGTCAGCCTTGTAACAGAGGTCTCCGACAAATATCAACTGCTGCTCGAAGGCGATCAACATAGTGAAATACACACTTTAGTCTACCTGAAACGTATTAGTCTTCCAGTGTAAGGTGATGTCACAAAGCAAGTGTTCCCTAGCAGCACATTCCAAGATTCGGGTGAAATGAGAGATGACAAAAACTGGGATCTGAGCAAAAAACTAACTGGTGAAATGAATGCTGCCTGAGCCACCATTCCTCTAGGATTCTGCCTGACCTGCTAAGTTTCTTCAGCAGTTTTTTTTTTTGCCTAACGTTCAGTAGTATGAACTGAGGAATGTATTGAAGTTTGTTTTGGCCTGTGCGGACAGTTTGTGGGGAAGGGCACAGTCTAGAGTGCACGGCAACCAGCGATCACCCCACACACTAGCACTATCCTGTATGTCTTTGGAGTGTGGGAGGAAACTGGAGCACACGGGGAAAACCCACTTGGTCACAGGAACAACAGACTATCTCCTTACAGACAGCACTTGTATTCAGGATCTAACCCAGATCTCTGCCATTGTACAGCAGCAATTCTCCCTCTGTGCCACTGTGCCATCCTCAATTGACACAATTTGATGGCACAATTAACGTAGAGAAATACACATACCAACTATATTACAATATATTATGGATAAAGTATATTTTTGAAAATTAAAATGCACTTGGACCATAAAGCCTGTTCTGCCTTTCAATTAGGTTTTTACTGATGTAATCTAATCCTCCAATCCAGTCTCCTGCCCAATAGCTATAATTCCTGACTCTCATAATTTCCAAAAAATTCCATCCATCTTAATATTGAATGTGGTTGATGCTTTCCTGTTAGCGATTTGCAAAGAGTTGCAACCTCCTGAGAGAGAGAGAAAAAAATCATCCTCATTGCAACTTAAGTGGCTGACATCTTATCGTAATTCTTTGGTCCTACCAAGGGAAGCATCCTCACAGCATTTATCTTGTCAGATTCCTAACAATCTTATTTTATGATTTACCCTTCTTAGGAATAATTGTCATTTGTGATAAACCCATTTTCATCCATATTAATACAACTACACCAGGCTGCCTCACATGATTATGTACTAATAATACCATTGCTGAATAGTGCTGGTTTATAGCACATTTTGCAAGTGTTATTATTCAAATTATTTGACAGCAATTTGACCCACAACTTCACTTGGGAAAATTAATGTAATTTTTCTTTGCCCCAGACAGTCAATTCTACCCAAAAATAAGATCGACCCATGAGACTTTTTTTTTCACTGATTCATAATGAATACCGCACAGTTGAGTAATTAAATCCAACAGGGCTCTGCTCCGACAAATTGTGATGAGAAACACTATTATTTTTGGCTGGGATTCTAATAAGTGTTCAAAACATTCTGTAACCAACAAGATTTCTGGTGTTTCATTGTGTTTCCTAGCACAGAAAGCTGTTAATGTACAGGGAATAGACCGACAGATGTTGGGACCAGATAACCCATTATTTTACAATTAACAAATTGTAATGAATTTCACACTGGGATATTAAGAGTTTGTGTTAAACAGAATGGAGAGGTTACATAAACACATACACACAATTTCAGTGAGGTGAAAATCATAGATTGTCAAACCAACACATTTTTTCAAAGAGTAATGTTTGTCTAGCAATCTATCTATCTATACACTAGACTAAGTGGGACCCGTTGGGTCCCAGCATCACACCACTGGTCATCGAACGCAATATTCCACCTCTCCACCAATTCCAATATTGCTGGCCAGTGTGAGGGGGGGGGGGAGTGGGTGCTCTGTTGCGCTAGTATGGGTGTTGTGGGCGGTAGGGACTGGTTTCCAGAGGGCTAATATGGACATTGTGAGCCGAATGGTTTCTTGGGGTGGCAGCTCAATCACCGAGGCCAGGCAACTCAGTCACTGACGCCTGGCAGTATAGTCACTCAGACCTGGCAGGCTGGCAGCTGAGAAACTGCCAGAAATTCTGCCCAAAACAGGTGACAGACTCTGCAAGAGAGAAGGGGGAGAGGGTGGACTGAATGGATTATTGGGCTGGCAGTTCAGTCACTTACAGCTGGTGGGCTGGCAGTGCAGTCACTCACGGCTGGCGGCTGACAGTTCAGTCACTTAAGGCTGGTGGGCTGGCAGTTCACTTACTCACGGCTGGTGGGCTGGCAGTGCAGTCACTCATGGCTGGTGGGCTGGCAGTTCAGTCACTCACAGCTGGTGGGCTGGCAGTTCAATTACTCACGGCTGGTGGGCTGGCAGTGCAGTCACTCACGGCTCGTGGCCTGGCAGTTCACTTACTCACGGCTCGTGGGCTGGCAGTGCAGTCACTCATGGCTGGTGGGCTGGCAGTTCAGTCACTGACAGCTGGTGGGCTGGCAGTTCACTTACTCACGGCTGGTGGGCTGGCCTTGCAGTCTCTCACGCCTGGTATGCAGGCAGTTCACTCACTCACCCATCCTCCCTTCAGCCCCCCCCCCCACTCTGCTCCTTGCCATTCCCCTCGCCCCCACACATTCAGTCCATCTCCCCACAACCTCCCCCCATGCACTCTTAGTGGCTCTCCCACAGAGCAGCCATTCATGCCTATTAGGTTCCCATTGTGATAAAGAACACGCAGGCATGAAAATTGGAAAAAGGATTTAGTAAAGTTTAAAATGTGAATGACTTAAAATATAAGAACAATTTACGTTAAAGATGAAATTATTGAGTTATTTCTTGTTGTGCCTCGTGTTGCTGCTCACTGCGTCTTTGTGTCTCTTTGCTGTTGATAAAAAAAATATTATTTAAATATAGAGTGATTGAGCAGTAAAATTTTAACAAAGAAAATCTGAGAATTTATCTCAGGTCATCATTCAACAAAACACGCTTTTAATGACAACATTCTTGGTCGATGTTCCCTCATTCAGGAAAACTTTAACATTTCCCTTCATCTTTCCTCAGCTAAGAGCCACATATAGTTTTCCATGCTGAAATACCGGTTTGTCGAGGTAGATCAACACCTTCTGCATTGTTTGTCTTTGTGCTTTATGGATCGTCATAGCAAAACTTGATTGAATGAGGAATTGGGTCTGCTGAAGGGGAATGTCTTCACCTTCTGTTAAATTGAGTGCATACACTGCTCTCTGCTCAGCATTCAGCAGAGGACTATTCTCCTCAACAAATTGGTGTGGTTCAGTTCGATCGTATTGCAATTCCTGCAGCAATTCTGGATTGTCATCATCAAGGTGCATCCTTCCATTTCTTGGTTGTGGCAAATTAAAGAATTCCATTGTTTTGTTGTAATTCTAACTTCAAGGGACCCTTGCATTCCCTCTCTTTCCATCTCTCCCCCATACAAGTCGTACTAGCTTAAGTCGTCTTGTTGAGTCCCATTGTCTGTACTCTTTCTCACCTAGGCCACTAACAATGGCCTGTTTCCTTTATCATCATTACTTTTTTGTATATCTTTCATTCATTTGTTCTATATCTCTCCACATCACCGTCTATACCTCTTGTTTCCCTTTTCCCTGATTATCAGTCTGAAGAAGGGTCTCGACCTGAAATGTCACCTATTCCTTTTTTCCAGAGATGGTATCTGACCCGTTGAGTTACTCCAACTTTTTGTGTCTATCTTCGGTTTATACCAGCTTCTGCAGTTCCTTCCTACACTTTCTCTCAACCACGTTTCCTTGATTGCAATAACATCATAATTCCAAGTGACGATTCGTATTCTAAGCTCATCTGATTTACTGGCAAGGCTCCTTGCATTAAAATCCATGCCAACTCTACCATGGTCACTAATCTGCCTCTACTTGTCTGCTCTGCCCACGGGACTTGCTTCATTTATCCTCTACATGTTTCTCCTCACTTCCTGCATTGTTGCAATGCTTCCCACTCACTGCCAAAGTAGTTTATAGCATCACAACTAGTGCGAGCAAATGTTCCTGCAAGCTGCAACCTCTCCTGCTTATTTTTCTTTAATGGATAGTAAAGAAATTAGGGCCAATGACTAATCATCTGAGCATTCCACTAGTTACATTCTTACTATTGAGGGAGTATTCTTGCTATTGAGGGAGTGCAGCGTAGGTTACAAAGGTTAATTTCCGGGATGGCGGGACTGTCATATGCTGAGAGAATGGAGCAGCTGGGCTTGTACACTCTGGATTTTAGAAGGATGAGAGGAGATCTCATTGTAACATATAAGATTGTTAAGGGCTTGGACATGCTAGAAGCAGGAAACGTGTTCCTGATGTTGGGGGAGACCAGAACCAGGGGCCACAGTTTAAGAATAAGGAGTAAGCTATTTAGAACGGAGACGAGGAAACACTTTTTCTCACAGAGAGTGGTGTGTGTGGAATTTTTGCCTCGGTGGTGGAGGCAGGTTCTCTGGATGCTTTCAAGAGAGAGCTAGATAGGGCTCTTAAAAATAATGGAGTCAGGGGGTTTGGGGAGAAAGCAGGAACGGTGTACTGATTGGAGATGATCAGCCATGATCACATTGAATGGCGGTGCTGGCTCGAAGGGCCGAATGGCCTATTCCCGCACCTATTGTCTATTGTCTATTGTCTACAGAACAAATTTATTCTGACTTCCTGCGTTCCATGTTGGAACCAGTTCCCAATGTATCCTTCAACACGCTTCCTCTAGCGTACATGTTAAAGATGATTAGATGGATGGCTTCCCCCTGTAGCTTGTTCTAGCATGCGTCATGTTCATCTGAGTTATTATGCCTCATGTTGATTTGAGTTCTTTGGCCTTGGATTTCCTTTGCATTTGACCAAACAAAAATTGATTCTGCAATTGAAAATTGGTGTAGTAAAATATTGGCGCAGTAAAATATGCACCTATTTCATTACATCTGGGCATTTGCTATGAAATGCAACCCTTGACTTCTGGTAGATTTTTTGTTTGTCGTACTACTTTCTTCAATTAATTAATTGACTCAGATGTGAACAACCGCTTCACAATGTCCAAAATCCATCTCCAGCATAACCTTCAATTTCATTCTGTTATGCAATAGTTCTAACTTGCATGTAAAATAGTAAGATTAAACGAGAACTTACCAGTTTGAAGTTTGATCTTTATTTTATGAGGAGTAACGTTGAGGGAATACGTGAAGAACCCCGCCAGGACGCATGCGTGTCATTCTTCAAAGCAGCGGTGTGAAATCACAGATAACTGTAATGACTAAACATAGTAAGATTAGAGAAGAGATACCAGTTCAGGATATGATCAAGGGTGGGAGCGGAGGGCACGTATTCCTTCAACGTTACTCCTCATAAAATAAAGATCAAACTTCAAACTGGTAAGTTCTCGTTTAATCTTACTATTTTACTTCGGAGTCACGTGAGTGACTACGTGAAGATTTTAAAGCTCTGTGATTTCATGCCGTGGAACGAGTCCATGAATCACATCTGCCTTGATTTTGGGGAAAATAGAGTTAACATCATTAGACATCAATACGATATTGAAACCCAACGGTAAAAATATTAACACCAATTATTGCCCCTATTTATGGGGTAAATTATATTACAGAACTTAAATTTGTTTCTGCAAATGTTCCAAGTTCAATGACTGGATTGTTATAAAGTCGTTGGAAAGTTTCCTCCATTGACCATCCTGCTGTCTTGAGGATTTGGTCCATAGGAACGTCCAACTTCATAGCTGCCGATGTAGCTGCAGCCCTGGTGGAGTGAGATTTAAAAATGCTAGTGTCTACTCCAGCCTTTATTAGGACCTGTTTTAGCCATCTAGAGATGGTCTGGACTGTCACTGTTTTGAGTGGCTGTTTGTAGCTGATTAAAGTGACATTTCTTTCCCTCTGATGATCTTAGTATACTCCATATATAATAGTAAGTGTGTTACAATACAGAGACGACCATCTGTCGGGTAGGCCCTGAATTCTGTTTTTAGGCCTGCTGACCGCTGTCTGTTCTGTTTGACTATTTCATTGATGTGAAAAGTTAAATTTCCAGATGAAATAATCATGTTGTCCACCCTTTGTTTCTGTAGTGACTGGACCCTTTGTGCCGTAACCAAGGCCATCAGCATGACTGTTTTCATAGTCAGTTTCTGTAGGGACAGAGCTGTAGCTGGATACCAGTTTCTTAACATGGTCAGTACAATGCTCACATCCCATATTTGGGAGTACCTGGTTCTTGGGGGATTAATATTAAAATGCCCCTCATGAGTTTGGTTACCAGGGTGTGTCCCAACAGAATGCCGCTCTGTTCCTTGCGCCAGGTATGTTGACAGAGCACTTCTGGCGCAGTTGATGGCACTATGACTGAGCCTCTCATCGTAATGGAGGCTTGCCAGGAATTCCAGAACAGATGGGATGTTCATAGATCTGTGGGTGATGTTTATTGTTGTGACAGTACTTCCCATTTCTTGATGACACCAAGTACTGATTTTTTGGTGGACTGTCTGTGGCCCGCTGAAATAATTCCACTGTTCGGTCCGTCAGTCCCAGGTGTAGTAGAGGTGCTTTCAACTCTATAAATTAATAGGTTTATATAATTATGACATGGGTAACTCCCCTTGTTGCGGGAAGAACCAGTAAATTAGGTCTATGATGGATGGTGATGCATGGTTCTAAAACCATGTCGATATCACCGGGACCGATGGTTGAGTAGGCCAATCGGGTACTATCAAAATACCAGACGCGGAGTCTACTGTTTATTCCTAAATACCCGACTGATGAGGCAGAAGGAGGGAATGCATAAATTACCCCCCAATGCAGCGAAAATGCATCTGTAGCCACTGCCCCAGGTTCTGGTTCCCAAGAACCTAATTCGATAACTGGTGAGAGCATGGATGTGAATAGGTCGTTATCTGGTGTTCCATACCGTGCTGTAATTCCAGCAATACATATTTTATCCAACATCCATACAGTGTTTTCATAGACTTAGCATGACCTGTTGTCTGCCACTAAATTCAGTTCACCTAGTAAGTTGGTAGCTGATATCCTAAAATCTTTCTGGATACACTATTGCCAAATTATGTTGGCCAGATAGTCACATGATGTCGATATGTTTCCACCCATATGGTTGACATATGCTACCACGGTGGTGTAGTCAATAAGTAGTCTAACATACTGGTGGTATAACCCAGAACAATATGACTTAAAGCCATGGAATGCACTCAACTTTCCCAGGCATTTATGCCAGGTGTATGTAATGATGCCTCCTGTGCATTCCATCTCCCCCACAGCTGGAGATGGAATTGGTAGCATCCCATCCAAGTGCCCATCAGTATGTAGTTCCATAGACGGGTAGCTGTAAATGTTTGGATAGGAACAATGCCTAATGTTATGTTTCTACCATTTTAAGTACCATTTTTAGTACCATTGTGGCCTCTGTTGGTAGCTTCTTAGGTCTGTCAGAATGACCCTCATAATTTTTGAGTGCACGCATGTTTGCGCTCAGTAATTTGATAATGTAAAGGTCCGATTTATGTGGCTGGAACACAGCCACTATAATGCCAATTATTCTACTACCAGTCTGATGGATGGTTTAGTTTACTGCAAGCCTCCATTAAGGCTGTAACCTTTTCTTACGGCAAAGTCACTGACATGTGAGCTAAGTTAAGAGTGAAACCGCAGATGATCCATTGCGTTAAATATATCTGTGGTCACCTCTAATGAGTACTGTATAGTAAGCATTTTTTAATACGATGCTTGCCATGTAGTAACCTAGGATCAATACCTTTGCAGTAACAAAGGTTCCCATCTAGTAATGAATATAAAGTACGAAAGTATTCAAATTAGTCAAATCTATGATGACGTGGCAACCACCATCTATTTTATGATAAAGATTTTTGGACAGAAATTCCTGTGATTCGTGTTGGATGTCCTCCATTACTCCTTTCTTATTTGGGCACTGTAGTTCAGTATGCGCTTTTGATTATTTCTTTGCCTGTAAGCATGAACATTCTGTTCAGTACATGCTGATCTGGAGGATTATGTTTTGAATAATTCTATGGTATAACCCTATACTTCTTCCTCCATGGTTACTATTAGATGATTTGTTACTTTTTCGGCATCCTCCGTGGACGTTGAGGTGCCGGTGTCTGGATCTGTAGTTGGGTCTGTGTTGAGGGTTAGCGCATTCCCCAGGAAGTAGTTTTTAGACGTTGCTTTAATGAGCCCCAGGGTTTCCCTCTATGTCAAGGTCTTTACCTGTTTAGATAAGTTGCCTCCAAATTAATATTGGTGGTATGGAGGTTCCAGGTTTGCAGAGGCCCGCAAATTAGGGTCTAAAGCCGGTTGGATGGTACTTCTTCCTAATGCTGTTTACTCGTATTGGTAGTTAGCAAAATAAGGCCAGTGCATCCTGGTGATCTAGTGTCATGTCTTTTTTGTTTATTGTGCGGGCGAACCCGTAATACCTTCGGTTAGGACTTTTGGAACTTTATTTCATTTCAAGTCCCTGCCCTGCCATGTTTTCAAATACACTGGTTGATACTGGGAACATTCAGTGTTTTGCAGTTCCCTGATGGTAAGTGTCTTCCAATAGGTTTTCTGCACCCCATGTGCACTAGGGGTATGTTCTGCACCCCTGTTCAGGTTCAGCCCAGAATGGACCCCCTATACTCCCCTCTGATGAGGGAGAACACTGTGCAGCCCTACAAGAGGTACTGCTGTAGGACTTACTAGCTGCCCCCTGTGACTAGTCTCCATCTCCCGGAGCCTGCCACTTACCTGCTCCAACAGCCTCTCCAGCTGGCTCCGATGCTCTCGGGCACCCAACCGGCTCCAATGCACATGGTCACTGGCTGTCGCGGCTGCTCCTGAAGCCGCTACTCCTGAGGCCGCTCCTGCTCCAGTTCCTGCAGCCACTCCACCCGGCTCCAATGCTCACGGGCACTGGCCGTCGCGGCTGCTCCTGAAGCCGCTCCTGCTCCAGCTCCTGCAGTCAGCCCAGGATTGACCCTCGGTGTTCCCATCTGATGAGGGAGAAACACTGTGCAGCCCTACACGAGGTACTGCTGTGGGGCTTACTACCTGCCCACTGTGGCTAGCCTCCATCTCCTGCCACTTTGGGGTATTTCCTCCAGCAGCCGTTCCAACTGGCTCTTATGCTCTCGGGCATAGGCCACTCCCGGCTGCAGTTGACCCATCCTGCAGCCGCTCCAACCGGCTCCCATGCTCATGGGCACTGGCCGCTCGCGGCTGCTTTGTTTCTCCTGCAGCCGCTCCAACCGACCCCCATGAACATGGGCACTGGTCGCTCGCGGCTGCTTTGTTTCTCCTGCAGCCGCTCCAACCGGCTCCCGTGCGCACGGGCACTGGCCGCTTGCGGCTGCTTTGTTCTTCCTGCAGCCGCTCCAACCGACCCCCATGCACATGGGCACTGGTCGCTCGTGGCACTTAGTTCCCCGCTCCCAGCCGCTCAAACCGGCTCCTGTGCGCATGGGCACCGGCCGCTCGCGGCTGCTCCTAAAGCCGCTCAAACCGACCCCCATGCACACGGGCACTGGTCGCTCGCGGCTATTCAGAGTCGGACTCCTCGGAGTCAACGACTCTGTTAGTAGCTTACCTCTCCCGACCGGCTGGGGCCGGCGTGGGAGCAAAGTCGGGCACAGCTGTTCCCATTACGGGAGATTAGCGTGCCTTTGGCTGCTGCTGCCGGCTGCCCGCAACTCCGCGGTTCTCCCCCGCCAGCTTTCCCGCAGCCTTTGTGGATCCGGTCCATGTCTCCACCTAAAAGGTAAGTGGAAGGAACGCAGAGTCTTCTTACCTGCTGTTCCCGACTTTCAAATTCTGGAACGCAGAGTCTCCTTACCTGCTGTTCCCGGCTTTCAAATTTTGCCGCTAAGGGAACGTCGTTCCCCCTGCTGTGACTCGTTGCAATGCGTGTAGCGATATGACACGCATGCGTCCTGGCGGGGTTCTTCATGTAGTCACTCATGTAGTCCAACCCTATTTTCCCAATCACCATGGTATTTGAAAGACCATCGTTCTTTTTTGAAGAATCATCACTCTTTGCTATCTTTGCGATCTGTGACATCCTGTAACCACAAAGACAACTCTACATGTTTTCCAAGCTATTTCCCCCTCCCCTCCAAAATCATGGTCCTGATCATTCTCACAAACTTATTCAAGAATATTACAGGCTGCTGTTAATGCCACATTATAATTTGTTACCCGATGCTGCACTAGAAAAGCCATCCAAGCTCCATATTTCAGGAAAGATGATTTTAACCACTTTTTCTTTAGCTCACAGGTGGTGTAAAAGGTATGAATTTGGTGCTCCCAGAGCACAATGATCAATGGAAACCGAAGAGGCTGCAGATGCTGTAATCAAAGCCGAGTTGCTGGAGGAACTCAGCGCTTCAGGCAGCATCTATGAATTGAATTGAATCCTTTATTTGTCATTCAGACCTTTCGGTCTGAACGAAATGCTGTTGCCTGCAGCCATACATGTAATAATAACAAAACACAATAAACACAAATTAACATCCACCACAGTGAGTTCACCAAACACCTCCTCACTGTGATGGAGGCAAAAGTCTTAGAGTTACTGTCTCTTCCCTCCTCTTCTCCCTCTGCGCTGAGGCGATACCCCACCGGGCGATGGTAAGTCAGTCCCGCGGTTCAAGCTCCGCGGCCCGGGGGTGGTCGAAGCTGCCCGCAGCTGTTGCAACAGGTGCTCCGGAAAACAGGCACCAGCCTGTGACCTGCGAGCTCCCGACATTGTCCTCCACTGGCCCGCGGCCGAGCCCCGGATCCAGGTCGCCGCCGCCAGAACGCCGCCTCAGCCGCCGTAGCACCGTCTCCGCCCCGCACCGGGCCGCCCACAAGGCAGCGTCTCAGCCCCGCACCGGGCTGCTCACACGGGAGCGCCTTCCAGCCGGTAGCCGTGCCGCTCACACAGGAGTGTCTCAGCCCCGCGCCGTCCGCCCTCACCGGAGCGCCGAGTCGTGCCGCTACCCGGACGTCGCCACAGCTCGAAGACGGCCAGCCTCGCGTTGGTGAGTCCTGGCTGGCTCTACCTCCCGACCCTCGAGGTCGGTCGCAGGTTGGAGGCCGCCAGCTCCGCCATTAGGCCTCAGCGCAGACGGGGGAAGAGAAGGGGGATACGACAAAAAGTCGCATTCCCCCGAAGGGAGAGACAGAAAGCTCTGTTTCACCCTCCCCCCACACACATCTAGACTTGAAACCTGACTGACCATTTCTCTGCACAGTTTCTGCATAGCTGTGACTTTCAAATCTCTCTTGGGCAGAGCGGAGGAACACATCCTTCACTGCTTTTGAGCAGATTTTAGCTGTTCCTCGAAGAAATGATCTCCAGCTGATCCAAATAGTTCCAACATTTTCAGCATAGTGAATGACTAGTATGGAGAAATCAACCATGACTTGATCAAGTTCCCTTTTCCTTTATGTTGGTTCTCTTCCTGCCTCAATCTGATAATACTTGTCCAGTCACACATTCACTTAATGTCATTTGAACTGGTTAGAACTGCTACCTCTAACCAGATGCTGAGAGGGTGGTCTGCTGCTGGTCTATTTCTATCAGAGAGTGATCCAGCTCACCTTTTATGATGAATGAATGAATGAATCTCTTTATTGTCATTGCACATGGTACAACGAAATTTAAAAGTCAATCCCACGGTGCGATTCACAAGAGCAATTTTAAATATATAAGAAAAGGTAAAAATATATACATATAAAATTTTTTTTTTACAGATAAATAACAATAGCAGCTGAGGTAGAACCATTCAGTTGAATGTGAGTGTTATTTCTTATTTTGCATTGTTAAGTTCACGTATGGCTATGGGGTAGAAGCTGTCTCTGAGTCTGTTTGTGCGAGTTTTGAAAGACCTGTACCGTCTGCCAGAGGGCAGCAGGTGGAACAGGTTGTGTCCAGGGTGGGAAGGGTCCTTCAGGATGTTGGCTGCCCTGCCAAGGCAGCGAGAGCTGAAGATGTCCTTCAGGGAGGGCAGTGGGCAGCCAGTGATTTTTTGTGCGGTGTTGATGACCCTTTGAAGGGCTCTCCTCTCCGCTGCAGAGCAACTGGCATACCATGTGGTTATTTTTTTAAATGTACTGTCATTTGGTGGGACCTACTATAGAACAAATAGGCAACTTACGTAAACTCGCACTTACAGGTAAGTAAACAATTCTGGCAGTTTGTAATATCCACAACACTGTCAGATCACTCGAGTTTACATTAGAATCAAGCTGGCAATGACAGAGCTGCTTACCCAGAGCTGCTTACCCAGAAAGTGCCCCTGATGCAGCCAGGCACTGCTGAGACTGTTAATACTCTCAGAGATGGAAACAATGTGCTTGAGTTACTCAGCAGGCTAGGCAGCATCTCTGGAGAACATTGATAGGTGACGTTTCAGGTCGAAACCCTTCTTCAGACTCAGTGAATCATTTTGGGCAAGGGATGGGGAAGGTGATTCTGACTTACACAAAATTGGACTTACATCAGGGTTCATGGAATGTAACCCTTATATTAATTTGGGAGTTCCTGTAAGCACATCAAATGGCTGAGGCTTTGAGTTTCAGCTGAAAAGAACATAATGTCAGTGGAGTGATTGCGCTTATGAGCATCATGCATTGGGAGACCTGAACCAGTTTAGGTATTGGCCACACTTTTGGCTCCTTGAGTCTTCAGACTGTTAACCTGAGGCCATGAGCAACGAGTCAGAAACATCAGAAGTAGAGCCCCACACGGATGGGTTGTGAACAAAATGTCCTTTTGGACAGAGCCAGGAACATTTTTTCAGCTGCTTTGGAGCTGACTTTGGCTGTTTTCCTTAAGAAATGCTCACTGGTTGATCCAAATATTTGGAGCCTATTGGCACTGTAAAATGACTTGCTTGTCACACAAATTATTTTACTAGATAACTTTATTATAAGCACTACACACACTATGCACTAGCTGTCCATGGTCATCACTGGAGCTAGAGAGAGAGCTGGAGGTGGGGAAGCTACAATTATACAAGAGACAATGGGGAGTGGTTAGTAGTGGTGAGGTCACTATGTTAAAGGAGCATGCACTGATCTACATCCTTCCTCTTGGAAACAAAGCATTGCACTTGCACAGAGCAACCACGGCTCATACGCTAGAATTAGAAACCGCGCAGGGAACAGTTAAAACATATCATTATACAGGCTACTCAAACACCCCGTAACGGACAGGCGGCTTGACCAACCGCCCAGAGCGGGTGCGCAACCCGCCTTCCCCCTCAACCGCAGGAGCCGCAGGGACGGGGGCAGGGACAGAGACGGGAGATCCGGGTGAAGAGCGCCCAGGGGGAGGAGGAGAACGGGGAGGCGAAACAGGTACACTCGCAGGCGAGGCAGGAGAAGGAGGCTGGCGTGAGCGGGGCACAGAGAGCTGAGAGGGCAGTTTCCGGGGCATGCGAGGAGTGACAGGGGCAGGAGGAGTTTCGGGCAGAGGGGAAGGGACAGGCGGTGAAAATGGGTCTGCGGGAGGCGGAGCAGGCTCGTTGACAAGTAGCAGGTGCCGGCGGGACCGACGGTACGTGGTGCCCTCGTAGTCAACCAGGTATGACCGGGGAGAGCCAGCATTGCCAACGACAACGGCCAGCCGGTAGTGACCGGAGGGGGACTGCATCCGGACAACCTGGCCCGGGAACAGACGGGGAAGGGGACGGGACGACTTGTCAAAGGAGCGCTTCTGGATGGCCTGCTTCTCGATGATGCACTCCTTGACAGCGGCAGGGCTCCGGACCGTGGGCTTGAGGGATTGCTGAGAGACCGGGAGAGGAGGGCGAGTGGTGCGGGACATGAGGCGCTGGGCAGGCGAACCGAGTGCGGGGTTCCGGGAAATGTTGCGGAGGTTGAGGAGGGCAAGGTAGAAGTCAGAATCAGAAAGCCGACAATGTTCCAGCAGCTCCTTGGCGCTGCGGACAGCGCGCTCCGCAAGGCCATTGCTTTGCGGGTACTCAGGGCTGCTGGTGATGTGGCGAAAGTTCCAATGGGCGGCGAAGGCACGGAACTCTGCGCTTGAAAACTGGCTGCCGTTGTCGGATTGGAGAGTCACCGGGGACCCAAAGGTTGAAAAGTGGCGGCGAAGCTTCCCGATGACGGCAGCAGACATGAGGGAGGGCAGCTGGTCCACCTCGAACCAGCTGGAGTAGGAGTCCACCAGGACCAGGAAGTGTTTGCCACGCCATTTGAATATGTCAGTGGCGACAGCCATCCACGGCAACTCGGGAGCCGGCTGCTGCATGAGAGGTTGGCGCTGTTGATGAGGCAGTAGACTGTTGCAGGCAGCACAGACGGAGATCCTGTCCCGGATGTCCTGAGCCATGCCCGGCCAGTAAAACTGGCTTTGGGCCTGGGACAAAGTGGCTTCAACCCCGGGGTGGCCGTTGTGGGCGGTTTGAAAGTAATGATCCCGCAGCGCGGCCGGCACCACGACCTTGTGACCCTTCACCACCACGCCGTTGTGCAGCACCAATTCATCCCGAATCAGGAAGTAGGGCACGGCACCAGCCGGCAGGTAAGAGCGTCGGTCAGGCCAGCCACGGCGGATGACGTCCGCAAGCTGTTGCAGGGCAGGATCAGCGGCAGTGTGTTTGACCAGGGACTGCATCTGCCAAGAAGGAACAATGTTAACGTTCAGTAACATCAGGTCAGATGATTCGTATGGATGGCGGGCAACGGAAGGGAACGGCGCACGGGACAATGTGTCGACCACGAACATATCCTTGCCCTTGCGGTACACAATCTGGAATGTGAAACGCTGGAGCTGCAGCATCATCCGCTGCAAACGGGAAGAGGCCACATGGATAGGCTTGTTCAAGATAGAGACCAGCAGCTGGTGGTCAGTTTCAATGGTGAAGGTGTTGCCCAGAATGTAGTCCTTGAATTTGGAGCAGGCGAACACCGCGGCAAGGAGCTCCTTCTCGATCTGAGCGTAGCGCTGCTCAGCAGGGGTCATGGTGCGAGAAGCATAGGAAACAGGCAACTGCTGGTCGTCATGGAGCTGCAGGCAGGCAGCACCGAGGCCGAACTGAGATGCATCGCAAGTGAGGACAATTGGCCTGTTCAGATCGAAGAACTTGAGAGTCGGGGTGTGTGCGAGCTTGGACTTCAGGGCCACGAATGCCGACTGGTGGTGCGGGAGCCAGACCCAAGCATTGTCCTTCTTGATCAGCTCCCTCAGGGGAGCACTCAGTTCGCTGAGGTCGGGTATGAACTTCCCCAGGTAGTTGACCATGCCCAGAAAGCGCTGGAGGCCGGGCACGTCTGTGGGTGCGGGCATTTCGGTGACCACTGCCGTCTTCTGGGGGTCTGGCTTTAGACCCCCGGCCATGAAAACGTGGCCTACGTAAGTGACTTCCGGAACGCGGAACCGGCACTTCTTCGGGTTGAGTTTGAGATTGATCTCACGAGCCCTGTCCAGGACTTGGCGGAGGTGCATATCCGTGTCCAAAACGAGCGTGTCGGGACGACGACACGAGTTGGACATAATAGAAACAGGGTGATGGGGACACAACTGGGAGAAAGCAAATAATAAAAATAAAGCCGATGAACAGGAGACGCGAATCTATCGCTGTGACACCATGTAAAATGCCTTGCTTGTCACACAAAGTCTTTTACTAGATAACTTTATTATAAGCACTACACACACCATGCACTAGCTGTCCGTGGTCATCACTGGAGCTAGAGAGAGAGCTGGAGGTGGGGAAGCTACAATTATACAAGAGACAATGGGGAGTGGTTAGTAGTGGTGAGGTCACTATGTTAAAGGAGCATGCACTGATCTACAGGCACCAGCTCAATTTGCATCTGGACATTGCAAGCACTGGTTTTGCTCACCAATTCACAGCTTTGCCTGAAATTTTGTTTCAAGCAAAGCTGGGCATCACTGGCAAGGCACATAGTCTACCCTGACTTGATTTTCAAATGTCAGCTGCCCATTTATCAGGTGAGAAATTGAAACTTAAGGTCTACTTGTTCTGACTGGAATGTTTTATTAATGACATAGTTTATTTGCTTCCAGGAAATATTTCACTTTGGGACATTGGTGGGCAGAAGAGGCTGTACACTAGAATGGATCAGTACAGCAGGAGCCTTTGCTGCTCCTCATATCAATGTCAGCAACTTGAAAGTGCCATCCAATTACAGTAGTACTGCTCCTCTGCACTTCCCCAGAGCACTGCAAGTTTTCTTTTTCAACAATTTTCCAAATACAATTTTGAAACTTGCTATCAAACTTGCTTGCATTGTTCTTTCAGGCAGTGCATTCCAGATTCCAGCAGTTATTGTGTATTTATATTACCTGCTGTATTTCCATATTTCTTTATGGCACAGAAATGCCATTTGGTCCATCAAATCTATATCAGTTCCCAGACCAATCCCATTCCCCCATTCATTTTATTTATTACCTATTAGTGTCATAGCATCATGAAGCTGAACAACACTAAAATAAGCCCTTTGTCCAACCTCGTCCATGGTGACCAAGTTGACATACTGGTCAGATCTCATTTGCCTCCATTTGGCTGGCGGCCTTGCTCGAGACTGACTTTGAGCCCCACCGCGGGGCAGAGGATGTGCCATCGGAGCCTGCCATCCCTATGTACTCGGGGTATTAAATGTTGCAATTTTTCTCCTCCCGACTATCTTTTTACTCGTGGACTTTTTTTGTCATGCTGGAAAAAACGTGCCAACTTACCTGACGCCCCAAGTACCTACGGCTGACACAACGAGCCTCTATGATATATCTACGGCCTCCTATGGACCCGTTACGAACATTCTCCGAGATTGAATCAAGGGGAAAACTCGGGAGAATTTGTGAGCAGCTCGGGAAAGTGGGACAAGCCCTTAAGTGCGTTGCAGATGAACCTTTCAGATGCCTAAATGGGGAAGATTTTGCTGAGGGAAATTTATAACATTAAAGAAGAAGGAAAATTGAAACACGTTGCATATTCAGATAAATAAACTGAGATGTGAGCTTGTCTTTTTCCACTTTTCCCAGCTCCTACCCTAATTTGGGGGCACTCTTAACGCTTTCTGATTATCATTTCTTCACCAGAAGTTAGGGAATTGTATGAATTCTGTTCCCAAGAGGGTTGTGGCATACAGTATTTTCTGAGTGCATTCAAGATAGGGATTGACAGATTTTCTTAGATGCTGAAGAAATAAAGGGATAAGCAAAAAAGTGGAATTGAGTTTAAAAAAATAGTCATGATTTTGTTGATTGTTCGATCAAGCGCTGAGAGATTGGGGTCTGGAGAGGATAAGGTAGAAGAAAGGTCAACTAATGTTTTTATTCCTTATTTTTTAACTTTAGTTTTAGTTTAATTTAGAGATACAGCATGTAAACAGGCCCTCTAGCCCACCATTCACGCTGGTTTTTTCACACTAGTGGGAATTTTGCAGAGGCCTACAAACCTGCACATCTTTAGGATTAGAAATTAGAAAACCCAGAAGAAACCCATGCAGTCACAAGGAGAGCGTGCAACCTCCACACACACACAGCACCTGAGGGCATTATTGAACCCTCCACCAGCTGTGCCACTGTGCCATCCTACTTAGTTCTCTTGTATCACCTGGGTAAAGACATTTCTTCTCATCTCAGTACTGAATGGTTGACGTTATTTTGAGATAGTGACATCTGGTCCTAGACAACCCAGCCGGAGGAAGCATCGTCCTTGTGTATACCCTTCCAAGCCCTGTGAGAAATTTGTATGTTTCATTGAAATCGCCTCTCATTCTTCAAAACTCCAGCAAGTATAGGCCAGTTTGCTTAATCTCTCCTCATTGATTAATCCACCCATCCATTATTCAATTGGTTAAATTGTCATTGTGCTATATCAGTTGTTAGAGTGCTATATAATGAGTAGGTGCCAAAACACATACACAGTATTATTGCCAAACCTCTATATACCTTTAGAAATATCTCTTTACCTTTGGACTGAGATTCCTCTTTGAATAGTAGCAATATACCATTTGTAGAACATGCATGATAGCTTCCAATAATTTATGTACAGACACCAAGGTCCTTCTAAACATCAGCACTTATCAATGTTGCACCATTAAATAAATAATTAAAGTGTCCTTTCCATCTCTCGATCTCTCACTATTAAAACGTTTCCATTTTTTTTCTGTATCATAGTTGGTGGCTTCATATTTCCTTATATTATATTTCATCTGCCATACCCAACTCCATTCACTTTGCCTGCCTCTATCTCATTGACGACGCTCTGCATCCATCTGACAGCTCACACTAATTGCACTTTGCATAATCAGCAAATTTTGATAATTACACTTAATCGCTTTTTCTAAATCATTGCTACAAATTGGAAACAGCCCCGGCACCTGAATCTAACTCTGTGACATTCTGCTAGTTATCATCTTTCATCACAAAACCGTCCATTCTATCTCTACTTCTGCTATTAACATACAAATGTGGATGGGTTGGTTGGTAAGATTGCAGATGGCGCCAAGATTGTTGTGGTCACATATTGTGAGGAAGGCGATCAAAGTATACAGCAGGATGTAGATCAGCTACAGAAATCTGCAGAGAAATGGCAGATGATGTTTGATCCAAGTTTGAGGTGTTGCACTCTGGGAAGTTGATTTTAAGAGGAAAATATACAATTAATGGCATGACTGTTAACAGCGTTGATATACAGAGGGATCTTGGGGTCCAAGTCTATCGGTCCTTGAAAGTAGCACCGCACATAGAAAGATTGGTAAAGAAGGCACATATTATGTTAGTTTTCATAGGTTGGGTTGGATTGTTTTCTCTGATAGAAGTATACAGGTGCACAACCTTTTATCCGAAAGCCTTGGGACCAGACACTTTTCGTAATTCGGAATTTTTCGGCTTTCGGATTGGAAGATTTTTAGCGTAGATTTTAACGGCTGGCTCAGTGGTAGAATGCTCGGCTCATATCCGCAAGGTCGCGAGTTTGCGCCTCGATCCCGGCAGTTACTCGATCGTGAGTTTGAGTCTTCAATTTAGTTTTTTCTTGCAGAATAGGAGAGAATAGGGAGGGTTAGGCTGGGATCATTCTCTGCGAGATTATCTTAGTGCGGGAGACAAGTGTAGGAGAGGTGTACTGACTGTGTGGGCAGAACTTTGGGAGTGATTGCCCACCATTCTCAAAAGCCGCTGTGTCTCCCTGTCCCTCCAACTCCAGAGGAATCCGCTCCTCAATGGGCCATTACGGCGACAAGTGGCAGTTCGCCCACAGCCCGAGCTGCGCAACCCCAAGAACAAGACGTACCTTGTACACCATCAGCTTCTGCCCCTACGGGGAGCGTGTTCCTCTGGAGTTGGAGCGGGGCTGGGCTGGAGTTGCTGATCTGGGATCTCCGTGCTTGCAGTGGGCCTGGGGGTCGGTGTCCCGATGAGGGGGCGCAGCTCGGGCTGTGGGCGAACTGCCACTTGTCACCGTAGTGGCCCATCGGGGAGCGGCTTCTGGTGGTCCTGATGTCTCTCAGCTCCTGTCCAGGGCGGTGGCCGGAGACGTCAGGACCAACAGGAACCCGCTCCCCGATGGGCCGCTACAGCGACAAGTGGCAGTTCGCCCACAGCCCGAGCTGCGCCCCCTCACCCACAACCCTGGTTCCTCTGGAGTTGGAGCGGGGCCGGGCTAGATCTGCTGCTGGCTGTGAGTCTCTGGGATCTCCGTGCTTGCAGTCGGTGTCCCGTTGGTCCTGACGTCTCCGGTCATCCCCCTGGACTGGAGCTGAGACTGGGAACTGGTACCGCCCTTGCCCCTTCCCTCTGCAACTGCAAACAACCCCACAGTTCCCAGTCTCAGCTCCTGTACAGGGGGGTGGCAGGAGACGTCACAGCCCGAGCTGCGCCCCCTCATCCACAACCCCAAGAATAAGACGTACCTTGCACACCATCAGCTTCTGTCCCTACGGGGAGCGTGTTCCTCTGGAGTTGGAACGGGGCTGGGCTGCTGCTGGCTGTGGGTCTCTGGGATCTCCGTGCTTGCAGTGGGCCTGGGGATCGGTGTCCCGTTGGTCCTGACGTCTCAGGTGACTGGCACTGACCTGCTGGCATCGCTTACGTGAAGGAAGTGCAAAGCCCCCGCACCGGTGCAATGGGCGGGGAGCTGGAGAGGGGAGGGAAGGGGTCACACACATGGCCGGGACGCAGAGGGGTGTAGGTGAGGTGAAACTGAAGGGAGCGACAATCTGCTGCTGCCTGCCTGCTGAGTTAAAAAGTTCCCACGCAAGACTCACGATACACTGTGTATCGTGAGTCTACCGTGGGAACTTTTTAACTCAGCGGGCAGGCAGCAGCAGATTGTCAATTATTAACCCTCCCGCGCAATATACCCTCACCTTCTCTTTTATGAATGGGGATTTAGTTCCCCTTTCTTCGAGGACCGACCGGAGGTTCCGCTGTCACCTCTGCGGGCCGCCCTCGTTGAACGTCTTCAAGGACCTTTCTTCAAGGACCGAAAAAATGTCCGCTATTCGGAGGTTTTCGTTATTTGGATGTTCGGATAAAAGGTTGTGCACCTGTATAATATTATGAGAGCCATCGATAGGATTGGCAGTCAAAACATTTTTCCCAGGATTAAAAAAAACAAACATACTGTAGCTTTAAGGTGAGAGGGGCAATGTTTAAATAAAATGTGCGGGTCAAGATGGTGAGTGCTGTAATATGCAGCAAGGGGTGGTGGTTGAGGCATTATGATAATGGGATTTACAAGGAATTTTGGATAGGCATATGGATATGCAGCCAATGGAGGGATACAGATTATGTTCATGCACATAAGAGTTTGTTTTGGCATCATGTTTGGCAGGCATTGTGGACTAAAGGGGCAGTTCTTGTGATGTACTGTTCTATGTTCCATGTTCCATCTATTTCCCAGAATGGAAATGCAAAATACTAAAAGCCATTTGTTTAAGGTGAGATAGAGAAAGTTCAATGGAGATTTACGTGGCAAATTCTTTACACAGAAAATGGTAGGTGCTTGGAACACATGGCCAAGAATAGTGATGGAAACAGAAACAACCGCAATGTTTAAGCTACATTTAGACAGATACATTTAGACACCCCATCGGGTGATGCCATCGAGTGTGGCAGCCTCGCCAGCAGCTGTCCGTCCTTTCACACTTTTCTGTTATATTTAATATGTCTAACAGTTTGTTTTAAAGATTTCTTAGTCTTTTTATATGGGGGGTGGGGGGAAAGGGGTAAACCATTTCCCAGTCACTACCTGGTCGTAGATGCATCTTTTCTTGGAAAGATGCATGGAGTTCTGATCATCCCAGCGAGAGGGCCTGAATATGGCGGCGACTGTGGAGGGCTCAAAGGCCCCGACCATGGGCGAACAAAGAGGAAGATGACTGAAATTTATTGCCGTCCCTCACAGTGGAAAACGTTTTTGTTAAATTCTAATGTGTATTGTGTTCTTTTTTTCATATGGCTGTATGTTAATTCAAATCTCACTGTACCAATTGGTGCATGTGACAATAAATAAAACTTGAACTTGAAATTGAATGCTTGACCGGGCAGGAAATTGGCAGATATAGAACACATGCAAGCATATTGCAGATTAAATTGACATTGTGCTCAGCAAGGCACTGTGGACAAAAGGTCCTGTTCCTGTGCTGTACTGTCTTATATTATTTGTAAGTTAGGTTTATTTGTATACCAATATTGCATACCAATACCAGAAATTAGTATTCATATAATGGACGCCATTTTAACTCAAAGCTCATGAAATTGGATGTGTTGGTGAGATTGCAGTAATATTTACAGTATGTTCATTCCACTTCTAAATTAGGTGAAATTCCACCCTTTTTTCTGAACTGCTTTTCAACATAGTGCATTACCAATTCTGCGTATCATTTGCAACTATCGTGAATCTGGCACATTATTAAATGTGTAAGAAGGAACTGCAGATGCTGGTTTAAACCGAAGATAGACATAAAAAGCTGGAGTAACTCAGAGGGACAGGCAGCATCTCTGGAGAGAAGGAATGGGTGATGTTTCGGGTCGAGACCCTTCTTCAGAATGTTAGGGATAACAGAAACGAGAGATATAGACGATGAAGTGGAGAGATAAAGAACAATGAATTAAAGATATGCAAAAATGTAATGATGATAAAGAAAACAGGCCATTGAAAGCTGTTTGTAGGGTGAAAATGAGAAGCTAGTGCAACGTTGTTGGGGGAGGCATAGAGAGAGTGGGAATGCCGAGACTACCTGAAATGAGAGAAATCAATATTCACACCACTGGGCTGCAAACTGCCCAAGCAAAATATAAGATGCTGTCCCCCCAATTTGCGTTTAACCTCACTCTGTCAATGGAGGAAACTTTGGACAGAAAGGTCTGTGTAGGAATGGGAAGGAGAATTAAATTGTCCAGCAAACGAGAGATCAGGTTGATTCAGATGGGCAGAGCGAAGGTGTTCAGCAAAACGATCACCCAGTCTGCATTTGGCCTCGCCGATGCATAAGAGTTCTCATCTTGCACAATGGATACAGTGGAGGAGGTTGGAGTAGGCGCAAGTGAACCTCTGCCTAACCCGAAAGGACTGTCGTGATCCCTGGACAGAGTCGAGGGAGGAGGTATAGCGACAAGTGTTACATCCTCTGAGGTTGCAGGGGAAGGTACCTGGGAAGGGACAGGTTTTGGTGGGAAGGGATGAGTTAACCAGGGAGTTGCAGAGGGAACGGTCTCTGCGGAAGGCAGAAAGGGGTGGAAATGAAAAAGGGGCTAGTGGTGGGATTCCATTGGAGGAGGCATATATTTTGGAGGATTATGTGTTGTATATGACAGCTGATGGGGTGGAAGGTAAGGACTAGGGGGACTCTGTCTCAGTTGCGTCGAGGGGAGGGCAAGGAAGGGCGGAGCAGTGTGGTACCGAGGAGACATGAGTGAGGGACTCCTCTATGATGGGAGAGGAGAACCCCAATTCCCTAAAGAATGAGGACATCTCGGATGTTCTAGTATGGAACACTCATCTTGGGCATAGATGCGGTGTAGACAGAGGAATTTGGAGTAGAGGATAGAGTCTTTGCAGGAAGCAGGGTGGGAAGAAGTGTAGTTGAGATTATTAAATGTGTTGCCTTACAATACTTTGTTTACAGGAAATTCAAGGTCTGCAAATTTCATAACTATTATTCAATAATAATGCAAGCAGTTCTGTCTGTTCCTTATACCTGAACACCTATGGAGGTAAAACATGTGTCTGCTGGGTTACAAGAACACTGAATATATGTAGATTAATACTTCACAGATAACTTCTTAATTACATTTCCTGCTGAGTCCTTTCAGTATAAACCAATGCTACTCTATCTGCAGTCATTTCACACAACCAAGTGAGCACAGAGTGTGGTGTAGTAATTGAGTCATTTACAGTGTGATTCAACTGAAGAGCATAATTAAATACATTGTTGGATACTGTTTGTGGACTACTAAGCATTGTTGTGAGAATAAGTGACTATTAATATCTATTTTTTCTGATGATTACCACTTGCATGATTAGTTATTTTGTGGCCCCCAGGTTAAAACGATGGTCAGGGGTTGTGTGATAAAGCCTTTTTGCATCAAACAAAGTTTTTGACCAATTTCAAAGCATTTCCAAGATGAAGTATATTAATTAAGCGTTCTACTTCAGCAAGGAATTTACATACTGGAATAAAAATGTGCAAGAGTTCAAAGTAAATGCTATATGGACTGAATCACATGGGCATTGGTCAGCATTTTCACTGGGTTCAGCTGTTTCTTGTTGAAAACATCTATGGCATAAACAGACACACATTAAGTCTGGGACAAGCTGAGTGTTGGTTACCTGATGCACCTGTCACATGGCATCATGGGTCCACTGGCAGAACCACAATTCCCCAACACCAGGTCACTCTGATTTATCAACGTCAAACCTGCCATGGTATCTGGATAGACAAAATGCTGGAGTAACTCAGCGGATCAGGTAGCATCTCTGGAGAAAATGAATAGATGACATTTCGGATCGAGACCCTTCTTAGTTAGATAAGACCTTTTTTTTTTAAATGTTACTTTGTTTTTAATTATTTCTAAGTCCTTTGTTGCATTTTAAATTAATTTATATTTCTTTATACTTAAAAAAAAAAAATTTAAGAATTTTAAGCATTTGCAAAATTATTTTAAGTGGCTCAAACCATCAGCCATTTGGGCATTCTGGAGCAGTGTCTCAATAAGTCTCTGCTTGAGGCTCTCTTGTCATTAAAGCCAGCTGATAAATTACTGGCCAGCAGGGATGCACAATGAGCTCATTGAACACTCTACACTTGCCTAGCTGGCAGGCAGGTGCCACAGGTGGCAAGCCCCGAATTCAGATCAACTTGGCTCATTGTAAGATTCTCTCATTTCAAAATTTTTATTTTAATCAAGAATCATCCATTCATTAAAATGCACGTTAAATCTTGTTTGTTAATATGATAAGAGAGCCCAGTCTTGATATTTCATTCAGTCAATTCTCTTAAGTCATAGAGGTTCAGGGCAATATTTTAATATCATGAGATTGCTTTTCAGATTATATTACTTAATGAAAAAATAGCTCAGGGTAAACCATTAGTTCATACTGAATGCAGTAACACGGACAAAGTACGTACAGAAAAATTTCAGAGCAAATTAAAGTCCCTTTACTGATTAATTAACATAAAGGGCTTGGATGTTAGATAATGAAAATACTGCTACGGATAAACAGATATAGATTCTGGTGTTCAAACTAGAATATAATTGCTATTTATTGACTTTCTGATATGAACACAATTTTGTAATACTTTCTGCTGCTAAATTGAAATAATCTTCAGCTTGTTAGAACAAACAGACAACCTGCTGCTGAAGATTTGTTTTAATTCCCCAGGAATTTAGTTATAATACGATACGATAAACTTTATTGATCACCGAAAGGAAATTGTTCAGCCAACAATTACAACATACAACAAGTTACACAAAAACTTGAGAATAAAAATGACAAAAAAAGAAAAGGACATGATATATATCCATAGACTGTTACCTTGTGCTATTTAGTTTGGAATCTTCTTTGTTTTCTTTTCTATTTAGGGGTGATTCTTCAGTAAGTGTCTACTTTGAGGTTTCTGGAAACATGATTGTAAAACTTAAATGTTTACAACTTTGAATGTTGTTTCACATAGATGAACATCGCTACTATGGGGAAAAATATGTTTGGCGCAAACCTTTAGAGAATTTAATTTATTTTTTCCATTTCTTTTTCCCGGTTGCCCATTGCATTCAGTCATATCCGTCGCATTTTTATGATGAACAACACTGTAAAATATAATCGATTTAAGAATATAAAATCAAATTTTTGTTGCAATCTTTCAAATTATAGAGTATCTTCCTCAAATAAACCACCCAAAAAAAAAAAAAAATAGTAACGCATTGATTTTAAATCTTCGTAACAGTTTACTGCCGGAAAAAGTGGTGATTTTCAGTAAGAATGGTAACCGTCACATAACTTTTCACCAACTTCCTCTAAAACCTTTTAACTTCAGATGAATAGGCTGAAGCATGCTGTTCATTTATCAATTACAATTGATATTTATGGTTATTGTTGTATTATTTTACACATTATGAGCATAAAATGCTCATGTGAAGAAAATGACACAATGTGATGGTGAAGACCAATCAAGGCATCTCCATCACGCTGAGTCATAATGTCACATGACGGAGAAGACTAAAACTATCTTAATGCTCCAACAGTTGCTAAAGGTTGAGAACAGGAAGCAACATAGTGAACAGGGATTAGTGTTTCCTTAATACTGGTGTTTCATTCATTTTTATCAATTTTTTCATGTGAAAATACATAGAATCCAGTTTAATCAGGTGAATTTTCAATACACTATATAACAATTTTGAACAGTTCTCAAAGCAAATACAATATGTGTATAACAATTCTTAAATAACAGTTTTTAACAGTTTAACAGTGTACTGCTTAGTATGAATGTGCCAATGTTTAATCAATATTGTCAAGTACAAGAATTCCTTTCCAGAAATCTATATCAAACTGGTGATGCCTGTTGGTCACTTTCTCAGGTGGTGGTATCCAAGTTATGGCATTATCATAATTATACCATATCTTGCCTTCCCTCGCTGGCCAAATGAATTTATTGTTCCCCACTCTTGCCATGGAATTCACCTCTATTGAGTCCTCATCTACATCATTAATAACGCCCGGATACGGTTGGCCCTCATACAACATCACACAGAATTCACCAATCTTGGCATTCGCAAATGTCACAAGTTTCAGAATGCTCTCGTGATTTTACTGTCCTTTCCTCAGTTGTCCTTTCTTCGGTTGTCTTTTTTTCCTTTTGTCTTAACCTGGCCTGTGTTGTTTTAAAGCAGGGTATGCCATTGCAAAAGCAACTTAGCTCTCGATGGTCAACGATCTCAGGATCATCGGTGAATAGGACCTGCAGATCATAAAAAAAATATTACCAAAAGCAGACAAAATCATTCAAAGTACAAAGATATTGCAAAAAAATAACTCACTTGATGTATTTTCATAGTTCCCTGGACTGAGATCAGATCTGTTAGTGTTTTGTCATCAAACTGTTTGATTTCTTCCTCTGTCACAAGAACCAGATGTATACTTGTCACATTCTTGAGGGAGTCATATAGTTTATACGCATTTGGGATGTCTTTTCCTTGTGCCTCCATGTCTGCAGTTCTCTTCAAAACGCCTCCAATCCCATCTGGTGCCCCCCTTCCCATGTCCTGCTTCCATGAAGTTCCAAGTCACCTTCTGAAATCCGATGCTCTTCGCGATTGTTGATCCTAGCCAGAAGTTCTTTTTGTTTCCGTACTGTGTAGTTGGCCCGTCCGAAATGAAGTGCACTGTTGTTAAAGCTGGGTAACGCTCTCTAATTTCCCGCAAGACTGGGACAAGATGTCCGCAAATCCCAGAGGGACCGTGTCTTGTACAGGTCAATATGGTGCAAAATGAATTGCAGCCATCCACAGTATAATACACTCCAGTGTGCAATGATGCCTGTTGCTGGGATCCACCAAAGAGGGCACTTTGGACCTCCTCAGAGTACCTACAACCAGGGGAGGAAAACCCGGGGGGGGGGCAGAGGGGACACGTCCCCCCATGTTTTGAGAGGTGGGGAACATCCCCCCCAAGTTTTTGTCATCCGGATTTTAAAATCTCCGCTTTCCGCGAGACAGTGGAGGTGAGACTGCTGACCGAGGGCGCCGATTGGGCGAGAGAGACGTCGGTCAGCAGGCATTGAGGGCGGGACATGATGATTCAGTATGATGATTGGAGGAGGAAGGAGTGGTGGGGGGGGGGGGTGGGACTGAGGATAGAGTGCGGTGATTGGAGGAGGGAGACGTGCCTCATCCGTAGCCAGGATCGATCCCGGCCGGTCTCTGGCACCGTCCCATCCCCACCTGAGTGCCCCCCCCATGGGTGGCCAGAGAGGTCAGGAGTCAGACGGGAGCTGTACCCCCAGGCCCACAGCCAGTGCAGAGAAGCAGCGCTAAACCCAGCTCAACTCTGCCTGTCCCGTCAGGTTAACCTGCCTGGGCTTGCGGGAAATATGGCCAGTCCGGAGAAGCAGCGCTGGTGTCCCGTCAGTCCAGTCAGCGCTGTAGATTAACCCGGCAAGACAGGCAGAGTTGAGCTGCATTTAGCGCTAGATTGAGCCTCTGAAGCCTCGCGCATGTGTGTGAGTGTACGCATGCGCGCGCGGCCACCAAATAATTGTGTGTCCCCTGTCTCCCGGTCCCCTCCATATTTTGATAGCGAGTTCTGTGCCTGCCTACAACCATAATATTCTGAGCAGTTTATGTGCACTACAACAGACATTTAAATCAGGTTAGCCTTCAACTTCCTAAGCTGTGCACACTGATGGTAAATCTTGAAGCGATGCGTTGTATAGCGGTGCTTCAGCTGAGCATCATATTTCTTGCATAGTGAGAGGAGAGGAAGTTTAAACATCTCTTTCACAGTTACATTGGTTGCCTTTCCATCACCAAACTGCTTTACCTTAGTTTCCCACTGCTGATAATCAACATCCTTGTCATGTGCAGGCAGCTGGACGGAGACTTGTTTCCCCTGGTATGTTTTGCACTCACCATACATGCAAGCTTTGCCATAGATGTCGCAAACAGCTGACGATTGATTCTTCAACCATCGTTGTTAATCTTTCCACAGCTAGTTAATGATTCATGAGGTTCATGTTGGCACATCTTTTACACATGCAAGAGTCTAGGTCGCTGATTGTTGGTTTCACTACCCACCAGGGCCTTATCTTACAGAACATAAAGTGATGCATTGTCACCCCTTGATGTTCACACAGGAACTTTGCACGAAGAACTGTCAAGTGGTCATTTAACAGCCATTTCTGTTTCTGTATCTTGTTTCTCGTGATCATGTCTTTCTTGCCTGGCATTAGTCGGCTGTTGTCATCACGTTCATAGAAGTCAGTCACCATATTCTTTGTTTCATCGTTCACCCTGTCCCTTCTCTGCATCCTTTCATATCTCCACAGCACTGGTCAAGAGAGCCCAGCAGCGACTACACCCTCTCCGAAGACTACGGAAAGCAGGTCTCCCCACTACACACCTACGAACTTTTTATAGGGGGACAATCGAGAGCACATTAACCTACGGCATCACTTCCTGGTTCGGGAGCTGCAAGGCGTACGAACGGCACCAACTAGACAGGATTGTGAAGACCGCCAGCAGGATTATTGGTGCTCCACTCCCTTTCCTGCTGGACATATACAGGAAGAGATGTATCAGCAGAGCCATCTCCATCATCAAAGACCCCTACCACCCATCGCATCACATATTCTCCATCCTGCCATCTGGGAAGAGGTACAGGAGCATTAGCTGCAAAACCAGCAGGATGCTCCTCAGCTTCTTCCCGCAGGCTATAAGACTGATAAACGGACTTTGCCCCCTGCCAAAGTATCGCGCACCAACCACCAACCTGGACACACTGCAGCAGAGCCACAGTCGTGCCGCTGCCGATCGGAACGCCTGTTGATGTTTAGTAGAGAGTAGAGTTTTTAATTTGTTCATGATATATGTATTTTTATTTCTATTTATTTTTACTGCACACTGAATGGACACTGGTTGAGCAACATTTTTTTGTTTCCTCTGGGTATGTGAGTACTCAGGAAAATGACAATAAAGATATACTATACTATACTATACTATACTATACTATACTATACTATACTATACTATACTAACTCAAGTTTTTGCCAACATCTTTCGGGTTAAGGCGATGTTCATTAATGCCAAGCGCCGATGACATGCATTTAGACATCCTGTATTTCCTCAAGATATTGCCTGTGGCAATTTGTCCTATCTTCTCTTTATTCCGCTGCACATTGTTCCGCCGATACTTGTAACGCAATTCATCAAGGAGTGCATGGTGAAAGACAAGTGTTTCAGCGACAGAGCTGTCCACTATAAAATGTCTTAGGAGCTTCCTCATTTTCGAACGTGGCGAATCTCTCTCAAGCAACTGTTCTTTCATCCTAGGTAGTCAAAAATACTGGAGAAACTCAGCGGGTGAGGCAGTATCTATGGAGCGAAGGAAATAGGCAACGTTTCGGGTCGAAACCCTTCCTCAGACTGTTGAATCTTTTCTTCCACTTCACCACCAGTCTTTCTTGTCCCTGTAATTGTCTCTTTATGGCCTCCAGTTGTCAAATTTTCTTGACCTTCATACGGCCTCTTGTGGTCCTCTGATCAACTGGTCATTGTGGAGTTGATGGAGGCAGATTTGCAGCATTTTGAATCACTGGTGTTAATGGAGGACTGTCTGGAGCGAGCACGATATGTCTTTGAACTTTTGCACCAAATGCTTCTTATTTTTCACTGCTGCCCATACACTTCTCTCTGCAACTGGAGCATAGCTCACTTTCTTGCAATTCCATTCTTTTTCCAGTTACTGCGCTCTCAGCGCTGGGTCATTCTTGTGATAATCACGGTAGCTCTTGGCACGTTCTGCTGGTGTACGAGCCATTCTGTAATATATGAAAATTGAAAACTTACTTTAAAACTTACTGGGGATCTGGATCTGGGGCTGGGGATCTGGGGATCTGGATCTGGTGCTGGGGATCTGGATCTGGGCTGGGGATCTGGATCTGGGGATCTGGATCTGGGATCTAGCTTTGGGGCTAGCATTGGGGCTAGCGTTGGGGCTAGCGTTGGGGCTAGCGTTGGCGTTGGGGCTAGCGTTGACGTTAGCGTTGGCGTTAGCGTTGGCGTTGGCATTAGGGTTAGGGAAGAAAAGATAAGCTGGAGGAGCTGGAGATGGAGCTAGATGGAGATCGGGGGTTAAGTTACGGAGGTGGCGTGACTGGTATGGTGGCCCAAGCCTTTAACCCAGCATGACCTCGCCGGAAGGCCATACCTGGCCATATCGTTTGGACGAACGGCACATGGCAGGAATGCACCTGCAAGTTCAAATCAAAAAAAATTTTCTCTACGACTTCAACCGTTCAGAGATGGCAGTGATTAAAGGTAGCTACCTGTTATGCACCAAAAAGCAGTGTTTTCACACGCTTCTGGTTTCACAGATCAGGAGAAATTCACAAGGTAGGTAACTAACGAAGTCCACAATCTTTTGATGGCGGAGGTTCGCGTCCATTTGAAAAAAACTGTAATTTTTGGGGGAAAATGGTAAGATTTAAAATTTTATCAAGATAGAGAAATTTTAGTTATTTTAGTTTCAGATAAATCCCCCATTAAAAAAATGAGCTGACTTGAAATTTCACAAGTAACCATCGGGACATATGGTAACGATCGGGACAAGGGGGGGGTGGGGGGGGGGGGAGGAGTCGAACATCGGGAATTTAAAAAAAAAACACTTTATTCATTTAGGGTTTAATAGTAAGATTAAACGAGAACATACCAGTTTGAAGTTTGATCTTGATTTTATGAGGAGTTACGATGAGCGATTATGTGAAGAAGGGCCGTCCGTCTGCGTGCGCGTCAAACTTCAAAGCAGCGGTGTTAAATCACAGATAAAAAGAAGACCTGAGAATAGTAAGATTGTGAAGAAACTAGAACTTCCATATGACCTTGATAGTATGAGGGTGGGAGCGGTGGGCACGTAATCGCTCATCGTAACTCTTCATAAAATCAAGATCAAACTTCAAACTGGTAAGTTCTCGTTTAATCTTACTATTTTACTTCGGAGTCACGTGAGTGACTACGTGAAGATTTCAAAGCTCTGTGATTTTACGCCGGTTACGAATCCAGGCGTCACACACTGAATGGATTGACTATGGATGCGTGTAATCATTAAAGCATTCAGACATTACGTAGTTAAGTAAAGAAACTGATGCTTTAAATGAAAGAAAAGTTTAAAAAAAAGTTACCTCTCCCAACCTTGGGTGGGAAACTAAGGGACAGAACTTAAAATGGTACGTGCAAACACCCCCAGTCCGGTTATGGGTTTGTTAAAAAACCGGTGGACCGTTATTTCATTCGTCCATCCTGCAGCCACTAGGATGTCGTCAAGGGGCACGTCCATAGCTCTTGCTACCGACGTAAATGCAGCCCTGGTGGAGTGAGATTTAACCATATAAATGTTTACTCCTGCTACCGCCATTACCTCTTTTGACCATCTGGAGATGGTTTGAGTTGACCCCTTTTGGTGTGTTTTTTTTAAGACTGATGAGGACCGATTGTTCTGAGCCTCTGAGATTCTCCGTAACTCTCAGATAGTGGTGTTAGTATGTTACCACCCACACAACCGTTGGTCCTCTGGATATGCCAAGAACTGGATCTCCATCCCTGGCATTCCTGGCCTGCTCTGTTTTATCAGGTTCCTGATTAGGAATGTTATCTTGTTCATATTGGTGGTCATGTAGTCCAACCGTAGCTTTTGCAGTGTCTGGACTCTTTGTCAGCATACCACCTTCAGGGTTAGTTATAGGCGGTCCCCACTGTCAAAGTAGGGTTTGTACCATGCTCACATCCCATGTGTCAGTGTACCTTGGCCTTGGAGGTCTTAAAATGTAAATTCCCTTCATGAATTTTGTTGTAAAGGGGTGCGTTCCTATCGAACTGTGCCCTGCTTCCGGCATCAGATTGGAGGAGAGTGCGCCTCTGGCACTATAGATGCACTATAACTTAGTTTATAGTTATAGTACAGTTGATAGGAACGACAAGACATCCGTTATCCGAACTGTGTTGTATTTGTTCGGACAGTCCTATGCCTTGAAATGGCCTCCTCAGAATCTGCAGACCAACAAGTTATACGTTCATGTAGTGGATGATTGCTCCCTGTAACTGGGTTCACTAGGTGGTCCCTGCTCTTGGGTACAGCCATTACTGGCTGGACTATAATTCCCCAAATTTTTGGGGACCAGGCTTGAGTAGGCCAATCTGGCACTACCAATATGCCTGTGGCTTAGTCTTGCTTGATTTTTTTCAAGCATCGGTTTGTGAGACAAATTGGCGGAAAGCATACATAAACATTCCTCCCCAATTGAGGGAGAAAGCATCCACTGCCTTGCTCCTGGATCCAGCTCGCAGGACACATATCTGGGTAACTAATGGTTAGTCTAGATAGAAACGGATCAACATCTGGTATGCCAAATCGTGTAGTTATTTTGTTAAATACTGTCTGATTCAACATCCATTCTGTGTTGTTATTAAACATTCGTGATCCAGCATCTGTCACAGTGTTATATCTACCTCGTAGATTTCCCAAATATTGCTCTCGATACACCAGTGCCAAATGAGGTTCGACAATCTGTAGTAAGATACAGATTTTACACCACCCTTGTTAATGGATATATGCCACCGCAGTGGTGTTATCAATCTGAATTTGAACAAGCACCAGTTGCATATCGCTACAGAGAACCTTGAGTCCATATTGTGCCCCCAACAATTCTGGGTAATTGATTCCATGTGTTGGGGAATTACAGACTCCTGCTCATTCCATCTGCCCCCACAGCTTTAGACTGTGTTGGTGTCTCCCCATCCTTAGCCGCTTGCATAGGTCTGAAGAACCCTCGATGGCTTTCGAGCAAAATATCCCTGAGCTGTCTCCCATTCGTTATCCACCATAGTTATTCAACAATGGCCTCTGCTGGCAATCCATAGTTTGCCAATTCGGCTTGCATGTAATCTGAGTGTTCGTTCCTTTGCTTGCTGTAAGTTTCGGTAATGCAAAGGCCCGTACTGCTGGGAATGCAGCTACTATTTGCCAATTACACTCGCTGTTTTCCTGATAGATGGCTAGAATTTGACAATCAGGTCATTGCAGGCTTAATTAATATTGTCGTTTGCCCCTAGGCAAAGTCACCAACATATTTACTGTTTTTGATAGTAAATTCTAGGTAATCAATTACCCTTGTAAGTGTCAATTTTGATTTAACTGGATGGATGAGGTAACCAATTCTTTCAAACAGGGTTTTGGTTTGCTTGACTGATGCTTCTGCCAATTCTTGGTGAGTCCAAAATGAAAATGTCCTCCAAATATGCCATTACTATGTGGTTTTGAGACCTTTGTAGTCCCAGAATTGGTTTCCGTAGTTTAGTCAATAGTCTAGGAGCTGATGTCAACACATTTGGTAGAGCCATGCCATCCAGTTAAACTTCAAATATCTCCTGTTCTTAATGAATAGACACCGAATAGTATGCATCTTTGAGGTCGATGCATGCCATGTGACCATTTTATAGGAAGCTCCTATAAAACAGTAGTTAGACCGTAACAAAAAATTGCTGTTTCTAAAAGTCTGTACTGCACAAATGAGTTAAACCTGGATGAAGTGACATCCTCCATCTGTCACCTGTCCTGGAAGGCAAGCCTGCCCAAAATACTGGCTCTGCCTTGAAGACAATTCCGGTCCGAGTTCCAAGTCTGCTTGGAACCTATGTATGTTGTGCAGTAAAAAATAATCACATGTTGTTATCTGTTTTTTAAAACCAGATCTGAAATTCATGTTATTGTCATTTTGAACAAAAACACAAGAGTAAAATTACCAACATGTAACTGGTCCACAATCCCTTGTTTCAGTAAACCCAGACCCACCTACCTCCATGGATACCGGTGGTCTGTGGTAAGCCCAAAGGCCCCTGATGCGGGTTCCTTTTCTCTCCTTGATTCGGAGTTGGACTGGTAGGAAGTGTGGATTCCATGTTTCTCCTGACCTCTGCTTGGGTCTTGGTCTGAAAACCTTATCATACTGAGCCTGCCTTGTCGGACAATTCTGGCCATAATTTTGAGTCTGCCTTGAAAGACGACTCTGATCATATTTCCGTGCCCAGCTTTCAAGCTACCACCGGCTTCAGTGAACTGCTTACCCCCTATGGAGGTGTGGGATATGTTGTCGCCTACTGATGAAGTTTGCTTGTCGTTGGTACCTTGATTGGTCCGACAGCTTTTGCTTCCTTCTTCTGGTCTTACCTGAAGAGAAGATTCGGCGGCTGGTTTCTCCAAAGTCACCCTGATAGCGCTGTTCCCTTGCCGACATTTGTGCGGATATTCTGCCAACTGCTGTCTCTTGAGGCCATATGCATGTGCTTCAGTATGTTCATACTTTAATTCGAGATCAGTTACCTATTGATCTCGAAACCAAATTTTGTTTGAACGTCATATGAGGTTCAAATGACAAATAAATGGTATTGTATAGTATTGTAATTCAAGATCAGTCACCTACTGATCACTCACACTCCCCCTCCATTGAGAGTGAGATTTGTAGGTAGCCCTGAAAACAGGTGCTGCCGCAGGCCCCTGAGGATACATGCGCTGACATGGCCCCTCCAGCGGGCCTAAATGAGATTCTTGCTTTGGGTCAGACTGAAACTGACCGTGAATGCTCCTCTCCTCAGAGCAGGAGACATTTTCTAGATCTCTATCCAGGGAAGCACCCAGTGGAACCTGGATGATTGCAGAAGTATTTCTTTTCTTTTGTGCTTATTATTTATTTTATGTAAAGCTCTTTGGTGCAAGTTAACTTAAACAGTGCTATATAAGTAAAAGTTACTTACTTACTTCCTTTCTTCTGCTTGTCCCTGGGAAGGTTCCCCCCCCCCTGCTTTTGTACTCTGATTCAGAGTGGTTTCTTCCATATGTACTTCCCTCTCCAATGGGGAAGACATTGGGTTGCCCCATTATGCGAGGCTCCCGGTACTGCCTGCTGTAGGCCCGGGCTGACACAGCTCTATCCTTAGAGTAGGTCATTGTTGGAGCAACTTCTCCAAAAAGTTGCTCTTATGTGGGAGAGTCGTCCTCAGACGCTCTCCGTTGAGGGAGGGTATCCCTTTCCCTCCCCGGACTCTTCTGAGTCAATGGGTTGTTTGACTTGCGGGTGGTTTTCCCCATACTGCAGGACCACCAACGGAGCTCTCCTCCTGCAACAAGTCTCCTGCCGGTTCAGCTGCCGGCGCTGTGTCGGGAAACACCGTTGCTCGCTACTGGGAAATGCTGCGGTCTTCGGCATTCGACTTTCCCGCGGACCGTCTCCTCGACATCTGGGCCCTGAAACTACAAAAAGTTTCAAGCCCGAAAGAACGCAGGTAAGTGATTCAACTTTCCTTACCTGCCATCCTAACGGCCTGGGAGGATGCAGTGCCTCTGCCAGTCCATCGCGCGTTGCGTTCAGATGTAATGACGCGCACGCAGACGGACGGCCCTTCTTCACGTAGTCACTCACGTGACTCCGAAGTAAAATCATTATTTATGAAGATTATGATTATTAACAATATAGAAAAAGAAGAAATGGGATCGAATTATGGATTTTCCTTATATGCAGCATCAAAGAGCGGGACACCAAATTAGACACTTACTGAAGCATCACCCTTAGATGTTCTGTGAGTGATGACAAGCAAATCTTTAAATTTTTTGCTATAACAGACAGTGTAAGTGGTCATAGGGCACTTAAAATAGTACAAAGATTTGTAAGCGACAACATGGATTTACAATAAGGAAGGTAGACAAAAATGCTGGAGAAACTCAGCGGGTTGAAGAAGGGTTTCAGCCCGAAATGTTGCCTATTTCCTTCGCTCCATAGATGCTGCCTCACCCGCTGAGTTTCTCCAGCATTTTTGTCCACTTTCGATTTTCTAGCATCTGCAGTTCCTTCTTAAAAACTTCATGAAAAGGAACATGCGTTTAACACATTTTAGGATTCTTTCAGGTTTCAGTAACTAGAAATGGGGTACTGATTGGGGATGATCAGCCATGATCACATTGAATGGCGGTGCTGGCTCGAAGAGCCAAATGGCCTACTCCTGCACCTATTGTCTATTGTCTTTACTCAGTACTTTGTTGATGCACCTTTGGCAGCGATTACAGCCTCAGGTCTTCTTGGGTATGATGCTACAAGCCTGGCACACCTGTATTTGGGTAATTTTTCTCATTCTTCTCTGCAGATCCTCTCAAACTCTGTCAGGTTGTATGGGGAGCATCAATGCATGGCTATTTTCAGGTCCCTCCAGAGATGTCCGATCGGGTTCAAGTCCGGGCTCTGGCTGGGCCACCCAAGGTCATTCACAGACTTGTCACGAAGCCACTCCTGCATTGTCTTGGCTGTGTGCTTAGAGTCATTGTCCTGTTGGAAGGTGAACCTCCGCCCCAGTCTGAGGTCCAGAATGCTCTGGAGCAGGTTTTCATCAAGGATCTCTCTGTAATTTGCTCCATTCATCTTTCCCTCAATCCTGACTAGTCTCCAAGTTCCTACCACTGAAATACATCCCCACAGACTGATGCTGCCACCACCATGCTTCACAGTAGATATGGTATTGGCCTGGTGATGAGCAATGCCTGGTTTCCTCCAGACGTGATGCTTGGCATTCAGGCCAAAGAGTTCAATCTTGGTTTCATCAGACCAGAGAATCTTGTTTCTCATGCCTTTTAGCAAACTCCAGCTGTCATGTGCCTTTTACTGAGGAGTAGCTTCCATCTGGCCACTCTATGATAAAGGCCTGATTGGTGGAGAGCTGCAAATACAGTTGTCCTTCTGGAAGGTTCTCCCATTTCCACAGAAGAACTCTGGAGCTCTGTCAGAGTGACCATCGGGTTCTTGGTCACCTCCCTGATCAATGCCCTTCTCCCCCGATTGCTCAATTTGACCGGGCAGCCAGTTCTATTAAGAGTCCTGGTGGTTCCAAAATCCTTCCATTTAAGAATGGTGGAGGCCAATGTGCTCTTCAGGACCTTGGTTTGGTTTTTGCTCTGACACGCATTGTCAATTGTGGGACCTTATATAGACAGGTGTGTGCCATTACAAATCATGTCCAATCAATTTAATTTACCACTGGTGGACTCCAATCAAGTTGTAGAAACATCTCAATGATAATTAATGGAAGTAGGATGAACCTAAGCTCAATTTTGAGTGTCGAGCAAAGGGTCTGAATACTTATATAAATGTGATATTTCAGTTCTTTTGCTTTGCAAAAATTACTAATTACTTTGCAAAAATTTCTAAACACCTGTTTTCGCTTATTCAGTCTGGGGTATTGTGTGTAGATTGATGATAAAAAATGAATTCAATCAATTTTAAAATAAGGCTGTAACGTAACAAAATGTGGAAAAACTGAAGGGGTCTGAATACTTTCTGAATGCACTGTACATCCAAGCCATTTAGAAAATATCACAAACAGCAGTGGTCCCAGTACAGATCCCCATAGAACTCCACTACTCCACTAGTCACAGACCTCCAGCAAGAATATCTAACTTCCACCACAACCTCTGACTTTTATCAGTAACCAGTTCTGAATCTATATGACCAAATCACTGTGCATCATAATCTTCCGGATGAGCCTACCATGGGGGACTATCAAATGCCTTACTAAGATCCATGTGGACAACATCCACTGCCCTACTCTCCTCAAAAGGTTTGATCAAATTACTAATACATGATTTGTCATGTACAAAGCAATGTTGACTGTCCCTAATTTACCTATTCTCTTCCAAATGGGAGTAAATCGCATCCTGAAGAATCCTGTCCAATAGCTTCCCTACCGCTGACATGAGGCTTACTGGGCTATAATTCCCTGGTTTCACTCCACTTCCCTTCTTGAATAAAGGAACAGCATTGACTACACTCCAGTCCTCTGGGACCTCATCTGTAGCTACAGAATTTACAAAGATATTTGTCAAGGCTCCCCAAACCACCTCTCCTTTCTCTCTCAATAATTTGTGATAGATACCATCAGTTCCTGGGGATTTATTCACTTGAACATTCCTCAAGAGCCCCAACACATCCACCTTTTTCATATCAAACTGTCCTTGCAATTTAGTATTATCTACACAGATCTCACTGTTGTCCATGTCCTTCTCTTTGGTGAAAACAGATGCAAAGTATTTGTTTAGCACCATACCTACATACCCTAGACCTCAAGCAATAATTCCTTACTTAATCCAAATCTCAATAACCATTCGAGATCTTTCCCACTTTATTTATATTCCTCAAAACACCTGTCTAATTCCATCCTCTTAAATATTTCCTTCTCAACCTCATTCTCCTGCCTTCCTTTTCTTTCACAACCTCTTTCGTCATCCACAATTCCCTTATTCGTCATCCTCATCCCTCCTGCTTATTGGAACATGCCGGTTCTGAACTTCAATGAACTGGCCTTTAAACGACTCCCAAATGTCTGATGTGAACTTACTCAATACCAATTGTCCCAAGTATATCTTCTCCAGCTACTGCCTAATAATGTTGTAGTTTGTCTTGCTCCAATTTAGAACCTTCCCGCAAAGTCTGGCCTTCTCCCTATTGCAATCAATCTTAAAGCTTGTGGAGGTGTGATCACTGTTGCCAAAATGCACTCCCACTGAAACACCAATCACCTGGACAGGCTCATTTTCTAACACAAGGTCCAGTATGTTTGCTTCTCTTGTTGGACTATCCACATACTGCTTCAAGAAATGCTCTAAGTTATCTATATAACTAAAAGTCTCATCTTGACCACTTCCTCTTGTTCTGTATATTGATTTTAGAAAAAACAATGCCACATACGGCTGTGATTTTGGGCCATCTTACTCAGAGTCCCCCTCTGCTGCACGGGACAAGAGAATTTTTCCCATCGATGAAAAATAAAATAATTATTAGTGTTTAAAAAATGTTGAGATTCTCTCTCCTGAAGGCCACGTCCCTTCCGGAGGGACTATAAAACCCGGAAGTGTGGAGGTGCCTCAGTTCTCTGCAAGATGGGGGAGCAAGAGGTCGCAATTTTCAGTCTGAGCTGTGAATAACACTGAGTTTTATAGTCCCTCCGGAAGGCAGCTCTAATTAGGCAAGGCAGCTCTAATTAGGCAAGGCAGCTCTAATTCGGCAAGGCAACTTGCTTCAGCACTTTCAAAACTAAAGGCAAGGCAGCTTACTTTAGCACTTTCAAAACTAAAGGCAAGGCAGCTTGCTTTAACACTTTCAAAACCAAAGGCAAGGCATTTTGCTTTAGGACTTTCTAAACCCAAGGCAAGGCAGCTTGCATCAGCACTTTCAAAACCAAAGGCAATGCAGCTTTCTTTAACACTTTCAAACAAAAACACACGTTCGCATTTTCAAACTACATTTTCAAACCATAGTAAGGGCACTGACATGTCAGTAAAACCACTCACAGTTTTGGAGACATGTGGTCAGTTTTATTCACAGCTCAGACTGAGAATTGCAACCTCTCGCTCCCCCATCTTGCAGAGAACTGAGGCAACTCCAAATTTCTGGGTTTTATATTCCCTCCGGAAGGGGCGTGGCCTTCAGGAGAGAGAATCTCAACATTTTTAAAACACTAATAACTCTTTTTTTTTCATCTATGATAAAAAATCCTCTTGTCGTGTGCGACTCCGAGTGAGATGGCCAAAAATCACAGCCGTAAATGGCAGCATTTTTTCTAAAATCAATATAAAGAACAACAGGTAGTGGTCAAGATCAGACTTTTAGTGATATACATTCTCTAATCTAGGCAGAATTTTGATAATCCTCTTCTGCACAATCTTCAAGACAACAAAACGCTTCCTGTAATGGGGCAACCAAAACTATACAATATATTACAAATGCAGCTGAACCAAATTCCTATAATTTGCAACATGAACTCCTATGCACAGAAGCATATCATACACATTCTTTACCACTCTTTCTACTTGTGTTGCTGCTTTCAGGAACTTTCATGAACTTGGACCCCATCAATGCCTTTAAGGGTCTCCCACCCTGCCTCTTATAAAGCCGCTATCCCTTACTCTCAACTTCTTCGTCTGCACCACATCTGCTACCAAGAAGAGGCTTTTCATTCTAGGACATCTGAGATGTCTTTCTTTACAAAAAGTGGTTTCCCACCTGCAATCTTAGTTGGATCCAGCACCTATGTTTACTCTGTGTCCTGCAGTTCTACTCTCACTCTCTCTCCCCTCAGATGGACCAGTTGCCCTGGTCCTCACCTTTCAGCCCACCAGCCTCCACATCGAACACACCATCCTCCGACATTTCCATCATCTCCAATGTGATCCCGCCCGTCACATCACCGCCTCCTTTCGCCTTCAGCAGAGACCACTCCCTCCGTAACTGTAGATTAACCCTTATTAATTCATGCCATTTATAACCTTCACCTCACATATGTGTATGCCACCCTCTACATGGTATTATGGTACTTCAAATCTCTCTCTCTCTCTCTCCCTCACACAAGCCAGCGGAGCCAGATGCAAGTAGCTGGCAGTTTGTATGTTCCTATTTGCCTATGGATTAAAGTTTGATTTTTATCATGTACTAGTTGTTGTTGATCATTCATAAACATGGTGTCAGACTCTTGAATCACGTCTCCAATTCTTTTGCCTGAATTTATTTGAGTTTATTTATTTACTTCGAACCATGGAAAGTACCTTCCGGAGACCAGATCATTTGGTGTTCGACAGTGAACCTGACGAACGTTGGCGCATCTTCGAGGTGGAATTCAGGATTTTCATAGATGCTGCCCACACTGGAGCTGCTCCCCACACCATTGCATCAATTCTCCTCAATGTAGCGGGCACATAGGCTGCCCTGCGGGCACAGGATTTCCACTACGCCCCACAACATACCAATGCGGTAATACATGTTGTGACCCTAGCAGAGTCCATCAGAGACCCGGTCTGCCTTCTCCGAAAGTTCAGAGATCTGTGACAACTTCGCAATAGCGTTATCATGGAGCACCACAAGTTTTTTATCATGCAGCCAACAAGAGGGCGAAACGGTTGAATCCTACATTGGTGCCTTCAAGAGCATTGCATCCAGATGTGATTTCCAAGTCCGCAACCTACTCATCCGCGGCAGAATCGTATATGGCATCCTGAATGACAAGGTGAGAAATCAATTACTCTGGGATGAGGAGCTTACACTAGATAAGGTTGAACGTGCCTGCCGGGTTGCAGAATACACTGACAACCATACCAAAGTCTTGGGACCGGGGCCACACTCTGCTTACGACGTCCATGCCTTCTATAGGTCCCCACAACAAACATTAACCCCTCGACAACTGCCTACAGCCCCAGGAAGGGCAACTGATCATCTGGTCAATAACTGTGGTAATTGCGGTGGCTCACACCCAAAATTTCATGAGCAATGTCTCGAGTATGGCAAAATGTGTCCATATTGTAAAAAGAAAGGCGCTGCCACGTCCGTGCCAACACGTCTCAGTCACAACAATCTCTCTATGCTCTTGAGCCCACATTTTCTGAGGTCAGTATCCGCCGTAAACCGATCCACATGGCACCAGCGTGTTTACAACGCATAATGATGGAACTACAGAAATATGACATCAGACTAACCTACAAACATGGTAAGGACATGCACTTAGCTGTCACCCTCTCACGGGCACCTCGCCCAACCTGCGAAAAACACCTGTCTGATGATGAGCACGAGGGGTACACGGTTATGATGGTCTCCTGCCTCCCATCTGCCGGTTTACACATCCTAGTGTCACAAACAGCTGAAGACAAAAAGCTACAATTGCTGGCCACTGACATCCGCCATGGCTGGCCAGATAAACAGCACCACCTGCCACAAGCTGTCCGCCCATTTTACACTGTCCGTGACGAACTGGTCATTCAGGATGGCGTCATAATGAAAGGACATATGGCAGTTATCCTGACGTCTCTTCACAGCAAGTACTTCGACATTGTCCATGATGGGCTTCCCGCTGCAGAAATAACCCTTCAACATGCAAAAGGCATGCTGTTCTGGCCAGACATGGCTAACTACAATCTCGAGAAGGTTGCTGCCTGCCTGATCTGCAATAGGTTGACCACGCACCAACAGAAACAACCACTTCTCCCGCACCCCACACCGGATTTACCCTGGTCCACAGTAGCAACCAACATCTTTGAGTGGCACGGCAAACAATACCTGGTTTTAGTCGATTCCTACTCAGGATGGTTCGAAATCGAGCTGCTCGGTAGCCCGACCTCAGTCACGGTTTTTCAGAAACTAACTCGCCACTTCTCTGTCCACAGAGCCCCCCTAAATCTACTCTCAGAAAATGGACCTCAGTTCTCCAGTCAGCTATTGAGAAATTTCGCGAAAAACTGGGACTTTCACCATACCACCAGCAGCCCTGAGTATTCGCAGTCCAACAGCCTGGCTGAGCACGCGGTAAGAAGTGCAAAAGAACCAATGCTACGCTCACACAGGGCCGGCTCTGATGTTTATCTCGACTTACTCAACCTAAGTTAAATCGTCCGCGACCCACTCCTGGGATCTGCAGCCGAACGTCTCATGTCATTGCGAACCCGCCTACACCTCCTCCCGGATAATGAACCGGCACCTCCACGTCCTTACCCAGACCAGCCTGCCAGTCTTCCCTCATGCTCTGCGAATGCTGCGCTAGCAATTCCTCTGCCGGTGCCAGCGCCATCCCTGCCTTCCCCGGTGCCCCCGTCTCCACCGGTGTCTTCTCCTTCGCGTTCACCCGATAAGGGACTTGCTCCTTCAGCGAAGGATGATGTATATGGTGAGGGTTATTCCCATACATGTGCAGGTCGTGTCTGCAAGCCAAACCCACTGATTGGAAAATTTACCGGCTACACCTGAACTGCACATGACCCGTTTAGTTTTATGTGCACATATGTGCAGTAAAGTAATGAATGCCGCACCTTATACTGGTGTTTTATAATATGCCCTACTAACCAATATATATATATGCTTTACTTCTTTAAGAGGAAGGATTTAGATTAACCCTTATTAATTCATGCCATTTATAACCTTTACCACACATATGTGCATGCCACCCTCTACATGGTATTACGGTACTACACAAGGTCAGTTACTGTCTCTCTCTCTCTCGCTCTCACACACACAAGCCAGTGGAGCCAGATGCGAGTAGCTGACGGTTTGTATGTTCCTATTTGCCTATGGATTAAAGATTGATTTTTACCATGTACGAGTTGTTGTGGATCATTCATAAACATGCTGTCAGTGTCTTGAATCACGTCTCCAACTCTTTTGCCTGAATTTATTTGAGTTTATTTTTTTTACATCGAACCATGGAAGCATGGGAGAATGGGTGGGATTGGAAGCCAGAAGGCCTATGGAGTGGCAGGAGATCAAGCTGAAGGAAAGAGTTGCAGATCCAAAGAACTTTGTGAGTGGAGATTTCATGGGTAGAGGGAGGTGGTGCACAGGACTATAACTCTTGACAAGAGATGGGCTGAAGAAGGGTTGGAGATCTAAGGGCTGCAGCAGGGTTGAAGACTGGCAAGTTTTGATCAGTGTGGTCAAGGTAATTGGTAAGTGTAATTGGTCTGGAAGTCTGTTTGTAACTGGAGGCTGGAGAGGGAACTATTCTAATTTCACTTCAATGTGTGGACACAGCCCTCGATCTTCACCAATACAGACGCGCCAATGTTAGCTGAATAAGTCTGGGGAAGTTGAGGAAAGGACCAGGAGATGACCTTAGCCGAATAACCTCTGAAATTCAGAATGAGTTATTTGGGGCAAATTTGGAGATATTCAGACAGCTTCTGATTGAAAGAACTCAAATTGTCTGACCTGCTGAGTGTTTTAATCATTTTCTGTTCAATTTAGGTTTTGAGTATCTGTAGTAGTTACATAATCTGCATAGCTGGTCCTTATAAAAATCCTGAACTCCAGTGTTATTGAGTACACACACATTTTTACCACTCTATCTACTTGTGTTGCCACTTTCAGGGGCCTATGGACTTTGACCCCGAGAGTCTGCTACACATCAATGCAATGAAGTGTCTTGCCATTAACTTGCCATATCCCACATACCGTTACAATGCTAGAAGAACTTACAACATATCAACGCGGAATAACATATTGAGAGACTAGCGGAATAGCGTACTGTCAATTACATTGTGTTGTGACACAGAGAAACTGACAATGCTGTTAGCCTTACTTTTGAAGTTCTTGCTCTGAATGTGACTTTCATGAATATCAAAAAACAAACTACTCAAATAACTCAGCAGGCCCACATGTGAAGGCCAAATGGACATTTTCAAGAGTCTGAAGACGATCCTGACCCTCAACAGGCTCTATACACTTCCCTCCATGGATTTTGCCTGACCTTCTCCAGTAGTTTTTTTTTGCCCAACAGTTTGTTTGTATTTGGCATTTACTGTTTCTTGTGTCTCCAATTAATGAATGTAATTGGAGTAGCCTAATTTGCTAAAAAAATTGGCATGGACCAATTTCCAAGCCAGTATCTGTTGTGCAATATTCCGTCAGTATTGAGTTTAAAATTTGGCCAGGGCTTTAGTGCATGAAATGTAATCATTATCCATGAATAAAGATCAACAATGCTGACAATTTCCCCCACAGCACCTCCAGTACTGACACCACCAACTAATTAAAGTCACTTAGAGTCAGACTAAATGAGCTGTTAATCAGGTGATTTTGCAAACTCTCACAGGGAGAGCATTGATATAGCTGTGCCCTGTTAATTCCATGCACGAGGAATTATCTTCTCAAATGGCAGGATTGTGGCTTGATCCTGTGATTTCCCGAGTCCAAGATGAGGGATATATCACCTCACCAAGCCGACTTAAAAACAGCAAATATTTTGTTTAACTTTTTAAATTGCTTTAATGCATTCTCATGCCCATTTTGAGAAGGTTGTAAATCTTCTGAGATTATTGGACTGTCGTGGCCCGAATATGCTTAAACAGACAAAAATGCGAATAAAATCAGTGATCAAGCAGTACAATCTTTATTTCGCCAGGCGGGTGTGGTAAAACTCTTAAAAGTATGCAGATTACAGACTATACAGAGTTCTCATCCCCACACAAAGGGGCAGTGATCTAATTACATATATATATATACTCCAAAAACCAACGATTCAGCAACACCTTATCTACAGATCATATTACAGTCTCTTGCTTCTTAAGACTGACAGCTTCTTAAGATTGACAGATTCTTCTGACAGAGGAAGTATTAGCCATAGTGTTTAAGAAGGAACTGCAGATGCTGGAAAATCGAAGGTACACAAAAAATCTGGAGAAACTCAGCGGGTGCAGCAGCATCTATGGAGCGAAGGAAATAGGCAACGTTTCGGGCCGAAACCCTTCTTCAGACTTAGCCATATTATTATTATTATTATTATAAGTATTATATAAGTATATATAATCCACAACATATAAGTATTAGCCATATATGGTTACTAGACTAAGTGGGACCAGTTGGGTCCCATGTTCTCACGGGAGGGCTGGTCCCCCAACACAATATTCCACCTCTCCGCCAATTCCAATATTGGTGGCCAGTGGGGGGTGGGGATTTCTGGAGCACTAGAATGGGTGTTGTGGGCCGAAGGGACTGGTTTCCAGAGAGCTTGTATGGACATTGTGCGCCGAATGGGTTCTTGGGCAAGCAGCTCAGTCACTCAGGCCTTGTAGGCTGGCAGCACAGTCACTCAGGCCTGGTGGGCTGGCAGCTCAGTCACTCAGGACTGGTGGGCTGGCAGCTCAGTCACTCAGGGCTGGTGGGCTGTCAGCTCAGTCACTCAGGGCTGGTGGGCTGGCATCTCAGTCACTCAGGGCTGGTGGGCTGGCAGCTCAGTTACTCAGGGCTGGTGGGCTGGCAGATCAGTCACTCAGGGCTGGTGGGCTAGCAGCAGCAGAAACTGCCAAATATTCCGTCCAAAACAGGTGAGTGACTACGCTTGGGCTAGTACATGCCTGATGGGCCAAAGGGACTGAGTGGAATCTCAGTGAACGGCACTTTTTGTGGACTTTTCCTGGCCTGACATGGGCCTTTTAGGCCAAAATGCTCCTCCTGGGCTAATGCCGGCATGTTGGGCAAAAAGGATTGGTTTCTTAGTGAATAGGGGCTTTGTGGGCCAAAATCAGTGGTTTCAGGTAGGCCAAATGTGGGCTGGCAATTTACTCACTCACACACGGCTGGTGGGCTGGCAGTTCACTCATTCATAGCTGGTGGGCTGGTAGTTGATTCACACGGCTGGTGGGCTGGCAGTTCACTCATGACTATTCCTTGAAATTCCATTTCAAGCAGAGAGCAGGCCACCAAATTCATTTCATACCATTTCAAGCAGAGTGCAAGCCACCAAATAAATTTCATACCATTTCAATCAGAGTGCAGGCCACCAAATTCAAATGCAATTTCATACCATTTCAAGCGGAGTGCAAGCCACCAAATTCAAATGCAATTTCATACTATTTCAAGCAGAGTGCAGGCCACCAAATTCAATTGCAATTCATACCATTTCAAGCAGAGTGCAGGCCACCAAATTCAAATGCAATTTCATACCATTTCAAGCAGAGTGCAGGCCTCCAAATTCAAATGCAATTTCATACCATTTCAAGCAGAGTGCAGGCCGACAAATTCAAATTCAATTTCATACAATTTTAAGCAGTGCAGGCCACCAAATTCAAATGCAATTTCATACCATTTCAAGCAGAGTGCAGGCCACCAAATTCAAATGCAATTTCATACAATTTCAAGCAGAGTGCAGGCCAACAAATTCAAATTCAATTTCATACAATTTTAAGCAGTGCAGGCCACCAAATTCAAATGCAATTTCATACCATTTCAAACAGACTGCAGGCCACCAAATTCAAATGCACTTTCATGCCATTTCAAGCAGAGTGCAGGCCACACAATTCAAATGCAATTTCATACCATTTCAAGCAGAGTGCAGTCCACCAAATTCAAATGCAATTTCATACCATTTCAAGCAGAGTGCAGGCCTCCAAATTCAAATGCAATTTCATACCATTTCAAGCAGAGTGCAGGCCACCAATGTCAAATGCAATTTCATAGCATTTCAAGCAGAGTGTGGCCACCAAATTTAAATGTAATTTCATACCATTTGGGCTTTATACTCCTGGCCCCCTGGAAGGGGCGTTACATTGCAGTTAAACTACAAAGGGACCCAATAAGTAAAGGGTTCACTACTCACGTTAGGGCACAATCGGTAAAGATTAAATAAGCGCACATTGTTCTAATTTTCTCTGTATCGGGTTTTTACCAAGAACATGTATATATTTATTTTAAATTACCAAACCTCTGAATGTTGTCTACAGTGGTGAAAGGAATTCAAAGGGAGTAAATGTTAACAAATGTCGAAAGCTATTATCTTGAGTTCCATTCAATGCCGGCTCAGAGAGAGAGACATAACCTTATCACCAGCGTAGTGAAAGGCATTTTTCGACTAGGTGTGGTAACTTTATTTTAAATGGCCATTAACCTCGGCACTTCTTCAACTTAGATTTGCTATGACATGAAGCAAAATGATTTGCAATGAGATCCAATTTCAAGGATTGGGACTATCAGATCAACGAATGTGATTTAGTTTAGTTTTCCCATTTGTCTTTAGTGCTTCCTGGACCACACAATGACCGAGAGAGCGTGGTAACACGCTGCACAGCTCATCTGGCAGAATTCCAGTCAAGGCTGATTCTTCCTCATAATTTGGCATGTTGTTATACCCTGAAAATATAAAATGCCAAATTATTATTAACTTTCACAGGGGTGTTACCTTCGTCATGGTGATTGACAGGTGAGGACCAATCAGCTGATCTCAAGAATTTTTAAACATTCATAATTTTTTTAATTTTCATCGATCGGAAATATCCACGGGGCTGCCTCAGCGGAGGAGGATTGTGAGTAAGATGGCCAAAAATCATAGCGATATATTTTAGCATTTTTTCTAAAATCAATATCCAGCGCAGACAGGAAGTGGTCAAGTTGAGACTTTTAGTTATATAGATATGAGAAGGTTATACATCTGCAGAACAAGCATTTTGATTTTTTCTACTCATGACTCAAATTATAATCTTATAGTCTGAATTCTGTCTCAATGTTTACATTGTAGAGGAGACATTCATGAAGCTGTGCTTGTTACCTCACTTATGTGATTGGAAAGGGAACATCAACAGTCTGCTAGCTTTGTTAATGTACTGAAAGCAAATCTTAGTGCGTTTCCTTGGCTTTGAAAATTAATAGAAGAATGTTAAAGCTTGTCTTAGTTTCAGCAGAATACATTTTGTGAGTTTAAATTATTACTAACTTCCACAGGAGCTCTGATTTGAGCTATAGATCAGACATGATTTAAATTGAATGGTGAAGCAGGACTAAATGCCACCTTCCTGGTCTTAATGTTGCCAAGTTTCTAAGCAGTTAGTCTGGAAATGAAAAAGATGGGGTAGCAGCTGAATAAACAGAAGTCCATAATATTTTGATGTTGCTATTAGCATTAAAATATGAATGTAATGCAGTACCTTGTGGGTAAAATAATTAATTTATTGTGTGGCTTTGTTTCAGTTAACCTAATTTCAGAATGGATTATATACAAGCACTTGTATGGATGGTAAGCTGATCAGAAAACAGCCGATCTACTTTCAAGAAATATATTTAAGAATCTTCATGTTAAATAAGATTATAAGGCTTATGATTTAAATAACTCATTTGGCCAATGGAGTCTGGCCTTAATACCAGATTTTGAGTAAGATGTAGTATTACAGATGCAGTTTAAGGGAAACAAACAGCTGCCGTTAATTCTATATAAGCCAGACCCAACACCAAATGGACATTTATTTAAAATACCTCCTCCTAAATTGGTTAAGTAGAGAATAAGTACATAGAAACAAAAAACACTTGCAAATCAGTTGTCTTCAATGCAATGATTACAACTCAAAACACAGGATGCTGCCTACTTGCATTTTGAAATCTCGCTGCATTGTGAACACTGACACATATGCTTGCAACTCGATGCTTTTTGCTCCCAACTTCCTGAGACACCAGTTAGTGCAGAGGGACTGAAACTTTTGTGAATAAAATAGATTCTCTGAAACAGGAACTTCACATGGCTCCGGAGGTTCTGCTTGAAGGTGAAAGGACATACAGAGAAGATGGTTAAATTAACTCTAGGTGACTGGCTTTAGGTGCAGAAAAAACAGAAGGCAAACCTCTTTATGGTTCAGCTCTGTTGTGGCTGAGCCATTGTTCCCAATTGATATACCATTTCCTTAAGCCGAAGAAAGAGTGTTGATGACATGAAACTCCTGATGAACATTCCTGCACACATATACAAAACCAGAGTTAGACAGAAATCTATTCAATGTCACTACAATTAATGAGTACTTTCTGTGCTGAATTTAGATTCAGATTAAAGAGTTGTAGTGTTTCTTTTGCATTTATAATTTATACTAAATAATTTGGTATGGCAATAAAAGGCTTTCAGTTTCTCATGTTGCAAAGCGGAGACTTAATCTTGGTCATCAGGTCTAAATGCATGTCAAAGTGTTGGCTGTTGGTTGTATTCTTCTTCACACGTGTAATGAATGTGACCTCGGTGAAAATACAGTCAGTAAAATTGTTGATCCATTTGTTGTTGGAGAGTAAAGGCAAATTTCCACTCCTTCATGTCAGAATGGCCCTAATCATGGTAAATATTGGAATTGTATTTGCTGGAGTTCAGAAGAGTGAGTTAGGACTTAATTGAAATATACACATTTCCAGGGGTCTTAGCAGATTAGATGTGGAAAGGTTATTTCCTCCAGTGTTACATTGATCTCAGATTGATGACCTTTCTTCAGAACCATTTATGGACCTGACATACTAATTCAGTTGTCTTTCTTTCTACAGGTGCTATCTGACTTCCTGAATGTTCCCAACATGTTCTGATTTTATTTCTGGTGTGCAGCAACTGTGGTATTTGGCTTTCTACTTATTCTTAATATCCATATTTGTTCAATAACGAATATTTCCAAGAATCACAAAGTTATATATTTTCAGCTGTGATAGTTATTGTTGTGTGAGTTACTTCAGAACACAGAGCTCTCCTTAGAGATATCCATTTTTTTTCAAGCAAATATACTTAAATGCTAGGATGTCTAAAGTTTCCACTTTGTTGTCACATTCTCAACTCATACAAGATAGACACAAATGCTGGAGTAACTTGGCAGGACAGGCGGCATCTCTGGGGAGAAGGAATGGGTGACGTTTCGGGTCGAGACCCTTCTTCAGATCATCTCATCCATTTGTGCATTACAAGGCATCTGCCATAACTACAACTTGTACTTTTTTATTCTGAGGACCATCACCTGCCAGAATCTGTCACAAGAGGGAGTTAGATGTGGCCCTTGTGGCTAAGGGGATCAGAGGGTATGGAGAGATAGCAGGTACGGGATACTGAGTTGGATGATCAGCCATGATCATATTGAATGGCGGTGCAGGCTCGAAGGGCCGAATGGCTTACTCCTGCACCTAATTTCTATGTTTCTATGTTTCTACAAGCTATATAAGGAAACTTTAGGACAAATAAATGAGCATGTGGACTGATTGGTTCACTTGATCAACTTTATTTTAAAGGAGAGTAGCTATGTCATAGGAGATATATTATGGCAGGTTCAGGGAGGGACTGCTTAAAATATTTAAAATAGAGAGATGTAAGGTGGGGGTAGCAACAATAAATAGGGCAAAATCATTAAAGGATTTGAAAACAATTTGTTGCCAGAGCAGCAGCTTTTAAGTTCATGTAGAATATGCTTGTTTCTATATTTCTCAGCTTTTTGGATCAAGGCCACATATTGTATTTCTATTTCATATATCTAAAAATATCATTACATGTTGGAGTCATAGAGCAGCATGTCAACAGGCATTTTGGCACACCTTGTACATTCTGTGCTCATCCCATTTACCTGCATTTGGCCCATATACCTCAAAATATGCCCTATCCATGTATCTATCCAAATGCTTTTAAAATCGTCATTGTATCCGCTTCCATAGTCTCCTCTGACAGCTCATTCCCAATAGGGACTATCCTCTGAGTGAAAAAGTTGCTACTGAGGTTATTCTTAAATCTTTTTCCCAATCGCCTTAAGCATATGGCCTCTAGTTTTAGAATCCTCTACCCTGGGAATCCTCTACCTTCACTTTATCTGTGCCCCAAATCTACATTTTAAGTCAAAGATAACTGTTGGAGTGTAGGATATCATAAAAATAAATCTCCTATTCATATTTATTACAAAAACGAAATGTGAACAGTTTTTCTTTCATTTACAATTGGTTTGTCGGGGAAGAGTTCAAACGGTATTACATGAACAGTCTATTGTCATGGGATAGCCCAACTGTGACTTCTGTGAAATCTCATTCAATTTAAGCAAAAGGAAAGCAAAGGATTCTGAGTAGATTATTGCAAACACTACACATATAGTGTTATATTATAACAGAGACACAAGAGGCTACAGATGCATAAGAAAAAAAAAATCTACCTGCTGGAGGAGCTCAACAGGTTAAGCAGCATCTGTGGAGAGAAATGTACCGATGACATTTCAGATCAGGAGCCTTCAGATTAAAGCCCCTGTCCCACTGTACGAGGTAATTCACAAGTTCTCCCGAGTTTTTCCCTGATTCGAACTCGGAGAATGTCCGTAGCGGGTCCGTAGGAGTTCATGCATGTCTCGTAGCGGCTCGTAATGTTAACAGTAGGTACTCGGGACATCCGGTAACTCGTGACGTTTTTTCATACCTGCAAAAAATGTCCGCGAGTAAAAAAATACTTGTGATGAAAAAAAATTATTTTTTATACCTACATTTTAACATTTTTTTCATCACAAGTATTTTTTTACTCGTTAGCATTACGAGCCGCTACGAGACATCCACAAACTCCTACGGACCCGCTACGGACATTCTCCGAGTTCGAATCAGGGGAAAACTCGGGAGAACACGTGAATTACCTCGTTCAGTGGGCCAAGGGCTTAAGTAAGGGACCTGACCCGAAAAACACTGTCTGTCCATTTCCAAGCAGCCATTCTGCCAGACCACCGAGTTCCTCAAGCAGTTTGTTGTTCATTATATTTGAAGACTTTCTTGCAACATTTTCTAAACAAGCACATAGGGCGACATTTTCTCCCAGATCTTCAGTTTCCTCCCACACTCCAAAGACGTACAGGTTTGTAGGTTTATTGACTTGGTATAAGGGTAAATTGTTCCTAGTGAGTGTAGAATAGTGTTAATATGTGGGGATCGCTGGTCGATGCGTACTTGGTGGGCAGGAGGGCCTGTTTCCGTGTTGTATCTCTAAAAACTGAAGAGAATTGTAACTGAAGTCACAAATCTGTAGCATTGTCAATCACAGAGGCACAGAGAACTGCACCAAAAGCATTAACCATATAACCATATAACCATATAACAATTACAGCACGGAAACAGGCCATCTCGGCCCTACAAGTCCGTGCCGAACAACTTTTTTCCCTTAGTCCCATCTGCCTGCACTCATACCATAACCCTCCATTCCCTTCTCATCCATATGCCTATCCAATTTATTTTTAAATGATACCAACGAACCTGCCTCCACCACTTCCACTGGAAGCTCATTCCACACCGCTACCACTCTCTGAGTAAAGAAGTTCCCCCTCATGTTACCCCTAAACTTCTGTCCCTTAATTCTGAATTCTTAATTCCCTACATTACTTATTGTACAAGGCTAGGCAGAAAATTGGTGTTTGGAATTCTTTGATACTCTCCAAATCTGAATGTTTAGGGAGATATTCCTAGAGTATATACTGTTCTAGCCGCAAACGCCGTTGGGGAAACAGACCCAACGGGTCTGCACTTGGTCTAGTCAGTCATAAAAGTAACAAAAAGATCTGGCAGCAAATATTCGGGAGAGAACAAATTGACGGAATAAAAGACAACACATTTGTATTCAATAATGTTAAATGTGCTTTTATTGTTCAAGGCAAAGATCTGACATTTAGTGGTTAATTTACTGGATTCATTTGTACAGATATAAAATTGAATTGCAGCTCTGCTACTCTGACCTCTCAGTGACCCCAGAGGCACCAATGCACATGACACTTTATTGCCCACAAATGTCCAGGCTAACCCATTGCAAGGCATCAACATTCATTGTGAATCTCCGTAGCAGTTCTCACACCCTGCAAGCTACTAATATATACAAATATATTTTGGGGGGGGGGGGGGGGGGGGGGTGGGGGTAATGAAGTTACAGATTTCAATGTCTTGGCTATTTTTAAAAGGTGACAGCAGGTCCATGAGGAACTACTAATATAACTACTAATATTTCTCCATTTAACCATCTGGAAGTTCAGGATACAGATAAATGTCTGCATCCACTAGCCTGCACTTTCTGAGATGAACTGATTGCTCTTGTTCCAGCTGCACATTAAAGTTGGTCTATTCAGTAGGTGCGCAATGCAGCTTTACTGCCATTCCATAGCTGTTATACTAGAAAATGTGCTTTTTGAAGCTGGCACACAATAAACTTAATGCAAGGTTTTTCTTACACTGGGGAGGAACAGCTGTGAATGAGAGAGGTTTGAAATCGATGACTTTTTTTTTCCAACAGATGAGTTATTTAAAATGTTTCACCATGTTTCTAATGAATTATTTTTGATTTATTTTAATAATCTAATAGGTTTTGAAGCCTGACAGCTTTGAGAGTGAGTCCAGGTGTGTGGCTTAACTAGCTATCAAAGCACCTTTGTAGTATCTATGAGCACAAATCCTCACCAATCATCGACGAGACCATGCATAGACTTAGCAAAAGTTTGCCAAACAGTTTAGTTTAGTTTAGAGATACTGCACGGAAACAAGCTCTTCAGCCCATCTAGTCTGCGCCAACCAGCAATCCCCACGCATTTATATAATCCTGCACACATTAGGGGCAATTTACAATTTTGCCGAAGCCAATTAGCCTGCAAACCTATATGTCTTTGATGTGTGGGAGGAAAATAGAGCACCTGGAGAAAACCCATGCAGGTCACAGGGAGAACATACAAACCACACAGAATCAAACCTACATCTCTGGCGATGTAAGGCAGCAACTCTATCATTGTGCCACTGTGCCACTCAGTCCACCAGTGTCTGCTGCATCTCCTGGTTGCAAACCATTTTAACTTTCCTTTCTATATCTACCTTTCTGTTCTGACCCTCCTCCATTGCCAGTGTCAGGCCCAGGCCACGTGTAAACAGGAAGGAGAGCAGCTCATCTTCCACTTGGGTAGTTTACAACACAACTCTTGGGTAGTATACAACAAAACGTGATATGTAATGTTCCAATTTTGGACACCATTCCCCCTTTAGTTTCCCACTTTTTGCTGTGTCCCACCTGGATATGCACCCATTTTCTCACAATCCCCCCCCCCCCCCCCCCTCCTCTTCGTCCTCTTTTCACCTATATTCCTGAGGGTATCGCCTCAGCGCAGAGGGAGAAGAGGAGGGAAGAGACTGGAGACCTAAGACTTTTGCCTCCATCACAGTGAGGAGATGTTGGGTGGACTCACTGTGGTGGATGTTAATATGTGTTTATTGTTGTTTTTTATTGTATTGTATTGTATGTATGACTGCTTCAATTTCGTTCAGACTTCGGTCTGAATGACAACAAAGGCTATCTAATCTAATCTAATCTAAAAAAAAATCTCTAGCCTCATCTTTCAAAGCCATTTTTCTTATTTTCATCTCTGCCCTTTGTCCACCCCCTCCCTCATTTGTATTCAGCTATCACTTACCTGGCTTTCTCCCGCACACACCCCTATTCCAGATTCTCCCCCCTACCACAATCAGTCTGAAGTTGGATCCTAACCCAAAACATTATGTATCCATCCCAATGAGTTACTCCAGCACTTTTGTCTCTTATTTTGTCTCACTAACCTGATCCGATTGAGCATTGTGGTCCAAATTTTCTCCAAATAAACACAGAAATCTAACAAGAGAAATTCTGCATCACTGTTCCAAACCCATGCATGGTGAGAAGTGTGGCATGAGGGATGACACCAGGCCAACACAGTAGGGTGAACTCACATGATATACATGTTATTTATAGAGAGAGTCCGGGACCTTATGGGGGCACTGTCCTTCATCATCAGGGCACATGTGAGGAGACACTGGTAATCTCAGTTTTATCCCAACAGCTCAGTCCTGGTCTTCAAAGGAGGAGGTGTGGCAATCTCAGGTTTCTCCCTGCAATTCACCCTTGCCTTGAGAAGGGCTGCTGGCAATCATAGATTTATCCTGGTAGCTCAGCTTTGGACTTGAAAAGAGGCAGCATTGGTGGCCTGTGGCTTAGCCTTGCAAGCTGTGTGGGGACTGTCTGTAGGCAGCTCATTGTCTGTAGGCAGGAAGATGAACTGGCATCTCAGGCATGCCCCAGCCATGCAGTCATAGCCTCAGTAGGGGCCCTGGCTGTCTAGAGCTTCTTCACAGCAGCCCAGTCTTCACCACACAGTAGCATTGGTGATAGGGATCAGGGTGGCATTCAAGGGAGGGGGCGCTGTCACAAAAGTCATCCTGATGTGTTGCGCTGGAAGTCTAGACCCATCCTACAGCCAGGCCTCATTGCCTGTCTATACTTACATTTCCTAGATGTGCGGGGCGAGTGAGTTGCAAACCTAAGAGGCATCCATGGAGAGGGTATATAATGAACAGTGTGTAGGTCTCAGGCAGCAGAGAGCTGAGATTCTGCGCCACTATCCAACAACCTACGAAAAGACAGGTTATAGGCCGTATTCACAATTTAACTACTCTTAAAAGGTCTTATGAACAAATAGATTGTTTGAAGTCTGTGGAGGCCGTCAATGGATATTTTTAAGGCATAGATTGATAGAGTCTTGATTAGTATCGGTGTGAGGAGTTATGGGGGAAAAAGCAGGACCATGGGGTTGAGTGGAAAATAGATCAGACATTATTTAATGGCAGAGTAGTCTTGATGGCCTCTTCGGATCGTTTACCTTATCGTGGTGAAGAGGCTTGTGTGCCCCCATTATTCAGAGAGCGATGCCGTCGGAAGCACCAGCTTCTGATAGGGCCACCCATGGCGGTACGGTCAAGGATGAGGGTCCAGACTAAGAAAGAACAACCTACAAGACCTCAACAGCGGACCAGGTGGATGAAGTTATCTTAAATTCAACGGCCGTGAAGGCAGATGAAAGCTGCAACAGATCTATCAGCTTCAATCGTCTTGGTTCCCTTGTCATTGGAATTAGTTGATTGATTTGTGAAGGGCCGTGTGCTTCTTGGAGTGCAACATCAAGTACACGTTAAACAAACACACACACTGGCGCCTTTGTTCTGTGAGCAGAAAAACAACAGAACATAGACCATCATCCTTAACCTCGAGGGATAGCCAAATGGCCTCATTCTGTTCCTATAACGTGTTAATTTATGAACATATTTAAAACTATTGAAATAGGTTTTATTAATTAAAATAAAAACAATTAACTTTTAAAATAATAAATGGGATTAGCTTAGATGGACATCCTTGGTCAGTAAGGAAAACTTGGGCCTTAGGGCCTATTTCCGTTGTACTGTGGCGTTAAATGGCCTAATTCTGTACCTATCACTTAAAAACATATGAACTATTAAGAACACCATAACATGCAAATAAATAATTATAAGCACTAATAAAAAAGCAAAATGAAGAAAAATAATTGAAACAATTGTTTGCATTTACTATTCTCCCACAGGGTATGTGACTTCTTTTGAATAAATGTGTTTGGGGTCTTAGCATAAAACTGAATGCCATGAGCTAAGCGCAAACCATTGTCTCCTCCACAAGCCATGGCTCACACTGGATTCACCATCTGACTCAACAACAAATTCAGAGGCAGAGCACAAGCCCAAAGTAGTCTGAAGTAAAAACAGCTGACAGCTGTAGACTTTCAGTGGAATTGCCGAACACACAGATGGATGAATTAAGGGTAGAAGAAGATTCCTCAGCTTCATGAGCCTGCTCTGCCCTTTGGTAAGATCATGACTGATTTGGTTGTACTCGTGGCTCTGAATATATCTCTACCCCCAATATCTTTTCACTTTGCCACCTATCGCACCCCTCCCCCACCCACTCCACCTCATCCCAACCTTGTTATTCATAAAGAAGATAGACACAAAATGCTGGGGTAACTCAGCGGGTCAGGCAGCATTTCTAGAGAAAAGGAAGAAGTGATGCTTTGGGTCAGAACCCTTCTTCAGACTTCTTGCTTTTTATAAATCCATCTAACTCTATGTTAAACACGTTCAAACATGGCCTGTTGAGGAAGACTTATAGTCACCTGAGAAAATAAACTTTGCCTCATCTCCACGTTAAAGGGGCAAAGTTTATTTTTGAACACCAATTCCCTAGTTCTTGATGTTTAGTGTCCTTTAACATCATTTATGTTATTGTCTTCTACCGTGATCTCTGCTGTAGATCTATTCCTTTCATGCTCACTTTCATCATGTTTCCTTGTTCTTACTCAAGCAAACCTTGCAAGAATTATCAGAATTATTTTATTTTCCCTTTTTGCCTTTATACGCTTATTTTGTCCTCTCTGATGTCCACAACATTAATCCTCTCAGTCTCACACAAAATTAAACCACTTGCCACAATTAAACCATTTCCCAACCAGAAGACTCCTTCTTCTTTGCCATCTAAGTAATCCGTACTCACTCTCCAATTGCTTTGATGGTGGTTTTTCATTTTCCTTTCAATTCGCCAGTTTCCAGAATCATTCCCCGGATCGTTTCTGTCTTCTGTCCCCGATACAAATCTGGTCTGCTGAGCCCGAGGGTGATGACCTTTCACCATTAAAGACGGAATGACCATTAACTCTCAGGTGTTGAATGAGAACATCCCATCCTGCATCACAAATGCTGTCTTACAATTACACCTCCTCTCTTAGCATTGTTAAGAAACTCTGTAGGATGGGAATGCAGTGAAGATCATCAAAAAGCTTTTGTACAGCAGAAACAGACAGTGCAACTAGCATCTGCTCTGGAAGATAAAATCCACAGCAAGATTTCTGGCTGGATTATGCTGCCACGGAATTAGTTCTCCGTTCGTTACTAATTCAAGCTGACAGTTTAATAGAGAATACCCCCTCCTTTAATTTAGTTTAGTTTCGTTAATTTATTGTTACATGTACCGAGGTACTGTGAAAAGATTTTTTTGCATGCTATCAGCAGTAAGAGAATATATGATTTCCAAAAACGCCCATAATTCCAAGGTCCTATTTAGTACCATTACCTCTGTCATATGTCCTGCCCCCAGTACCAGCTTAGCTGGGTCCCCTGCTAAGTGCGAAGAATTAGCTACATTTTTCACCAGCAAAGTTGAAAACATTAGAACAAATATTTCCCCTCCCATCCGTGACCAAGCTGTCTCATTGGTCTGTTCTTCTAAATTAGACTGTTTCCAACCCGTTACTCTACCGTCCCTTGTAAAGTTGGTCTCCACAGGAAACCTGCAACCTGGCGCCTCGACGTTGTCCCCACTGCCATTCTGAAGGATGTCAGTGCTATAGCCGGTCCCAGCACTCTCTCTCTCATCAACAGTTCTCTGGCCACTGGCACTGTTCCAACCTGTTTCAAGCACGCGGTGGTCCAGCCGCTCCTGAAAAAAACCTAACCTAGACCCCACCTTGCCCAGCAACTACAGACCTATTTCCAAACTGCCTTTCTTTTCAAAAGTCCTTGAAAAGGTAATTCTAAATCAACTAATGCCTTACCTACACCAAAATACCATCCTGGAAAGTTTCCAATCAGGTTTCAGGGCCCACCACAACACAGAGTCTGCCTTGTTGAAGGTACATAACGACCTGCTTCTTGCCATTGACTCCGGCGACTGTGCAATCCTGCTCCTTCTCAACCTCTGCGCAGCGTTTGATACAGTCGACCACACCATCCTAATTGACCGTCTCCGGTATGGGGTTGGTATTGATGGCACTGCCCTGAGCTGGTTCATCTCCTACCTCAAAGATAGGAATTTATTTTCAAACATAGGCAACTCTTTCTCTTCCCCAGCTCGCCTTTGCTGCGGGATTCCACAAGCCTCCATTCTAGGCCTCATTCTCTTCTCTGTGTATATGCTCCCCCTAGGCCTAGTCATTCAAAGGCACAGCATTTCCTTCCACTGCTATGCAGATGATACACAGTTCTATCACCCCCGAAACCCAACAACCGATCACATATACTCAGCCTTATGCACTGCCTCGAGTATACAAAGTGTTGGATGGCCCAGAAATTCCTCCAACTAAACGAGAGGAAGTCTGAGGTCATCCTACTCAGCCCCTCAGACTCCAATAAACAATAGCAGGCAGCCTTGGAAACCTAACCTCCTTACTCAAACCGCATGTCAAATCCTTGGCGTGATATTTGACTCCGCATTGACGTTTGACAAACAAGTCAATGCTGTGGTAAAAGCCAGCTTCTTCCAGCTTCACACGATAGCTAAAATCAAACCATTCCTCCAATTCGACGACCTTGAAAAGATCATCCACGCTTTATCTCCTCCCGCCTTGATTACTGCAACTCCCTTTACACTGGCATCAGCCAATTATCCCTGTCCCGCCTGCAATTGGTCCAAAATGTCGTAGCGAGACTTCTGAAGGGTACCTGTAAAAGGGACCACATCACCCCGATTCTGGCCTCTCTCCACTGGCTCCCAGTATGGTACACAATCAATTTCAACCTCCTCCTATATGTATACAAATCCGGGCTTGCCCCCACCTATATCAAAAATCTGCGAACCCACCATTCTACCTCCAGATCCCTCAGGTTGGCCGACTTGGGTCCTGCGGTCCAGGTTTAAGCTCAGGAGTGACTGCACTTTTGCAGTTGCAGCACCTAGACTGTGGAACAGCATCCCTCTTCTCATCAGAGTCTCCCCTCCATCGACTCCTTTAAGTCTAGACTTAAAACCTATTTTTACTCACAAGCGTTTCTTGGGGTCCTCTGAGGGAGCGCTTTATGTATGTATTTATGTATGTATTGTTAGATCTGTGTACCATTGTATGTAGCACGTTAGCATCTGCACTAAAGTAAAGCACTTTGGTCAACAAGAGTTGTTTTTAATGTGCTATAGAAATAAAATTGACTTCACTTGACTTGACAACTGAGTCAGTCACAGTGACAATCAAGCCATTCACAGTCCTCTGTTACCAGATTCAGACACAAGCATTTATTTTGAGAGGACTAGAATATAAAAACAAGGATGTAAAGCTGAGGCTTTATAAGGCCTTGGTCAGGCAGTATTATGAGTTTGGTGAGAAGTTTTAGGTCCCATATCTGAGGAAGGATGTGCTGGGGTAGGAGAAGGTCCAGAGGAGGTTTACGCGAATGATTCCAGGAATGATTGGGTGAACATATGATGAGCGTTTGATGGCACTGGTTCTTTACGCGCTGGAGCTTAGAAGGATAAGAGTGGACCTCATTGAAATTTACCTTTTAGTGATAGGCTTGATCTTAAGATCATAAGATCATGGGATAGGAGCAGAATTAGGTCATTCGACCCATCAAGCCTACTCCACAATTCAATCATAGCTGAACTATCTCTCCCTCCTAACCCCATTCACCTGCCTTCACCCCGTAAGCTCTGACACCCATACAAATCATGAATCTATCTCTGCCTTAAATGTATCCACTGACTTAGCCTCGACAGCCTTCTGTGGCAAAGAATTCCACAGATTGGTCCCCCTTTGACAAAAAATTCCTCCTCATTTCCTTCCAAAAAGAACGTCCTTTAATTCTGAGGCTATAACCTCTAGTCCTAGACTCTCCTACTAGTGGAAACATCCTTTCCACATCCACTCTATCCAAGCCTTTCATTATTCTATACGTTTCAATGAGGTCGTCGCCCATTTTTCAAAACTCCTGCGTGTACAGGCCCAGTGCCGACAAACGCTCATCATTTGTTAATGGATAATGGATACAGTGGATGTGGAGCAGATGTTTCCAAGAGTGGAAGAATCTAGGACCAGAGGCCATAGACTCAGTATAAAAGGACGTACCTTTAAAAAAGATGAGGAGGAATTTCTTTGGTCAAAGGGTGGTGAAACTGTGGAATTCATTGCCACAGACGGATGTGGAGGCCATGTCATTGGGTATTTGTAAGGCACGGATTCACATACTTTTGATTAGCAAGCGTGTCAGGGGTTATGGGGAGAAGGTAGAAGAATGGGATTGAAAGTAAAGATAGGTCAGCCATGATTGAATAGCAGAGTAGACTTGATGGGCCAAATTGATTAATTCTGCTCCCAAAACTTATGAATTTATGAATTGATGACACCTAATCTCAAACAGGTTTTGATCTATATACTGGTAAGTACATCTGGAGGATATAATTTGCTTTTAAATTTAGGAGCAAAATATATGACTTGGTTACCACAGGGATTCCATATTAATCCATTAATTTTTGATCAAGCAATACTTAGAGAGCTTAGTCAACCATATCAATTGGTCCAGTATGTAGATAATGAACTTCTTTTCTCAGACAATGAGTACAAGTACTGATGGATTATTAAGGTGTTTCTTGAATGCTTATGAAAATCTGAGTTAAAGATTAGCACCAAGAAGGCTCAAATTAGACTGAAGGCAGCACTGACTTTATTCCTTGGAACGCAGGATGATGAGGATTAATCTTATGAAGGTGTATACAATCATGAGAGGAATAGAAAGGGTGAATGCACAGTCTTTTACCCAGAGCAGGGGACTTCGGCACCATAGGTTTAAGGTGAGGGGGAACAATTTAATAGGAACCTGAGGGGAAACTTTTTTTACACAGTGCATGGTAGATATATAGAGCAAACTGCCAGAGAAGGTAGTGGAAGCAGGTACTATCACAACATTTAAGAAACATTTTGACAGGTATACAGATAGGGTAGGTTTAGAGGGATATTGGTCAAATGCAGGCAGGTGGGACTAATGTAGATGGGGTATGTTGGTTGGCATGGGCCATTTGGGGCGAACAGACAGTTTCCATGCGGCATGACTCTATGACTCCATGACTCTATGTGTTGTTGGGGGGGGGGAGGGAGGTGGGGGGGGGCTACTGAACAAGGTAAGTAGAAATTTTTTTCTGATACTTTCAAGATGCTGCAGATAATTTATCAACAATTGTCTTGCAATTGCACCATCCCTCTTGATACCTCAGTAGGACGGGAATGGAGCGAAGATTGTGAAAACGCTTTTGTACAGCAGCAATAGTGCAATTTGTATCTGCTTTAAAATATATAATTCACAGCAAGAATTCTTGCTAGATTATGCTGCCACTGCAGCACTGATGCTCAGGATGATTGGAAGTTCCAACCTATGCCTCAAGACTGTTATTACGCAAATATTTATCCTGTAGGATACACATTTAGCCACTTATGGCAGTAAAGCAATTTGTTGTAATCAGCAGAACTAGTCCAATTATTGTGGGAACACAATAAATTATATTCGATGGAAGGAACAGTGATCAAAAAGCAAAATAGTGACAGAAGCTTGAAATCTGAAATATAAGCATAAAATATAGTTTGGATCGATTTAGTGGAGGCAGAGTAGCAAAGTAACAGCTGAAGGGCAAGTTAGGTTTCACATAAGTTGAGTGACAAATCTGATTGTAGTAGCAGTAGTAGTAGCAGTAGTAGTAGTGGTAGCAGCAGAAGCAGTAAGAGTAGTAGAAGTAGTAGCACCAGTAGTAGTAGGAGAAGTAGGAGTAGTAGCAGTAGTAGTAGAAGTAGTAGCAGTACATTTTTTTATTTCGAACATGTAAAACAAAAATGTCAAAAAAAACAAAAAACAATAAAATGAAATGAACAATAAACCTATGCACCACTCATTGAATAACATCATAAACATCACAAATTAAATCTTACATGTTCAAAAGGATTAGGAAGAAGTATATTTATTCCTGCCCCCTCCCCGCTACTTGTCTAAAATAATTTGTTCATTTCTGGAGCCTTACAGCCTAAGTCAACATGGCATAATAATAATAAATGGCAAATGGAATAATAATAATAATGGCATAATAATAATAAATGGCAGTAAGGAAAACCAAAATGGTTAATCAGAAAACAGTACAATGTAACCGCAGATGCTGGTTGATACCAAAAGTAGACACAAAATGCTGGAGTAAATCAGTGGGTCAGGCAGCATCTCTGAAGAAAATGGAAAGGTGATGTTTTGGATCAGGACCCTTCTTCAGACCAATTATAGGGAAGGGTCTGGATGCAAGAAAAGGCCTAAAGAAAAATATCTCAAATGGAGGAACTCCACTGATCACAAACCTCCAGCCTGATATATAAAATAACTTGGACATGAACGTAGATGGGTTGGTTAGTAAGTTTGCAGGTGACACTAAGATTGTCAGGAAAATTAAGATTGCTGGGGTCATAGACTATGGGGAAGGCTGTCAAAGTATACAATAAGATATAGGTCAGCTACAGAAATGACCAGAGAAATGGCAGATGTAGTTTCATCAGGAGTGTTTTATTATAGAGTCATATAGAGTGATACAACGTGGATACAGGCCCTTCAGCCCTTCGGCCCAATGTCCCAGCTACACTAGTTCCACCTGCTCATGTTTGGCCCATATCACTCCAAACCTGTCCTATCCATGCACCTGTCTAACTGTTTCTTAAATGTTGAGATAGTCCCTGCCTCAACTACCTCCACTGACAGCTTGTTCCATACACCCACCACCCTTTGTGTGAAAATGATACCCCTCAGATTCCTATTATTTGTTTTCCTCTTCACCTTGAACCTAAGTCCTCTGGCCCTCGATTCACCGACTCTGGGAAAATGACTCTGTGCATCTATCTAATCAATTCGTCTCATGATTTTTTACACCTCTATAAGATCTCCCCTCATCTTCCTGTGCTACAAGGAATAGAATCCCAGCCTACTCAACCTCAGACCCTCTCGTCCTACAAATTCCTTGTAATCTTCTCTGTACCCTTTCCAGCTTGACATGTCGTCATATGTCCCGAAACAGAACAATGAAATTCTTACTTGCAGCACCAGCACTACAGGTTTATAAAACACAGTGCTCAATAGGTAACTCAACAAACAAAAAACAAAAAAAGTTAAAGAAATTTAAAAAAATGAATATCATACAAAAACAAAAGGAAGACGAAAATCTCTAGTACAAACCAAGCTGTTCGTACTGTTCAATAGCCTGAAGGTTGTTTGAAAGAAGCTGTTCCTGAACCTGGACGTTGCAGATTTCAGACTCCTGTACGTTATTTCCAATGGCAGGAGTGAAATGAGATGGCTGCCTGGTTAGTGAGGGTCCTTGATGAAGCTGGCTGCCTTTTTGAGAGTGCCTCTTTGATCTTGGGGAGGAAGTATGGTGTGCTGCACTTAGGGAGGTGCAATGTAAGGGGGGAAATATATAATTAACTAGACAAAGTGGGACCCGTTGGGTCCCAGCATCACACAGGAGGGCTGGTCATCCAACGCAATATTCCACCTCTCCACCAATTCTAATATTGGTGGCCAGTTGGGAGGGGGGGGGGGGCTTTCTGGAGCGCTATTATGGATGTTATGGGCTGAAGGGACTGGTTTCCAGAGGGCTAGTATGCAAATTGTGTGCCAAATGGATTCTTGGGCTGGCGTCTCAGTCAATCAAGCCTGTTGTGCTGGCAACTTGTTCACTCACGGCTGGTGTGCTGGTAGTTGACTCACGGCTAATCCTTGAAATTCTATTTCAAGCAGGGTATAAGGCCACCAAATTCAAGTGCAGTTTCATACCATTTGAAGTAGGGTGCAAAGCCACTAAAGACAGCGAGTCGTGACCTCTCCCTCCTCCATCTTGTAGAGACTGAGCCACACCCACATTTCCGAGTTTTATAACCCCTCCCCCCCACCCCACTGGAAAAGGTGTGGCTTTCATGGAGTGATTGACAGGAGAGAGATTCTCAACATTTAAAAAAAAACTAATAACACTTTCATTTTTCATTGATGGGAAGAATTCTCTGCACCTGTTCAGCGGTGGGGGACTGAGTAAGGTGGCCAAAAATCACAGCCGTAAGTGGTAGCGTTTTATCTAAAATCAATATACAGTGCAAACAGGAAGTAAGTGCAATTACAGTAGTGCCTTTTAACTGCAAGCCAATGCACCTAAGCCACCATTTGCAGTAAGTAGTGCCGTTTAACTGCAAGCCAATGCACCCAAGCCACCATTTGCAGTAAGTAGTAATAATAATAATAATACATTTTATTTATGGGCGCCTTTCAAGAGTCTCAAGGACACCTTACAAAAATTTAGCAGGTAGAGGAAAAACATGTAAGGGGAATGAAATAAATAGTAGAGACATGACTAGTACACAAAGTAAAGACAGAATTTCAACTTCAGGCCAATGCACCCACACCCCCCATTTGCAGTAAGTAGTGCCTTTCAACTTCAAGCCACAGCCAAGCCATCATTTGCAGGAAGTAGTGCCTTTAAACTTCAAGTCAAAGCAACCAATCCACCATTTGCAGTAAGTAGTGCCTTTCAACTTCAAGCCAAAGCAACCAAGCCACCATTTGCAGTAAGTAGTGCCTTTCAACTTCATGCCACCATTTGCAGTAAGTGGTGTCTTTCAACTTCAAGCCACACCCAAGCCATCACTTGCAGGAAGTAGTGCCTTTCAAATTCAAAGCTCCAAGCCATCATTTGCAGTAAGTAGTGCCTTTCAACTTCATGCCATCATTTGCAGTAAGTGGTGTATTTCAACTTCAAGCAACACCCAAGCCATCATTTGCAGGAAGTAGTGCCTTTCAACTTCAAAGCTCCCAAGCCGCCATTTGCAGTAAGTAGTGCATTTCGACTTCATGCCACCATTAGCAGTAAATAGTGCCTTTCAACTTCAAGCCAATACACCCAAGCCACCATTTGCAGTAAGTAGTGCCTGTCAACCTCATGCCACCATTTGCAGTAAGTAATGCCTTTCAACTTCAAGCCATTGCATCCAAGCCACCATTTGCAGTAAGTAGTGGCTTTCAACTTCAAGCCACACCCAAGCCATAATTTGCAGTAAGTGGTGTCTTTCAACTTCAAGCCACACCCAAGCCACCATTTGCAGTAAGTAGTGCCTTTCAACTTCAAGCCAAAGCAACCAAGCCACAATTTGCAGTAATAGTGCCTTTCAACTTCAAACCAAAGCTCCGAAGCCACCATTTGCAGTAAGTAGTGCTTTCAACTTCAAGCCAAAGCACCCAAGCCACCATTTGCAATAAGTAGTGCCTTTCAACTTCATGCCACCATTTGCAGTAAGTATTGCCTTTCAACTCAGGTCAATGCACCCACGCCCCCATTTGCAGTAAGTAGTGCCTTTCAACTTCAAGCCACACCCAAGCCATCATTTGCAGGAAGTAGTGCCTTTCAACTTCAAGTCAAAGCAACCAATCCACCATTTGCAGTAAGTAGTGCCTTTCTACTTCAAGCCACACCCAATCCACCATTTGCAGTAAGTAGTGCCTTTCAACTTCATGCCACCAATTGCAGTAAGTAGTGCCTTTCAATTTCAAGACACACCCAAGCCAAGCCAACCGGGGGGGGGGGGAGGCTTTCTGGAGTGCTAGTATGAACCATTTTAGAACAAATAGACATTTTTTGCAAGCTTTAGAACCAATAGACATATTTTGTAAGCATTTTGGAACCATTAGACATTTTTTTGCAAGCATTTTAGAACCAATAGACATTTTTTTGCAAGCATTTTAGAACCAATAGACATTTTTTGCAAGCTTTAGAACCAATAGTCATTTTTTGCAAGCTTTAGAACCAATAGTCATTTTTTTGCAAGCTTTAGAACCAATAGTCTTTTTTTTGCAAACTTTAGAACCAATAGAGACACTTTTTGCAAGCTTTAGAACCAATAGAGACACTTTTTGCAAGCTTTAGAACCAATATACATCTTTTTGCAAGCTTTAGAACCAACGGACATTTTTTTTGCAAGCTTATAACCAATAGACATTTTTTTTGCAAGCTATAGAACCAATAGACATTTTTTTGCAAGCTTTAGAACCAATAGACATTTTTTTGCAAGCTTTAGAACCAATAGACATTTTTTGCAAGCTTTAGAACCAATAGACATTTTTTTGCAAGCCGTAGAACCAATAGACACTTTTTTTTGCAAGCTTTAGAACCAATAGACACAATCTGCAAGCATTTTAGAACCACTAAGGGCACTTACATTTGAGTATCCATGTGTTCAGTGTTATTCACAGCTCAGAGAAACGGGACCCTCTGCCTTCCTCCATCTAGAAGAGTGAGTGAGGCACACCACTTCCTGGTGTTATATAGTCCCTCCCCCCTGCAGCCAGCGGGGGCAGCAGAGCGAATGGGGAATTTTGTAAAAACATGAATATCTCTGTCATTTTTAATCGACGGGAAAAATCCTCAGCACACATACGGCGGAGGCGGGCTCTGAGCAAGGTGGCCAAAAATGACGGCCGTAGGTCGCGGTGTTCTCTCGGAAATCGCTGCACAGATGGCCAAAACCGGTCAAGAACAGACTTTTAGTAATACAGATGTCAAAGCCCTTAACAGCATTCATGTACAGAGGGATCTTAGGGTCAAAGTCCATTGTGGCATCTCAAGTAGATAGAGTGGTAAAGAAGGCATATGGAATGCTTGCTTTCAATGGTCAGGGCATCGACACAGGGATAGATTGGGAAGTTTGGGATTGCTTTCCCTGGAATGCCAGAGTTTAAGGGGAGACCTGAATGATGTATATGAAATCATGAAAGGCATTGACAGGACAGACAGTCAGAACGTTTTACTCTGGATGGAAATGTCAAATGCTAGAGAGCATAACTTTAACATGAAGGAAGCAAAGTTTTAAAGAGATATGCAGGGCAGGTTTTCTACACGGGGAGTGGTGCTCCCAGTGTTGATGGTGGAGACTGATATAATTGTGGCATTTACAAAACTTTTAGAAGGGCCTATGGATATGCAAGGAATGGAGGGATATAGATTATATGCAGGCTACTGTAATAATGTAGGAAATGTAATTTCCAGCCATAGAGCTTGTATTTATACAATCTGGTAACACCAATCCCAGTGTTTCAAAGCACACCAGTCGTTTCAAAGCACATTGTCAGTTTCTGGTTAGAAACTTGAACACAAACCAGATCAGTGCATTTCTATGGGAGAACTGTTGGTGATGGTGTTTTTCACATGAGATGTCAAACCCACTTGTAGTTTAGGTGAATGGAAAAAAATCCTGTGACACTTTAAAACTTTACAAATAGATCATATGGCCATTCCCAGATTTCTACCAATGAGAATTTGCTGTGCACAAATTAGCTATTACATTTCCCATATTGCAAAGTGACCACATTTCAAAAGTACTTCATCTGCAATAAAATGTCTTGGGGCATTATGAAAAGAATGCATTGGGCATTGAATGAGTGCCCTTCATAGTGGGCGGCGCGACTCTTGTCAGCAGTGGCCTCTGCAGTCCGTCTGTGTTTTTTTTTTTTTTTGCCTCATTTTTTATGTAGTTTTTGTTATTTTTTTTGTTGGGGTATGTGTGTGGGGGGGTGGGGGAGAGGGGGTAACTTTAAAATCTTTCCCTGCACGGGAGACCCGACCTTTTCTTTGTCGGGTCTCCGTTGTCATTGGGGCTGCAACGTGGAGCGGCCTCCAACAGGAATGACCTGGGGCTCCAGTTGTGGAGCTGCCGACTACTTATCTCACTGTCGCGGAGCTGGCCGAGTCCGGAGCAGGTGGAGCGGTGGTGGAGCGCTGCTGCCACCCAACCCCCGGAGTTTCGGAGGCTGCAACTGCGGGTCTGGCGGACGGCGGCACCGGGACCCCGCGGGTCCCTACTGGGAGACCGCTTTTCGGGGCTTCCGCAACGGCGACTTCTCCCTACCCGAGTTGCGGGGTTGAAGAGCACCTGGAGCGGGGCCTTACAGCACCGCCCCGCGCGGCTTGGAATGGCCGCGGGACTTTGCGAGCGCACGCCGGGGGCTCTAACAACAAGACCCGGTGTGCGACCTTGCATCACCCGGCGTGGCTTTAATGGCCGCGGGACAATTGCCATCGCCAGCCGGGGGCTTTGACTTTGACTCTAACATCGGGGGGGGGGGGAGTGCAGTGGAGAGATAAGCTTTTTTGCCTTCCATCACAGCGATGTGATGGATGTTTGTGTAAATTGTGTTGTGTCTCGGGTCTTTTTGTTTTGTAATGTATGGCTGCAGAAACGTCATTTCGTTTGGACCTCAAGGGGTCCAAATGACAAATAAATTGTATTGTATTGTATTGTATTGTATTGTAAATACAAGTATTCAATTAAACTGAGAGAGTAGGAGGCTTCACTTTAAAATCTGCAGTTAGAAAAAACAAATGAACAAATAAACATGTCAAGTGTGTTCATCAAATGTATTGTGTTTATTTAAAATATTGGTGCACACAAGAGAACATATTGCCTTTGTCATTATGTTTTTCAGTGTCATCAGTGATAGATACAACCAATGTATATTTTTAATGAGACATAAGAAGGTTCTACCAGTTATAATGTTTTTTATTTATCTTCAAAGTGAAAATAATGGACAATTAGCCTAAATTTGTCCCAGAACATTGAATATTGTGCAAGACAAAGAAGAGCAGCTGGAGGAACAACAGGCAGCTTCTGTGGAGGGAAATGGATTGTTGCCCTTTCAGCTCGAGACACTTCATCTAGACTGAAAGTGGAAAGGGAAGATAATCAATATGAACTGATGGAGGGAAGGCTAGGACAAGAGCTGACAAACAATAGATGGAACATAGACACAAAATGCTGGAGTAACAAGCAACATCTCTGTAGAAAGGAGTAGGTGATATTTCGGGTTGAGACCCTTCTTCAGATCCAGAGATGCTACCTAACCTGCTCAATTACTCCAGCATTTTGTGTTTTTCTTCGGTGTAAACCAACATCTGCAGTTCCTTCCGGCACAAGCAATAGGTGGATACAGATGAGGATGGGTTGATTGGCTGATAATACTCAGGTGGGGGAGGGAAGGGTGGAGATAGCTGACAATGGTAAGTGAAGAGCAAAAGGATGCAGATTGTGGGATCTGATTTTTAAAAAAAGGAAGGTACAGAGAGGAACTGAATGAGGGCTGATAGCATATGCAGACAACAGAGGAAAGGGAGGGGTTAGCAGTAGTGGGGTGGAATGGAATCCAGTGGGAGATTATTGTGCAAGGACTACATTAAATTCCACGTGGAAGACTAGGGTAACACTGACAAAGACTCATGTATTTCCATTCTCAAGTGCACACATGCAAATACCAGAAACTGCTTTCTTGATCTATCTATCTATCTATCTATCTATCTATCTATCTATCTATCTATCTATCTATCTATCTATCTATCTATCTATCTATCTATCTATCTATCTATCTATCTATCTATCTATCTATCTATAATAAATTTTATATTTAATGGGCGCCTTTCATACAAAATCTCAAGGACACCTTACATAGTAAACATATAATCGGAATATAACAATAAGGACATCACAGAGACACAAATCAAAAACAGGATTCAATCCAAAAACAGAAAATCAAAAACACAGTGTGAAGAGGGAGCAGCGGCAACCAATTCGTGCCAGCGTCCACTCTCCCTTCACGTCAGCCATCTTGGACACAGACCTACAAGACTACAGTTAGACAAAAAAAATCATCCCCCCACAGTGGATAGCACTGTGGAGGAAGGCACAATGTCCAGTCCCCACCCCATGTTCACCCCAAAGTCAGGCCTATTGGGGCCACCGCAATTGCCTCTACGGAGGCCCGATGTCCCTGGCCGTTCTCACCGGGTGGTCTTGCCCCGGCGTCGGGAGAGTCCTTTCGGCGGCTGGGCCACTTGGAACGGCCGCTTCTTGGTTGGAGCCCGCGGCTGCCGAAGCCGACAAGGCCGCGCCGGTTTGGCGCTCCTAGGCTCCAGGTGAAAAAGTCGGCGCCCCGCTCTCCTCACTGCCGCCTCTACGCACGCCGCCTCTCCGCTCCGCAGACCCGCAGCCCGGAGATGTTGCTCACGGCGGTCCAGCTCGCCAGAGCTCCAGCGCGGCGACCCAGGCAAGGCATCGCCCGCTCCAGCGCTCCAATCTATCTATCTATCTATCTATCTATCTATCTATCTATCTATCTATCTATCTATCTATCTATCTATCTATCTATCTATCTATCTATCTATCTATCTATCTATCTATCTATCTATCTATTATATACAACTGTGTGCCTGCAGTCCGGCTGCCTTTCTGCCTTTTGATTCGTTCCCATCGTGTGATGTCACAATGCCCAATGCTCGCAGATGTCCAATCGGGATGGATCCATTTACATATGCCTTTGCACCAGCCCCAGCCCCTTGTTACCGTGTCATTGTGTGATGTCACAATGTCCAATGCCCAAAGACATTTTTGCCATAGAGGGAATACAGAGAAGGTTCACCAGACCGGTTCACTGGGATGTCAGGACTTTCATATGAAGAAAGACTGGTTAGACTCGGCATGTACTCGCTAGAATTTAGAAGATTGAGGGGTGATCTTATAGAATCTTATGTTTCTATGTTTCCCTCTCCTCACCCCTCGGCTTGTACTCGCTAGAATTTTGAAGAATGAGGGGTGATCTTATAGAATCTTATGTTTCCATGTTTCCCTCTCCACACCCCTCTCCCTATCCCACCCATCCCTCTCTCCCCCACCCCGTTCACTCTCTACCCCGCCCCCTTCCATCTCCCCCCGCCCCCATCCCCTATCCCTCTGTCCCTCTTCCACCACTCCCCCTACCCCTCCCAACCCACGCTTCCACTTCTCTCCCCCTTCCCCCTCCACTCTCCCTCCCCACTCTTTCTACCCTCTCACTCCACACCTCTCCCCCTCCCTCCCTCCTCCTCTCCCTCCCCATCCCTCCCCTTCCACACATCTCTCTCCTCTTCCCCCTCTCTCACCCCCTACCCCGCTCTCCTTTCCCTCCCAAATCTTCCCCTTTTCCTCCTCCTCCTCTCCCCTCCTTCCCCTCTTCTTCCCCCCTCCCCCACCTGTGTGTTTGGGGTGTGGTTAATGTGAGTGTGTTGCCGCAGCCCCCCCCAATCCCCCCCCACCCCACCCGCAAACGTCGTTGGGGAAACAGACCCAATGGGTCTGCACTTATTAATATATAAAACTGTGTGCCTGCAGTCCGGCTGCCTTTCTGCCTTTTGATTCGTTCCCATCGTGTGATGTCACACTGCCCAATGCTCGCAGATGTCCAATCGGGATGGATCCATTTACATATGCCTTTGAACCTGCCCCATCCCCTGGTGACCGTGTCATCATGTGATGTCATAATGCCCAATGCCCAAAGACATTTTTGCCATAGAGGGAGTACAGAGAAGGTTCACCAGACTGATTCATGGGATGTCAGGACTTTCATATGTAGAAAGACTGGATAGACTCGGCTTGTACGCGCTAGAATTTAGAAGATTGAGGGGTGATTTTATAGAATCTTATGTTTCTATGTTTCCCTCTCCTCACCCCTCGGCTTGTACTCGCTAGAATTTAGAAGATTGAGGGGTGATCTTATAGAATCTTATGTTTCTATGTTTCCCTCTCCACACCCCTCTCCCTCTCCCACCCATCCCTCTCTCCCCCACCCCGTTCACTCTCTACCCCACCCCCTTCCTTCTCCCCCCACCCCCATCCCCTATCCCTCTGTCCCTCTTCCACCACTCCCCCTACCCCTCCCACCCCACGCTTACCACTTCTCTCCCCCTTCCCCCTCCACTCTCCCTCCCCACTCTTTCTACCCTCTCACCCCACACCTCTCCCCCTCCCTCCCTCCTCCCCTCCCTCCCCATCCACACATCTCTCTCCCCATCCCCCTCTCTCACCCCCTACCCCGCTCTCCTTTCCCTCCCAAATCTGCCCCTTTTCCTCCTCCTCCTCTTCCCTCCTTCCCCTCTTCACACCCCCCTCCCCCCACCTGTGTGTTTGGGGTGTGGTTAATGTGAGTGTGTTTCCGCAGCCCCCCCCAACCCCCCCCCCCCACCCCACCCGCAAACGCCGTTGGGGAAACAGATCCAACGGATCTGCACTTGGTCTAGTAATTGATATTTTTAAAGCAAATTACCTGATCAATAAGAAATTGTTGTTTGAATAACTTTGCGGTGAAAATGTGGCTGCTGCATTTCTGTGAATACAGCAGTGAGCACACTTAATTGTGGTCATAATTAATGGCGAAGCCCTTAACAGCATTGATGTAAACTAAATTGGGATGTACTGCAGTACTGGAAGCGCTACATATATATATTGTATATCTTATAAATACTAATCAGAGAGTGCTGAGAGTCATGGCATTATAAGTACACTAATATCAATTGTTTTACAGTTGGCCGTACTTCGAGTCAGGTCCAACTCCTCACCTTGTGGTAAATCCAGACTTGAAGATCAACAGGTGACACAAGATAATTTCTCGAACTCAATAAAAGTGTGGCAGAATCAGCAGAATCATTGTAAACATATATTTATTTTCCCCTGTGGATTTAGGATTTAAAGCCTCTGCAATTCATCACAGACATGACACTGCCTGACATTTAATGTCTCTGGTCAGTCAATATCCAGAGCTAATACCTTACTAAATTCTCCTTGACATGCCCAGGCAGTTCTGGTTACATTTCCATAATTATCTCTCTCATGTGTTAAATTAGGTCTTACAACCTAAATATATGGTCAGAAATAATCACCAAACAGTCCAAAAATGACATGCAATGCTTTCACGCAAAGGGCAACATAACAACTTCAATATTATAATTGTGCATCAAAAAGTATCAGATAACAGGATTACATATATTTAAAGCATTATAATAAGATGGTGAAATTAAATAATAACAGAATATTATTATTAATTAGGTTAACAAGGTGTCAACATAGGTCTTTAATTTTTGCTTATTCTTTATATTTCCCCCAAAACAGGTATGATACAACACAACTTCCATTTGAGTAATTTTGTAGACATTCAGTGGCATAGAGTCATAGACTGATACAGGGTGGAAACAGGCCCAATGGCCCAACTAGCCCACTCCGGCCAACATGTCCCATCTACACCAGTCCCAACTGCCCACATTTGGTCTATATCCCTCTAAACCTGTTCTATCCATGTAACTGTCCAAATGTAACTTAAATGATGTGATAGACCCTGCCTCAACTATCTCCTCTGGCAGCTTGTTCCGTGCACCCACCACCCTTTGTGTGAAAAGTTACCCCTCAGGCTCCTATTAAATCTCTCCCCCCTCACTTTAATCATAACCATAATCATAATCGTAATTTATTAGTCAAATATGTTTTGCAACATACGAGGAATTTGGTTTGCCATACAGCCATACCAAAAAAGCAACAAGACACACAACTACATAAAACATTTACATAAACATCCACCACAGCGGCTCCTCCACATTCCCCACTGTGATGGAAGGCAATAAAGTCTTATCTTTTTTCCTCCTTTTCCCCACGGTCGGGGGAGTCGATTCATCTGCAGTCGATCCAATCCGCAAATTGAAGCTCCCGCACCCGGCGATCAAAGCTCCCGCGTCAGGGGATTAGAAACTCCCGTGATCGGGGCAGTCGAACCTCCCGCGGCTTGGAGCTCCCGAAGTTGGTCCCTAACCAGGGACTGCGAGCTCAACGATGTTAAAGTCTGCAGGCCCCCGCGGTCGGAGCTTCCGAGGTCGATCCCTGGCAAAGGGATTGCCAGCTCCGAGATGTTAAGTCAGCAGGCTCCCGCAATTGGAGCTCCCGAAAACCCAGTAAGTGGCCGCCAGCTCCACGATGTTAGGCCGCAGTGCAGATGGAGATACGACATGGAAAATGTTGCATCTCCGTCGAGGAAAGAGATAAAAAAAGTTGCCCCCACCACCCCCTACATAACACAAAACTAAAGATAAACCAAAACATACATTTTACAACAAATGAAAAACACAAAGAAGGAGAAAGACGAGACAGACTATTGGCGAGGCAGCCATCGTTTGGCGCCCCCCCCCCCAGTGATAACCTTATGTCCTCTGGTTCTTGATTCCCTACTCTGGGCAAGAGACTCTGTACATCTTCCTCTCATGATTTTGTACATACATGATGTGATGTTGGCAAATGGCATGTTGGCCTATATAACAAGAGGAATCGAATATAGGAGCAAAGAAGTCCTTCTGCAGTTGTACAGAGCCCTAGATAGACCACACCTGGAGTATTGTGTGCAGTTTTGGTCTCCTAATTTGGGGCAGGACATTCTTGCTATTGAGGGAGTGCAGCGTAGGTTTACAAGGTTAATTCCTGGGATGGCGGGACTGTCATATGCGGAGAGAATGGAGCAGCTGGGCTTGTACACTCCGAAGTTTAGAAGGATGAGCGAGGATCTCATTGAAACATATAAGATTGTTAAGGGTTTGGAGGCAGGAAACATGTTCCCGATGTTGGGGGAGTCCAGAACCAGGGGCAATAATTTAAGAATAAGGAGTAAGCCATTTAGAAAGGAGACGAGGAAACACTTTTTCTCCCAGAGAGTGGTGAGTCTGTGGAATTCTCTGCCTCAGAGGGCGGTGGAGGCGGGTTCTCTGGATGCTTTCAAGAGAGAGCTAGATAGGGCTCTTAAAAATAGTGGAGTCAGGGGATATGGGGAGAAGGCAGGAACGGGGCACTGATTGGGGATGATCAGCCATGATCACATTGAATGGCGGTGCTGGCTCGAAGGACCGAATGGCCTACTCCTGCACCTATTGCCTATTGTCTATTGTCTATTGTGATATTGTCAGTTGCTATATTGTGCTTGGAGGTCATGAAAAAAGGTGCCAGAGATACAGAATACTCACTGAATATATTTGTAAAGAATTTATTCAAAGTTTACAAGACTCCATGTCAGGGACATGCAGAGAGTGAGAACTCCCCCAACAATCATTGCACATTTATGCACATGCACATTAGTGTATAACATGTTCATTTAATGTGCCCTACAAAAGCAGTCAGAATTAAACCCATGAATATGCTACTACTCTTTAATGATCTGACAGCAGCATTCACCTTTTCATTCACAATTATGCTTTAACATTACTGATGTTACTTTTGCCCACTAATGATGTCTACAGAGGCTACCGTTGTGTGTTTTTCTACACTTGAGTGGGAATTAGCTTTTAAAGCCCTACAGTCTGCACTTTTCCCATCTTTGAGAGAACTCAAAGGAAATCTGAAATGGAATGTGTTTTAATTCCTGTGAGTGAAATTTCTTGCCTCATTGAGCACAAAATATCCAGTGAGAGGAAACAGGAAGTTCACCAAGCAAGGAGCATTAGGCAAGGTCACGCTTTCAATGCTTTACTACCACATGCTGAGCACATCTCCTTAGTAATACATGTTCATGGATGGTTGCAGGTGGCTACAATTTGTACATTCATATTAACATCTTACATGAAGATGCATCCTCTCTGGCAATTATTTTTACTATGGTACAATTCATAATTACTTATTTACAGGTTGTACACGGCTGAACCAGATATCAATGCACATGTCCTCACCATAGCTCAAGGCACACAGATGTCTTCTATCATATCATTAAATTAACAATGTAGTAACAATACCCTAAAGTGACGACAATGATCAACTACTGCAATATCATCGCACAAACATAGGTGAATTGGGGATGTTGTGGATTATTTAAAATGTCATGCAATATAACTGAGGGCCTTGATGGTTCATCTATCAGGGGATGGGCTTTGCTAAAACCCTCCAGATGAGCTTTGTGGGAAAGGGTGTTGCGAGGTCAATTACAGAACTCCATTAGCTCACTCAAGTGTCAGCTGCCATTCAAGACCTCATAGCTCATCCCTGGAAAGCGGTGGTAGAAGATGATGCGATACGATACCATACGATAAAACTTTATTCATCCCCGCGGGGAAGTTGGTCTGCCAACAGTCACAACACACAACAAGGTATACAAAAACTTGAAATTAAAATTAAATTAAAAGTGATACAATAAAGAAAAAGACAAGCACTTTCACTGGACAAATGAACAAACAAACAAACGAACACAGATTTACCCCCTGGGCCGAGGATTCAAAAACTAGAGTGCCCCCCCCTCCCCTTTGTTCACCCACCGTCCCTCCTTGCAGTCCCCCCACGCCGGGCCCTCCATTATTTTTCACGGCCGTCCCCCCACACCGGGTGCTCATTGTCTTTCCCTCCCCCATCCTCACGCTCATCGACCGCTAATCGCAGGTCGATTGCGAGGCTTCCATTGCCGCTGAAGCTCCCGCTGCCACCACCAAAGCTCCCATCGCCACCACCACTGAGGTTCCATCGGCCCAAACAGACCTCGCTTTTTGACTTCTCCAGCTTCTCCGCAGTCCCCTGGGAGTCCTGTGGGGCGAGTCGGGCCTACCGGTCGTCAGCGGTGTGGATGTTCCGCGGGTGGATCAGGCCCGCGTGGCTCCCCAGGGCACTCCCACCGTATACGACCCTCCTTCGAACGCAAATTCGAACGCAATGCTAGCATTTATTTTTAGTGGGTTATAATACAAAAACAGGGATGTAATGCTAATGCTTTTTAAGGCATTGATCAGACAGCCTTTGGAATACTGTGAGCAGTTTTGGGTCCCATATCTGATGAAGGAGGTGCTGGCATTGGAGAGGGTCCAGAGGAAGTTTATGAGAAATGTTTCATGAATGTATGGGTTAACATATCACGAGTATTTGAAGGCACTGGTCCTGTACTTCGTGGAGTTTTCTCTGATGAGGGGGACCTCATCGAAACTTACCGAATAGTTGATGGAGTGAATGTGGAGAGGATGTTTCCACCAGTAGAAGAGTCTAGGACCAGAGTCCATAACCTCAAAATAAAATTATGTACCTTGAGAAAGGAGATGAGAAGGAATTTCCTTAGTCAGAGGGTGGTAAATCTGTGAAATACATTGCCACAGATGGCTGTGGAGATCAAGGCAATGGATATGTCTAAAGTAGAGATTGACAGATTCTTGATTAGCAAGAGTGTCAGGGGTCATAGGGCGAAGGCAGGAGAATGGGGTTGAGAGGGAAAGTTACAGTAGATCAGCCATGATTGAATGGCAGAGTAGACTTGATGGGCTTAATGGCCTAATTCTGCTCCTAGAATATGAAACATTCTATGCATCGAGCAACATCTGCACCTTTTTCAAAACAACTGACAGGTGGTAATGTCCTTATTGGATGTCCAGCTATAGGACAGCTGTAGGAAAGCAGCAACAACATGCACTATAAAGTGTTCCAGTAAAAACCATGAAGCACAGACCAGGGCCAGCTTCATTCACCCAAGTGTTTACCATCAGTTACTCTCCATCAGAACTGACAGGAACAGTTTATTGATGCTGCTGGATTTTAATAGGAACCTGAGTGGCAACCTTTTCACTCAGAAAATGGTGGGTATAAAGAACAAGCTGCCGGAGGAGGTAGTTGAGGCTGGTATTATAAACACGTTGGAAAAAAAAACTTGGACGGGCTCATAGATAGGAAAGATTTAGAGGCATTAGGGCCAAATGCAGGCAACTAGCTTGGATGAGACATCTTGGTTGGCATGTTCGAGTTGGGCCAAAGGCCTGTTTCCATATTGTGTGACTATGTCACTATCGGCGAGTATTACTACCATTTTCTGCTAACCTTAAGATTTACGCTTCTTCAAATACAAATATTTCTGCAATATCTCTGCAATAATATTCCTGCAATAAAATTTATTATTATTTTAATCTGAGACCCGATGTTACCTGATACCTTAATATTCAGCGGAAATAAAACACATTTTTGAATGATAGTTCAATATTTAAATCACAATTTATCATGAACATTTTTAAATCGGTACATACATCTAATATCTATTTATTGCCAAGGAATAATTTCCCATGATAAGCTCACAGTGAGAAGTGTTAATGGTAATTCTCATTAAATATTCAAATCCATGATCATCATTGGTGGTGAAAATATCGGTTGAGTGAACAGTAATGCACAAGTAAGCTTGCTATAATTTAAAAAAAGGGGATTGAGGTCATATGCAGAAATATTAGCTGGATAATTGATATTAAAATCATGAAAGCCCAAGTAACAAACACTGGAATAGAGAGGAATAATGCAGCCATCATGCAGCGTCAACTTAGTCATTCCTTTGCCTCCTGATCAAACGACTGTGTTCCCCAAGCAGATTGTTCTTTTCCACAAGAGAATTGGTGGTAGGTGAAGGTGTGGTGGGTGGGTTAGTGTTAATTGAAAGGTTTTTTATATTCATTGAAGGGAAGTGGCTTAGCAGGCTAAGCCAGCATTTAATTGTCTAGACTTAATAGCTCTTTAAAATATAAAGATACACAGTGGTGGAGTAACTCAACGGGTCAGACAGTATCTCCGGAGAACATGGATAGCCTACATTTTGGGTTGGGACCCTTATTAATATTGATTGTGGTAGGAGGGAGAAAGCTGGATGAGATAGGGATGGGACAAAGTCTTGCAAGTGATAGGTGGATACATGTGAGGGAAGTGGTTACGGTGGCAGATGAAAAGACAAAAAGTATCAGACAAGAAGATAAGGATAGATAATAAGGATAGATAAGGATAGAAGTCAGAGAAAGAGATATTGGTGAGAGAGGACAAAGCAAAGGAAAATAGGTTAACAACTAGGTGGGGGAAAGGGAACAGAGGGAGAAAATGGGGAGGGAAGGGGGGAATCTTTGGAGGTTGATTACTTAAAATTGTGGAATTCAATGTTCATATCGTTATTTTGTAAGCTACCTGTACATAACCTACAGAATACTAGGTCCTGTTCCTCAAGTTTGAGTGTGACCTCACTCTGGCGATGAATAAGGCCCGGCAGAGAAAGATCAGTATGGGAATAGGAAAAGGGCGTTAAAATGGTTAGTAATTGGGAGATCCAGTAGGCCTTTGTGGACCGAGCGCAAGCGTTCAGCAAAACAGTTGCCCAGTCTATGTTTGGTGTCATGGTTGCACAGGAGGACATTGAGAGCACCAAATGCAGTAGATAAGGTTTGAGAAAGTGCATGTGAACCTCTGCCTTAACTGGAAGGACTTCTGGGGTCCCTGGTTGGATGTGAGGGAGGAGGTATAGGGACAGGTGTTACCTCTCCTGCCATTTCAGAAGAAGCACCTGGAAAGGGTGAGGTTTTGAGTAGGAAGGGATGTACGAACCAACGAGTTGCGTTGAAAGCAATCTCTGTGGAAGGTGGCAAAGGGTGGTAAGATGTGACTGGTGGCCCTTGAGAAGATGCTGATGACCTGCCTTTTGAGCCACTTCAATGCTTGTGGTCTGAGTATGCAATACTGTGAGGGACCCAGGAGCCGTTACAGAGGGAGGAGCGACCTCCGTGTGGTGAGTTAAAAAAACCATCGCGGGACTTGTTTCAACAGAGGCCCAGGAGCCGTTACAGAGGGAGGAGCGACCTCCGTGTGGTGAGTTAAAAAACCCATCGCGAAACTTGTTTCAACAGAGGCCCAGGAGCCGTTACAGAGGGAGGAGCCAAAATCTGCAACGTTCCATTCGCAGATCACACTTCAAATTAAGGGGGCTGGTGGAAGCCTCCGATTGGTCGAACGGACTAGAGGAAGCAGCCGTTACAGGACTAGAGGAAGCAGCTGATTGGCTTGTATCCCGGGTAAGGCTTTATTGTATTCGGATAAGGGGGAGAATGAGGGCCAGGGCAGTTTACTGTTCTGGATGTCAGATGTGGGAGGTCATGGAGTCTGAGTGCCCTCCAGACGACCACATCTGCGCCAGGTGCGTCGAGATGGGGCTCCTAAGGGACCGTGTTAGGAACCTGGAACAGCAACTCGATGACCTCTGTCTGCTCAGGGAGAGCAAGGAGGTCATAAAAAGAAGTTACAGGGAGTTGGTCACTCCAAGACCACGGGAGACAGAAAACTGGGTCACAGTTAGGAAGGGCAACGGGCAGAGGCAGGGACTGGTGAGTACCCCGGTGGCTGTACACCTTGAAAATAAGTACTCATGTTTGAGTAAGGGTGGGGGAGACAGCCTACCTGGGGGCAGCGACAGCGGCCGGGCCTCTGGCATAAAGACCGGTCCTGATGCTCAGAAGGGTAAGGAAAAGAAGAGGAGGGCAATTGTAATAGGGGACTCTATAGTCAGGGGGTCGGATAGGCGATTCTGTGGACGCAGACAGGAGACCCGGATGGTAGTTTGCCTCCCTGGTGCCAGGGACAGGGATGTGTCTGAACGGGTCCAAGAAATCCTGAAATGGGAGGGAGAGGAGCCTGAGGTTGTGGTACATATAGGTACCAACGACATAGGTAAAAAAAGAGAAGAGGTCCTGAAAGAAGAATTTAGGGAGTTAGGTAGAGGGTTAAGGAGAAGGACTGCAAAGGTAACAATCTCAGGATTACTGCCTGTGCCACGCGACAGTGAGAGTAGGAATGGAGCGAGGTGGAGGATAAATGAGTGGATGAGGGACTGGTGCAGTGGGTATGGATTCAAGTTTCTGGATCATTGGGACCTCTTTTGGGGAAGGTGCGACCTGTACAGAAAAGACGGATTGCACTTGAACTCGAGGGGGACCAATATCCTGGCGGGGAGATTTGCAAAGACTACTGGGGAGACTTTAAACCAGTGTGGTTGGGGGGAGGGACTCAAATTGGGAAAGCTAGCAGTCAGTGTGTGAGGCAGGAGGCAGAGAATGGTAGCACTCTGACCCAAAATGTAGGGGAGAGAGAAGAAAAAGACAATAAACAGAGAATAAGAGAGGGTGGGTTTCTTAAATGTGTATATTTTTAATGCTAGGTGCATTGTAAGAAAGGTGGATGAACTTAGAGCCTGGATTGACACCTGGAAGTATGATGTTGTGGCGATCAGTGAAACATGGTTGCAGGAGGGCTGTGATTGGAAACTAAATATTCCAGGATTTCGTTGCTTCAGGGGTGATAGAATTGGAGGGGCAAGAGGTGGAGGTGTTGCATTGCTTATCAGGGAAGATATTACAGCAGTGCTTTGGCAGGATAGATTTCAGGGCTCGTCTAGGGAGGCTATTTGGGTGGAACTGAGAAATTGGAAAGGGGTAGCAACACTTATAGGGGATAGGGGTGTATTATAGACCGCCAAATGGGGAGCGAGAATTGGAAGAGCATATATGTAAGGAGATTGCAGATATTAGTAGTAAGCACAAGGTAGTGATTGTGGGAGATTTCAATTTTCCACGCATAGACTGGGAAACACATTCTGTAAATGGGCTGGATGGGTTGGAGTTTGTAAAATGTGTGCAGGATAGTTTTTTGCAGCAATACATAGAAGTACCTACTAGAGAAGGGGCGGTGCTGGACCTCCTGTTAGGAAATGTGACGGGTCAGGTGGCAGAGGTATGCGTTGGGGAACAGTTTGGGACCAGTGATCACAATACCATTAGTTTCAATATAATTATGGAGAGGGTCAGAACTGGACCTAGGGTTGAGATTTTTGATTGGAGAAAGGCTAACTTTGAGGAGATGCGAAAGGATTTAAAAGGAGTAAATTGGGACAGTTTGTTTTATGGGAAAGATGTGGAAGAGAAATGGAGTACATTTTTATGTCCCTGGTCGTTTGAAAGGAAATAGTAAAAATTGGAAAGAGCCATGGTTTTCAAGGGAAATTGGACACTTGGTTCGGAAAAAGAGGGAGATCTACAATAATTATAGGCAGCATGGAGTAAATGAGGTGCTTGAGGAGTATAAAGAATGTAAAAAGAATCTTAAGAAAGAAATTAGAAAAGCTAAAAGAAGATATGAGGTTGCTTTGGCAAGTAAGATGAAAGTAAATCCAAAGGGTTTCTACAGCTATATTAATAGCAAAAGGATAACGAGGGATACAATTGGTCCATTAGAGAGTCAGAGTGGACAGCTATCTGCAGAGCTAAAAGAGATGGGGGAGATATTGAACAATTTATTTTCTTCTGTATTCACCAAGGAGAAGGATATTGAATTATGTGAGGTAAGGGAAACAAGTAGAGTAGCTATGGAAACTATGAGATTCAAAGAAGTGGAAGTACTGACACTTTTGAGAAATATAAAAGTTGATAAGTCTCCAAATCCGGACAGGATATTCCCTAGGACATTGAGGGAAGTTAGTGTAGAAATAGCAGGGGCTATGACAGAAATATTTCAAATGTCATTAGAAACGGGAATAGTGCCAGAGGATTGGCGTACTGCACATGTTGTTCCATTGTTTAAAAAGGGGTCTAAGAGTAAACCTAGCAATTATAGACCTGTTAGTTTGACGTCAGTGGTGGGCAAATTAATGGAAAGGATACTTAGAGATAATATATATAAGCATCTGGATAAACATGGTCTGATTAGGAACAGTCAACATGGATTGGTGCCTCGAAGGTCATGTTTGACTAATCTTCTTTGAATTTTTTGAAGAGGTTACTCGGGAAATTGATGAGGGTAATGCAGTGGATGTTGTATATAAGGACTTCAGTAAGGCCTTTGACAAGGTTCCTCATGGAAGCTTGGTAAAGAAGGTTCAATGGTTGGGTATTAATGGTGGAGTAGCAAGATGGATTCAACAGTGGCTGAATGGGAGATGCCAGAGAGTAATGGTGGATGGTTGTTTGTCAGGTTGGAGGCCAGTGACTAGTGGGGTGCCACAGGGATCTGTGTTGGGTCCACTGTTGTTTGTCATGTACATCAATGATCTGGATGATGGTGTGGTAAATTGGATTAGTAAGTATGCAGATGATACTAAGATAGGTGGGGTTGTGGATAATGAAGTAGATTTTCAAAGTCTACAGAGAGATTTATGCCAGTTGGAAGAGTGGGCTGAAAGATGGCAGATGGAGTTTAATGCTGATAAGTGTGAGGTGCTACATCTTGGCAGGACAAATCAAAATAGGACGTACATGGTAAATGGTAGGGAATTGAAGAATGCAGGTGAACAGAGGGATCTGGGAATAACTGTGCATAGTTCCCTGAAAGTGTAATCTCATGTAGATAGGGTGGTAAAGAAAGCTTTTGGTGTGCTGGCCTTTATAAATCAGAGCATTGAGTATAGAAGTTGGGATGTAATGTTAAAATTGTACAAGGCATTGGTGAGGCCAATTCTGGAGTATGGTGTACAATTTTGGTCGCCTAATTATAGGAAGGATGTCAACAAAATAGAGAGAGTACAGAGGAGATTTACTAGAATGTTGCCTGGGTTTCAGCAACTAAGTTACAGAGAAAGGTTGAACAAGTTACGGCTTTATTCTTTGGAGCGCAGAAGGTTAAGGGGCGACTTGATAGAGGTCTTTAAAATGATGAGAGGGATAGACAGAGTTGACGTGGATAAGCTTTTCCCACTGAGAGTAGGGAAGATTCAAACAAGGGGACATGACTTGAGTTAAGGGACTGAAGTTTAGGGGTAACATGAGGGGGAACTTCTTTACTCAGAGAGTGGTGGCTGTGTGGAATGAGCTTCCAGTGAAGGTGGTGGAGGCAGGTTCGTTTTTATCATTTAAAAATAAATTGCATAGTTATATGGACGGGAAAGGAATGGAGGGTTATGGTCTGAGCGCAGGTATATGGGACTAGGGAAGAATACGTGTTTGGCACGGACTAGAAGGGTCGAGATGGCCTGTTTCCGTGCTGTAAATTGTTATATGGTTATATGGTTATATGGACAGAGTTGCAGGATGTTGACTAAGCAACAATGAAGGAATGGCAATATATTTCCACTGCAGGACGGTGAGTGGGTTGGAAGACAACTACCAGGCAATGGTGTTTCCATGCTTTTGCTGTTCTTTTCTTCTAGCTGTTAGAGGCTGAGGGTTTGATAGGTGCTATCTAAGGAATTTTGTAGAGTTTTGTTGAGTTGCTGTGGTGCATCAGGCAGGTGACACAAACTGATGCTACTGTGAGTGGGAGTGGAATAAATGAATTGTTATACATGGGACGCTGGAGCAACAATCTTGTTCTAAATGTCAGCAAAATCAGTGGAGAGATTCAATAGCTTCAAGTTCCATGGTGTGCATAGCTCTGCACATGGGTCCAGCACACTGATGCTACAACAATGAAAGATCATTAATGACTCTACTTGCTTAGAAGATTGAGGAGATTGACAGAGAGTTGTGAGTCTGTGGAATTCTCTGACTCAGAGGGCGGTGGAGGCCGCTTCACTGGATACATTCAAGATAGAGCGAGATAGGGCTCTGAAAGATAGTGGAGTCAGGGGATATAGGGAGAAGGCAGGAACGGGGTACTGATTGGGGATGATCAGCCATGATCACACTGAATGGCGGTGCTGGCTCGAAGGGCCGAATGGCCTACTCCTGCACCTATTGTCTATTGTCTATTGTCTATTGAGATTCTGTATGCTGATGAATATTCTATTGAACATCCACAGCTGTACGGTAGAGAGTACATCGACTGGTTGTATCACAATCTGGTTCAGCCACTTGAATGTCCATGAATGAAGGAGATTACAGAGAGTGAAATATATTATAGATGAAGAAGAATGAGCAAGAAAATAAATGTCCAATAAAGGCATGTGAACATGGTCTCTGGCAAAGAAACAAAACAAATGCTAACAATTGTTAGTTAGTTTTAAATTGCCTTTAATTATCTTTTCAGGGCACTGTAGCCTATTCCAATTTATTTTGTATGATGATTGGTCCCGACCACAACGTTCATCTGTCCATTCCCTCCGCAGATGCTGCCTGACCAGCTGAATTAGAGTCATAGTGTCATAGAGGCATACTGCATGAGGCTCTTCGACTCATCCCATCCATGCCAACCAAGGAGACCCATCTAAGCTAGTCCCAGTTGCCTATATTTCCCCTTCATCCCTTCTTAACCTTTCCTATCCTTGTACTTGTCCAAGTGTCTTTTAAAGGCTGTAAGAGCTCTAGCAGCTCGTTGCATTTATTCACCATCCTCTGCGTGAATAGGTTGCTCCAGCAGTTGGAGTTTTGCACAAGATACCAGCGTCTGCTGTCTCAAGACCTTTGGTTGTTGGCTAACTTCACCCTGTATCTTCAATGGTCGGTTATCAACAAATCAACCATTATAACTTCCGATTGTTGACTTCTGTGTTGAATTTTCTATGACTCATTAGTTTATTAGTCTTGCCTGATTCCTTTCAATTGGAGTGTTTTGTAAAGTTTGTACTTTCTACCGGACAGAAGTTTACAAAGGGCAATGTAATTTTCAGCAATTTTGATCATTTTCTCAAAGGAGACCTGGTCAGACATTTATTTTTCAAATCTAGATGACAGATCCTGAGCTCAAAAGAGGAAAAATCTATAACAATTAGTATGGGAAACGATCCAACAGGTTCCATCTTTTTTTTAATATTGTATTCACACGGGTGGACAGAACTTTGCTCAGTACCAGGTCCTACTTCATGATTTTTTTGTGTAAAGACATAGGAACATGGGAACATGTTAGCTACTAAATTCATGAGATTTGTCTTGCAATTTGATGTAATGGTCCCATTTATTCATTTATTTCCCATATAACTTAATTCCTTTTGCATTGGGAACTAGATGTCCAATCCACTTGAAACAAAACTCGGAAGTTATGAATGCTTTTAATGAGAATGCTTTCCATCAATCTGCTGCTGTAGTCTGATTAATAAATCAGAACTACTTATCGGGGTTAAGACTGTATTTCCTGCTTCCTAACATCCTTACCAGCAAACCCATTTGAAATGCAAATCCTGAATGTTTTAGCTTGTTGCCTGTGCTAAATTAAATACAACAGATTTGAAAATGTAATGTTAATAGAATGAATGAATGAATCAGTTTATTGGCCAAGTATGTTCACATACAAAGAATTTGCTTGGTGCTCTGCTCGCAAGTGACAGCATGATATACAGTGAAATAAAATACCAGAGCAAAAGGAGGCTATAGATTTTTGGTTATTGAGTAGAGCTACTACTCGTGGAAAAAAGCAGTTTTTATGTTCATAGGTCCATGGCCTTAGAGCTGCAACAAGTTGCAGAAAACTCCCTTGTTTCACCGTCTTGTTATTTTGCAGTCTTTCTTTGAAAATCTCGTAGAATTTGACATGTACTTTATGTTTTTGTGTGCCTGAGTCCATGCACTTGTGATGCTGCTGCAAGCAACATTTTCATTGTACCTGCACCTGGCTGTACTTGTGCAGATGACAATCGACTTGACTTGACTTGTTTGAAAGAGGATAACTGTGCACTTCACAGTTGGAGTAATTTATGTTTAAGGAATGGATGGTCTTTATCATGGAATACACTATAGGAAAAGCATTCCCCGTTGATGTGGCTATACTCCCAGTTGGAAATTAAAATATTGTTATCAGATTGCCTGTTTTTTCTTCTCGTCAACATAAATCACTTTTTGAAAGCAAAACTAATGTGCAGCCATTAAATTTTGTGGGGTCTACTTTGCTCTAACCATTGGAGCTAGCATCTGTTAAGTTGCCTTATAAAGCAGTAAATGAGACCATTAAACAGGTGTAAACTTCTGCTGTCATTCCTAAAATTACTCGTTGGAATAAATACTTCCATGGCACAGTTCCATTATTAATATTTTCTGCTTGTTTACTGCTTATCAAATAGCATCTCAGGGCAGTGATAGAAACTTATTTCATATGTATGATTCACTAAATCCTCCCTTTAAAGCTATCATTAAATTATTGGTAAAACGCAGCAGAATTTTCTCACTTGTGTAGCGTTTATTTAATGAAGTAGCAATTGCTGTGCACATTCTGTATATTTTAAAATTATAATGGGTACAAAGCAGGAAAATTAAACAGAGGCAGCCTGTCCTGTCCTATGTAATTACTGTCATTAGTCCTATTGTCAAACACATGTAAAGGTCTTTTTGGCACCCCAGAGCAAAATCAATGGAAAATATCGACAGACTCAAAAGAGGGACTTTTAACTTAACTCTTTGCATGGAAAACTACTGTGATTTGGTGGGATACGAACACTAACCAATATTACTCCCCACTGAGTTCAGTCCAGAATCAAAACAGTGCAAAGCCAGCAATCGATGCCATCAGCTTCCTGAAGCATGGGTGAGGTAATATAATGGTTCCTGAATAATGGCCACACAGAAAGCATTAGGTTCCTCTGCTGTAGTTGTCCTGGGGGACAGACGATGGATGTTGCTACTAATCTCTGCACAGATGATAGATGTACTGAGGCCACTAAATCTCTCTCTGCTTGCTCAGTGCAGACTTCAGCACAAGTTGGACTGTAGACATCCCTGTAATTGGAATTATTCCTCTGAGAACTCCTCCAAATGAATTAGCCACTCAGGTGATTATATTTTCCCTCCAGATGCTACTGATGTTTAACTGAACAATGATATTCTGGAATCAAGTGGCTCTTCAAATGCCAACTTACTGAACATATCTATCCAAAGCAACAGCTCTCATTTTGTGCAAAGCTTGAGTCTTTCCTCACTTGTAAGGTTCTGTTCACCAGACATGCGTGGATCAAACAGGATGTAAATCCCCCATGTGTGCTCTGGTTTTTAAATGTACTAGACTAAGTGGAACCCGTTGGGTCCCATTATCACATGGGAGGCCTGGTCCCCCAATGCAATATTCCACCACTCACTCATAGCCCCCAACTGCACAGGCACTGCTGATGGGTTCCCGTTGTGATGCTCCTGATTCCCCCCCCCCACTCCACCAATTGCCATTTTCCCCCTCCCACCCCATGTACTCATCTGGGCTTCTGGGCTCACTACTCACTGAAACACAGCTTCTGGGCTCACTACTCACTGACTCACAGCTTCTGGGCTCACTACTCACTGACTCACAGCTTTTGAGCTCACTACTCACGGCTTATGGGCTCACTGCTCACTGACTCATGGCTTCTGGGCTCACTGCTCATGACTTATGGGCTCACGGCTCACAGACACGGCTTCTGGGCTCACTACTCACGGACTCACGGCTTCTGGACTCACTACTCACGGCTTCTGGACTCACTACTCCCTGACTCACGACCTCTGGACTCACAACTCGCTGACTCATGGCTTCTCCACTCATTACTGACTGACTCATGGCATCTGGACTCACAAACTCACGGCTCCTGGACTAACTACTCACTGACTCACGGCTTCTGGACTCACTACTCACTGACTCACGGCTCCTGGACTCATTACTACCTGACAAGGCTTCTATAATCATTACTCACTGACTCACGACTTCTGGGCTCATTATTCATGGCTTCTGGCTCACTACTTGCTTACTCACGACTTCTGAACTCACTATTCACTGACTCAAGGCTTCTGAACTCACTACTCCCTGAATCACGGCATCTAGACTCCCTACTCACTGACTCATGGCTTCTGGACTCACTAATCACTGTCACACGGCTTCTGGACACACTACTCACTGACTCGAGGCTATTTATTATTTATGGCGAACAAGGAAATGGCAGATGAGTTGAACAGGTACTTTGGATCTGTCTTCACTAAGGATGACACAAACAATCTTCCTGATATAGTAGTGGCCAGAGGATCTGCGGTGACGGAGGAGCTGAAGGAAATCCACTTTAGGCAGGAAATGGTGATGGATAGACTGATGGGACTGAAGGCTGATAAATCCCCAGGGCCTGATGGTCTGCATCCCAGGGTACTTAAGGAAGTGACTCTCGAAATCGTGGATGCATTGGTGATAATTTTCCAATGTTCTATAGACTCAGGATCAGTTCCTGTGGATTGGAGGGTAGCTAATGTTATCCCACTTTTTAAGAAAGGCGGGAGAGAGAAAACAGGGAATTATAAAGACCAGTTACCCTGACATCGGTGATGGGGAAGATGCTGGAGTCAATTATAAAAGATGAGATAGCCAAACATGTGGATAGCAGTAACAGGATCGGTCCGAGTCAACATGGATTTACGAAGGGGGAAATCATGCTTGACTAATCTTCTGGAATTTTTTTAAGATATAACTAGGAAAATGGACAAGGGAGAGTCAGTGGATGTAGTGTACCTGGACTTTCAGAAAGCATTTGATAAGGTCCCATATAGGAGATTAGTGGGCAAAACTAGGGCACATGGTATTGGGGGTGGAGTGCTGACATGGATAGAGAAGTGGTTGGCAGGCAGGAAACAAAGAGTAGGGATTAACAGGACCCTTTCAGAATGGCAAGCAGTGACTAGTGGGGTACCGCATGGCTCGGTGCCTGGATTGCAGCTATTTACAATATACATAAATGATTTCGATGAAGGGATTCAAAGTAACATTAGCAAATTTGCAGATGACAAAAAAGCAGTGTGAACTGTGAGGAGGATGCTATGAGAATGCAGGATGACTTGGACAGGTTGGGGGAGTGGGCAGATGCATGGCAGATGATGTTTAACATGGATAAATGTAAGGTTATCCACTTTGGTAGCAATAACAGGAAGGCAGATTACTATCTAAAAAGCATCAAGTTGGGAAAAGCGGTAGTACAACGGGTTCTGGGGGTCCTTGTACATCAGCATATGAAAGTAAGCATGCAGGTACAGCAGACAGTGAAGAAAGTGGATGTCATGTTGGCCTTTATAACAAGAGGAATCCAATATAGGAGCAAAGAGGTCCTTCTGCAGTTGTACAGAGCCCTACTGAGACCACACTTGGAGTATTGTGTGCCGTTTTGGTCCCCTAATTTGAGGAAGGACATTCTTGCCATTGGAGGAGTGCAGCGTAGGTTTACAAGGTTAATTCCCGGGATGGTGGGACTGTTATATGCTGAGAGAATGGAGCAGCTGGGCTTGTACACTCTGGAGTTTAGAAGGATGAAGGATGAAGAAAGACTGGATAGAATCGCCTTGTACTCACTAGAATTTAGAAGATTGAGGGGGTATCTTATAGAAACTTACAAAATTCTTAAAGGGTTGGACTGGTTAGATGCAGGAAGATTGTTCCCGATGTTGGGGAAGTCCAGAACAAGGGGTCACAGTTTAAGGGAAATCTTTTAGGACCGAGATGAGAAAAACATTTTCACACAGAGAGTGGTGAATCTCTGGAATTCTCTGCCCCAGAAGGTAGCTGAGGCCAGTTCATTGGCTATATTTAAGAGGGAGTTAGATGTGGCCCTTGTAGCTAAAGGGATCAGGGGGTATGGAGAGAAGGCAGGTACAGGATACTGAGTTGGATGATCAGCCATGATCATATTGAATGGTGGTGCAGGCTCGAAGGGCCGAATGGCCTATTCCTGCATATATTTTCTATGATTCTATGTTTCTATGGGAGGAGATCTCATTGAAACATATAAGATTGTTAAGGGTTTGGACACGCTAGAGGCAGGAAATATGTTCCTGATGTTGGGTGAGTCCAGAACCAGGGGCCACAGTTTAAGAATAAGGAGTAAGCCATTTAGAACGGAGGCGAGGAAACACTTTTTCTCACAGAGAGTGGTGAGTCTATGGAATTCTCTGCCTCAGAGGGCAGTGGAGGCAGGTTCTCTGGATGCTTTCAAGAGAGAGCTAGATAGGGCTCTTAAAAATAGCGGAGTCAGGGTATATGGGGAGAAGGCATCAATAGGGTACTGATTGGGGATGATCAGCCATGATCACATTGAATGGCCTACTCCTGCACCTATTGTCTATTGTCTATTGTCTACTGGACTCAATACTCACTGGCTCACGGCTTCTGGACTCACTGACGGCTTCTGGACTCACTCACGGCGTCTGGACACATTCACGACTTCTGTAATCACTCACTGTTTCTGTACTCACACATGGCTTCTGGACTCTCTCACGGCTTCTGGACTCTCTCATGGCTTTTGGACTCACTCATGCTTCTGGACTCAGCCCGGACTCCGGGGCTTTATACTCCTCGCCCCGGTGACTGACATTGGGTGCCGGAAGGGGCGTTGCCATCCTGGCGACTGACAGGAGAGAAGACCAATCTGCTGATCTTACGATTTTTATACCTTGATAACTTTTGTAATATTCCACCGATCTGAACAAAACTTGATGTGCTTGGAGCACAGGGTAATAGTGAATAAAGTGGCGCAAAATTGTAGCGCAATCGGGTACTGTTTACCCGCAAATTTCAAAACAACGCAAACCGAAAGAGGACTGGATGAGAGTTTTAGTTAAGGGGGGGGGAGAGAGAGAGAGAGAGAGAGAGAGAGAGAGAGAGAGAGAGAGAGAGAGAGAGAGAGAGAGAGAGAGAGAGAGAGAGAGAGAGAGAGAGAGAGAGAGAGAGAGAGAGAGAGAGAGAGATAGAGAGATAGAGAGAGAGAGAGCCGCTATCTCTCATCTCTCTCTCTCCTCTTCGCTCTCTCGTCTCTCTCTCTCTCTCTCTCTCTCTCTATCTCTCTCTCTCTCCTCTCTCTCTCTCTCGCTCTCTCTCTCTCTCTCTCTCTCTCTCTCTCTCTCTCTCTCTCTCTCTCTCTCTACTATCTCTCTCTCTCTCTCTCTCTCTCTCTCTCTCTCTCTCTCTCTCTCTCTCTCTATCTCTCTCTCTCTCTCTCTCTCTCTCTCTCTCTCCTCTCTTCTCTCTCTCTCTCTCTCTCTCTCTCTCTCTCTGTCTCTCTCTCTCGCTCTCTCTCTCTCTCTCTCTCTCTCTCTCTCTCTCTCTCTCGCTCTCTCTCTCGCTCTCGCTCTCTCTCTCTCTCTCTTCTCTCTCCTCTCTCTCTCTATCTCTCTCTCTCTCTCTCGCTCTCTCTCTCTCTCTCTCTCCTCTCTCTCCGCTCTCTCTCTCGCTCTCTCTCTCTCTCGCTCGCTACCTTCTCTCTCGAGAGAGAGAGAGAGAGTTAAAACAAAACTAAGCTTACTGCATTGTGAAAGCTTTGTAAATGTTTCGCTCTTTTGCTGAGGTAGTTCAATCAAATGCAGAATCATTAAAATTCTCCTGAGATCCATTTGAACATGTGTATAAAATAAAGAGGGAGAAAATAAAAATAATTAGTTGCTAACCAATGCAAGACAAATAGAATTCTTACATGTGGTGATATTGCCATGAACAATGTATTTGCCTTGCAGGAAGTGTAACCCAGATTTGCTAGAATCAACTTTGACTAATGGATAAACTATATGGAGGGATTTACTGCACTACAATGATTTTTTGTAATTTAAAGTAGCTAGGAGATGAAAAAAAGAGAGGATAGTTAAAAAAAGCCTTTAAAGTCTCAAGAGTGAAGTAAGGAAGCATTTGAAGGTAGTTTGGTAAAAATCATTACTCTTCAAATATTGGGAATTGATACTGAGGTTCTTTATTTGTGTTAATCTCTAGTCTTTCATTCAAGGTTCACCAGATTTCAGGGTTGGGATGTGAAGTTGTGGCAACTTTGCAAGGCTTAATAGAAACATGGAAACATAGAAAATAGGTGCAGAAGGAGGCCATTCGGCCCTTCGAGCCAGCACCGCCATTCATTGTGGTCATGGCTGATCGTCCCCTATCAATAACCCGTGCCTGCCTTCTCCCCATATCCCTTGATTCCACTAGCTCCTAGAGCTCTATCTAACTCTCTCTTAAATCCATCCAGTGACTTGGCCTCCACTGCCCTCTGTGGCAGGAAATTCCATGAATTCACAACTCTCTGGGTGAAAAAGTTTTTTCTCACCTCAGTCTTAAATGACCTCCCCTTTATTCTAAGACTGTGGCCCCTGGTTCTGGACTCACCCAACATTGGGAACATTTTTCCTGCATCTAGCTTTTCCAGTCCTTTTATAATTTAATGTTTCTATAAGATCTCCCCTCATCCTTCTTAACTCCAGTGAATATAAGTCTAGTCTTTTCAATCTTTCCTCATATGACAGTCCCGCCATCCCAGGGATCAATGTCTGCAAACTTTGGGTCACGGACACTTTTTTTATTGTCTGAAATAATGTCAAATGCATTAAAGGATCACAATATCATATAATATTTCCAACATCTTCAGGGTTTTACTTATTGCTTTGAAACAATTTATATAATTTGCATTGCAGTTAACGTAGAGAAAAATAATGCTATTGGAAAACGGGTGCCTGATTGAATCAGGTCAGTTTAAGTTAATAACACCCGCTTATCTCCCTAATGCACACTACACCCAATAGTCTGTGTGAATAACTGGGGACCATGTCAATATTGGGAGAAATAATATTATTAATTCATTAGGAAGAAAAATAACCTTTTATTTGGAACCAGCATCTTGAAATTTCTGAAGGGAAAGAAAAAGTAAGACATCTCCAATTCTCCATTTCCTTTAATATCCTTTCTAGAACATCATGGAACACTCTTGCTAATGAATGGCTTTTCAAAAAATAGTCTCTGCTATACTGGATATACAGCAGCTAATTTGCTTAGAAGAAGATCTCTGGCACATCAGTATTTATTTCATTACACACTGTAACTTTACTAGATTTGAGGAAATCACTATTTCAGTGTCCTGAAGAGTGCAGCTCCAAAAGGTACAGCTCGAACACCATCAAGGGAACACAGCACAATCCAGGACAAATCAAATAGCTTAATGGCCCCCAATATATTATTGTAAATATTATGGAACATATAACACTACAGAGAAGGTCCACGAGACTACAGATATTGCTATGTGAATCAAAACACAATCTGCTGGAGGGAGGAAATTTATGGGTCGAACAGCATTTATGGAGGAAAAATAATTGTCGGCATTTCGCTCAAGACCCTGAATTAAAACTCAAAGCTGTACAGCACAGTGACTGACCCTTCAGCACATGACATCTGTGCCAACTTAAACAGCACATCTGTCTGCATGTTGTCAATGTCCCTCCATTCCTTGCTTGCTCATGTGTATGCTTAAATACTTCTTAAGCATTGCTATAGTATCTGATTTAATCACATCCCTGACAGTAAGTTCTGGGCACCTCTCACTCTTTGTGTAAAAAAGATTTGCGTCATAAATATACTATTGATTTTTCTTTTCTCACCTTAAAGCTCTGCCCTTTGACGTTTCCATCCCGGGAAAATTACTTTGGCTATATACCCTATCCATAGTTTTATAAACTTCTCATAAGGTATAAACTTCTAGCAGGTTAGCCTTCAACCTCCAATGGTCCAGAAAAAGGACAATCCAAGTTTGTCCATCTATCCTTATAATTGAGACTCTACAATCCAGGAGTCTTTATGGTGAACCTCTTCAGCATCTTCTCCAAAGCCTCCACATCACTGGTGGTCCTATCCTCCCCCATACCCTTTAATCTGGATAAAATTCCCCCTCTCCCTCCAGGAAGTCCTACAAATGTGATGCATAGGCAGGTGAGGCGGCCAATCTCAACCTCATCAGGACTTCTGCGGCCAATCAGCAGTTTGAATTTGCCACCTGCAGCCGGGGCTCTGGAACTGTGGCCAGGCTGGAGCCAGCAAATCAATCCCATAACTGATTTCCATAGTTGACTTTGCGGTATCTCGCCCCCTAAGGCCATGACCTCTGTTGGTCTGACTAAACCGATAATCCAGAAAGGCTGGATTCCTTCCTTGTTCTTCAGAACTCCTATTTTCTCCATTGTTACTCTTTTGCTTTTAATTTATGTATAATTGTAACAAAGTTATTATGCACTGGATTATTTAAGATCTGGATTAATTCTCATGAAAGGAAGCCAATATTCCTACCTAGCCAGTATTCTACTGTTTTCTTCACATCATACTGCCTCAATCAGCAATGTGCTTGACTGCTTTTAGAATAGAATATGTTTATTGTCATTGCACAACAACTGTACAACTGAATTCCATTTCATCTCCTTCGGTGTGTACATAGAAGACACAGGATAAAAGATTTAAAAAGAACAAATCACAACAGCCATTGACTCACATATACACAAGATCAGTAAAGAAAATAATAAATAGGTATTAAAAATATTTTAAAATAATATTGCGCATTATCTTGCACCCCGAATTATATTGTGTTCTCTGTTAGAGTTAAGTTATTTTATCGCACATGGGTAGAAACTATTTTTTAGTCTACCGGTGCGAGCCTTCAGAGACCTGTATCGCCTCCCAGAGGGTAGCAAAGTGAAAAGGTGTTTGGCAGAGTCGGATGTGTCCTGCTTGATGTTTGTGGCCTGGCGCAAGCTTGATGATCCGGTTTGTGCTGTGTATTGGTGCACAGTCTGGGTGTATATTGTGTATAAGTTAGGACTCAGCACACAACCTTGTGGCGCTCCTGTGCTGAGCGTCAGGACTGGGGAGTGATTGGACCCCATCCTGACAGTCTGTGGATGATCTGTTAAGAAGTCCTTGATCCATCTGCATGTGTTGGCATTAACACCCAGGTCAGACAGTTTGTCCACCATTCTGCTGTGGATGATGGCATTGAATGCAGAACTGAAATCTACAAACAACATCCTCACATATGAGCCAGGACGCTCCAGCTGAGACAGTGCAGAATGTAGAGCTATGTTGATGGCGTCCTCTGTTGACTTATTAGCTCTATATGCAAACTGATGCTGATCCAGGGTGGGTGGGAGTGAGGATTTAATGTGGGCCAGGACCAGCCTCTCAAAGCACTTCATCACAGTTGAAGTGAGAGCAACAGGTCGGTAGTCATTCAAGCTGGTGATAGATGTTTTTTTGGGAACAGGCACGATGGTAGCAGTCTTGAAGCATTTAGGGACAGTGCATGTTGACAGAGAGAGGTTAAAGATGTCACTAAAAACCTCCACTAACTGGTCTGCACAGTCCTGCAGTACTCTCCCTGGGATGCCATCTGGGCCAGCAGCCTTCCTGGGGTTGACCCTGAGGAGTGCTCTCCTGACATCCTCTGTGCTCACAGTGAGTGCCAGGTCGTCGGTGCTGGATGCGGCTGCAGGTGCAGGCTCTGCCTCATTCTGCTCAAAATGGGCGAAAAAGTGGTTAAGCTCCTCAGCTAGCGAGTTGCTACTGCTGCTGGTGGTCGCCCCCCCGTTGCCCTTGTAGTTGGTAAGTTGCTGAATACCCTGCCAGACACGCCAAGGGTCCCTCTCGTTAAAGTGCCCCTCTAGTCTTCTTCCATAGGCTGCCTTTGCCTCTTTGATGGCTCTCTTTAGTTTGGATCTGGCAGTGCTGTACAGTTCATCATTGCCTGATCTAAAGACTGAGTTGCATTCCCTCAGCAGCTTCCTAACATCACTGGTCATCCATGGTTTGCTGTTTGGATAACACCTGACCTCTCTGTCGACAGTGATGTTATTAATGCAGTTCAGTATGTAGAACATGACTGTGGATGAGTCCTTGGCTCTTAAAGAGATCAATATGAAAGGATTCAGAAAAATGAATGACAAATTTCTAAGTGCTAACATAACCATTCTTTATAGGAAAATTATAGCATTCGTATATTGTTAATAGTGTTAATGGAGCAAGAAGAAAGTGGATATAAAGAATTTTTAAGAATTTGGCAAGGAAAATAGCATGCTTTAAAAAGAGACAAAGCTGGAATAATTCATGGAGTTTATAATTATAACATTGTATTTGGGAGAATATTACACATCAAATGATACGCATTCCTTTCCCCATTATTATATTATTTTTTAAATTTATTTCAATGAAACATCTGGCATATGTCCAAGGAAATGTCTTACCCTTTAAAGTTCAAAATTAAGCCATTCCTGCCCCAACGCCCCCTGCATTCCCTAATTCAGGTAAAACAGCCTCACTGCCAGTGACAGCTGAGTATTGGGTCCCATGATTCAGCACCTTACATGTTCAGGGCCAGTTGATTCGGCAGGTGAGTGGTTACACACTTCTTCACAGATTCCAACATCCATGGCAACCATCCTTCTATCTGTGTCAACCAACATGTTTTGTGGGCCCCAATGACGTCTTGTACACGCTAGAATTTAGAAGACTGAGGGGGGATCTTATAGAAACTTACAAAATTCTTAAGGGGTTGGACAGGCTAGATGCAGGAAGATTGTTCCCAATGTTGTGGAGGTTCAGAACAAGGGGACACAGTTTAAGGATAAGAGGGAAGTCTTTTAGGACCGAGATGAGAAAATCATTTTTTACACAGAGAGTGGTGAATCTGTGGAATTCTCTGCCACAGAAGGTAGTTGAGGCCAGTTCATTGGGTAGATTTAAGAGGGAGTTAGATGTGGCCCTTGTGGCTAAAGGGATCAGGTGATATGGAGAGAAGGCAGATATGGGATATTGATTTGGATGATCAGCCATGATCATATTGAATGGCGGTGCAGGCTCGAAGGGCCGAATGGCCTACTCCTGCACCTATTTTCTATTTTTCTATGCTTCTATGTCTGCATCAGGCACCTTCACCTGGTGTTCGATTCAACCAGCACCACTATTTCTGCTGCCAAGGCTGGTGGTGGAAGCTGATGTGATAGCTGTGCTTTAGAATCTTTCAGATTAGTATATAGATACACATGGAATGGAGGAATATGGATCATGTGCATGGGCGGCACCATGGCACAGTGGTAGAGTTGCTTCCTTACGGCACCAGAGACCTGGGTTTGATCCTGACTATGGGTGCTGTCTGTACGGAGTTTGTATGTTCTCCGCATGATTGTGTGTGTGTTCTGGTTTCTTCCCACACTCCAAAGACGTACAGGTTTGTAGGTTAATTGGCTTCTGTCCTGAGTATGTAGGATAGTGCCTGTGTATGTGTGATTGCTGGTCAGCGCAGAGTTGGTGGGCCTAAGGGCCTGCTTCTGTACTGTATGTGCTAAAATGGGTAGGCAGAAGGGAATTGTTTAATTTGGCATCATGTTCATAATAGACATCATAGGCCAAAGGGCGTGTTATGTTCTAAGTATCAAAAAGAATGTTAGAACAGCTCCTAGAATTGTTTCAGCACAGGATGTGGAAGGAGAGGGGAGATTGGTTATAGCACAAAAGAGAGAGAGATTCCGAATAAACAAGTATTTTTCAGGTTGGAAGGTTATAACTACTGGAGTACTCCAAGGATTAATTCTTGGCCCAAAATTATTTGTTATTTTCATTAAAGACCTGAAGATGTAGGAGGAGGAGGCAGAAAGTAAGATGTCTCCTCCACTATGCCTGTTTCCCATTGCCCTCAACTCACTGAACTTTCAAAAATGTAAACTCAAAAACTCGTGCTCATTAGATATCCCCAATTATCTCACATGTCCACCCCTCCAGCCCAGTGGAGGTAGAGACTCAACCCTCTGTAAGGCAGATTTGCTGTGCACATCAGTTTCAATAACTGCTCTCCAATCATGTAACTGTCTCCTCTTTCAATCTTCTCCCTTTAATGGAAATCTCTCTATATCTATCAGGCATATCTCCTCAGGATAGAATACAATAATATTAATAATACAATAACCCTATAATACATAGTGGTATACGAATCTGGAAACAAATAAAAAAGGCTTTAAAATTGGATAACATATCGCTCTGTTTCCCCATTGTAAACAATCTTTTATTTAAACCATCCATATTGGATAAAGGTTTTATACAATGGAAAAATTGTGGAATTAAAAAGATGCGACATCTTTATATGAAAGGCACTTTTCTCTCATTTCAGGAGTTACAACAGATCTATGGTTTACACTCAAATAACTTTTTCAGATATCTACAACTTAGAGAATATGTTAAATCTAATACACAAGATTATAGGACTAGGGAAACAGAAATCCTTGATGAATGTTTGAACAAACATCCTAATATAGAAAAATTAATAGCTTATATTTATAACATCCTCTTAGATAGCGAGGTACCACCGATGGAATTATATAGACACACAAGGGGAAATGAATTAGGCCAACCTATAACAAAAGATATCTGGGATGAAAGTTTACAATATATACATCAATGCTCATTAAATGCCAGACATGCTTTAATACAATTTAAAGTATTACACAGATTACATTACTCTAAAACAAAACTAAATAGAATTTTCCCGCATATCTCTCCTATCTGTGATAAATGTCAGCATCTAGAGGCAAACCTAGCACATACCTTTGTAAGCTGTATAAAAATCAAAAATTTCTGGATTGATATTTTTAGATTAATTTCTGAAGTTATTAATACTAAATTAGATCCCGATTCAAAACTTATAATACTTGGCATAACAGAACACAGTCTAACACTCACAACAAGCCAAAGAGGTTTTCTTGACTACAGTATAATAACTAGGATAAAATTAATACAAACATTTTGGAAAGGCCCTATAACCCCCACAATTAAATTGTGGATTGTGGAAATGTCGGAGACCCAACACCTGGAAAGAATCAGGTTTGTCTTAATGGACATAGAAGAACTTTTTGTTAGAATATGGTCTCCATTCATTGACTATTTGAAGGGGTAGATCGGTCTAGCACTGGAACCTAACCGAAGCTTGAACTCAGGATTAGATGAAAAGTTATACTTTATAATCCACGAACATATCTCCAAAGATGTATTATTAGTAAATCATTCCATTCTTTTTTTTTATCTTGACATTTGTGGGGTTTTTTCTCTTTCTCTCTTACTTCCTATCTTTAAAAAAAAACTAGGAGCAGAACCAATCCACAATTGATAATTTTAATAATATACGACTGATATACATGAAATGTTTATAATATGTGTTTGCTTCCAATAAAAATATATATTTTTTAAAAATAATAATACAATAATAGAATAACGTTTATTGTCATTTGCACCTAAGTTCAAATGACATTACGTTTCTGCAGTCATACAAACAAGAAAAAAAAACAAGACACACAATTAGGTTGGAGCCTCCAAAGCTCCGGTCGGATCGCAACCACGCGCCACCACAGCGCTCCGCGTTCCGAAGCCGGCCAGCTCCACGATGGTGAGTCTGCAGGCTCTGCGACTGGAGCCCCCAGGTCAATACCGAAGCCGGCTGCTCCACGGTGCTAGGCCCCAATGACAACGGAGACCCGACAGGGAAAATGTGGGGTCCCCCGTACAGGGAAGAAATTTAAAAGTTCCTCCTCCCCCCGCCCCCCACATATACACAGCTAAAAATAATATATAAACTACAACCAAAACATGCACTTAATAGTACAAAAAGAAAAAAAAAGACAGACTGACTGCAGAGACCGCTGCTCCGAGGCGCCGCCACTTCAAGATCACCCCGCATAGCACATGTGACATTGAACATTATTACATGGTGGTGGCACGGTGGCGCAGTGGTAGAGCCACTGCCTTACAGCGCCAGAGGCCCGAGATCGATCCAGACTATGGGTGCTTGTCTGTATGGAGTTTGCAAGTTCTTGCTTTGACCTGTGTGGATTTTCTCCAATACCTTTGGTTTACTCCCACATTCCAAAGTCGTACAGGTTTGTAGGTCAGTTGTCTTGGTGTACTGTAAATGTAAAATTGTCCTTGGTGTGTGTAGGGTAGTGTCATGGGTCTGTACCACATAGGTGATTTTTCAGCGGACGATTGTCAAGTTGCCGGCAGTCGCCTGAAAAACCAGGAATTGTAACGGCGACTGTCAGAATGGAGCACATTGCAAAGGTGGGAGCTAGGGCAAGCAGGGGGAGTGCTGTCTGAAATTCACACGGTGGAAAGCGAAGGTGATACAGACACACACCGCGATAAACAGGAAGGTTGGCGCTGTAATTAAGACGGCTAGCACAGTGTACGGTAAGACCATTAAAAGTGGGGGGAGTGGAAGGGGGGAGAAGGGGGGAGAAGGAGTGGAGACAACTTTTAAGAAGCCAGACATCTTTTAATAAGCCAGATATACACAGCTGTGAAGTTCAGCGGACATTTAACATTACCGGTCGGTTATCCTTGGTTCTGAATACGCCTGCTTACGATTTTTTTTCCCAATGAGCCAATGAAAATGACCGGTCAGCAAAGGCGATTAACTATAACTGCCTACGACTACCTCGACTACCCATAACTACATGGCAACCCCACTACAACTGCACCTATGACTACAGGATTATCGATTATCTCCATGGCAACTAATATTTGGTTGCAGAAAGTTTTTCAACGTTGAAAACATGGGCAAGACTGGTTCCCAGAATGTGGGAACTCCTCGCAACCATGAAAGAGACTCACAGAGACCACCAGCGGACAAGTGTCGACCATGTGGAGAGCGCAGAGTCTCCTGCACTCGCCTAAAAAGTCGCCTAAGTGGAACAGGCCCATAAATGTGCGGGTATCGCTGGTTGGTGTGGACTCAGTGGGCTGAAGGGCCTGTTTCCATGCTGTATCCCTAAACTAAACTATACATTAAACACAGGAAAAGGCCCTTCAGCTCACAATGTATGGCCCAACAAAATATCCCCACCCCGACCCCACGGAGGCCCCCCTAAAAATGTGGCACTTAGGCTGCGTGAGGCGGCTGATCTCAACTTCATCGGGACTTCCTGGCTGATCTGTGGGTCGAATTTATCCCTTGCGGCCGTGACTCTGGAAGTCCAGCCTGGCCGCAGCTGGCAGAACCATTCCATAGCCGACCTCCGCGGCCAACTTTGCGGGTCAGTACCTCAGTCCCCCAAAGACTTGGTCTCTGTTGGTCTGGTAAAACAGATTATCCCGAAATGCTCTGAAAGCAAGGGTGCGGAAAATCGTTGGTGGAACTACATATTCATGTGACAATCCAAAATCTCTTAAACAGTACTATCATATCTATCTCCACTATCACCGCGGGCAACATTCTCCAGGCAACCTCCAACATGTAAAAAAACTCACCCCGCACATCTCCTTTAAACTTTGCCTCTCACACCTTAAACCTAATCTTTGATATTTCCATCGTGAGTAAAGATTCTGACGGTCTACCCTATCTATGCCTCTACGAACTTATATACTTCAACCACAACTCCCTTCATTGTCTGGCGTTCCAGAGAATGCAATGCATGTCTGTCCAACTTCTCCCTTTGGCTAATATCCCCTAGTCTAGGCATCATTCTGGTAAATTAGTCTGAAGATGGGTCCCGACCCAAAGCATTGCCTACATATGTTCTCCAGACATGCTGCCAGACCCTTTGCATTAATCATTCTGATAAACCTCTACTACACCATCTTCAAATCAGAACTGCACACAATAATCTAGATACGGCCAAACCAAAAGAGCTTTACAGCTGCATCATGACTTGCTGACTAAAACTCAATGCCCCGACCAATATAGGCAAGAATATCACATGCCTTCTTTACCATGTTATCTACTTGTGTTGCCACTTTCAGCGAGCTATGGGCTTCAACCTCAAGATCCCTATTTACATCAATGCTGTTAAGGATCTTGCCATTAATAGTAAGATTAAACGAGAACTTACCAGTTTGAAGTTTGATCTTTATTTTATGAGGAGTAACGTTGAGGGATTACGTGAAGAACCCGCCAGGACGCATGTGTATCAATCTTCAAAGCAGCGGTGTGAAATCACAGACAACAGTAAATGAACTGAACATAGTAAGATTAGAGAAATAGGATACCAGTTGAACTTTATGATCGAGGGTGGGCGTGGAGGGCACGTAATCCCTCAACGTTACTCCTCATAAAATAAAGATCAAACTTCAAACTGGTAAGTTCTCATTTAATCTTACTATTTTACTCCGGAGTCACGTGAGTGACTACGTGAAGACTTTAAAGCTCTGTGATTTCATGCCATGGAAACGAGTCCAGGCATCATACACAGCATCAGTGGGCCAATGATGAGTGAACATTAATATAGCATTCAGACATGACATAGATATAGACATGTTGATGCTATTAATGAACAATAGTGGGAATCGTAACCTCCCTCAACCTCGAGGAAGTATGAACCATACCTAACATAGAGTTGGCAAATACCCCCGATCTGGCAATGGGGTTATTCTGAATATTTGTACAGATTAATAGTTTGACCATCCTGCAGCCGCTAGGATGTGGTCCATAAGCCTGATGCTGAGGTATAGTGGTAGAGTGGGACTCAATTTCAATGTACACTCCTGTATATGCCAGACCCATTTAACCCTCTGGAGAAGATTTGTAGTGATTCCTTCTAACGAGGTTTTATGTAACTAACAATATTGCTAGTCAAAGTCTATGAGGCTCTTAGGGACCTTGACATATTGGTGTAGATGCGTGATCACACGCAACCCAAGGTCCATGGTATATGCAACATCTAGTTTGGTCTGTGTCCCTGCCTACTCTGCTTGACTAATCATAAACAAAACATGTTATTATAGCCCACAGATATGATCATTCTATCCAGTGTAGCAATGACTGGACCCGTAGCGCTGTACTCAATGCTATGGCATAATCACTAGTACGTGAGTTTGACCAAGGACAGGGATGTTGATGGTGCCTATCGGCGAAGTGACGTAGCACAATGTTAACAACCCATATCTCTGCGTCCCTAGGCCTAGGAGGTTTTTAGTTGACAATACCCTTCATAATCTAGACGTCAGAGGGTGAGACCGGAAAGAGTGGTTTATATTCTCCGCAGCCAAATGATGAGGAGGTACTTCAGGCACAGTAAATGAAATTTTAACGATGTTATAATCCCATAAAACTGAATTTCAATGTGTCAGTCATCCGTGCTGAGTTAAATGTAAAGAAGAATAAACAATACTTCCCATCTCCTATTCGGTTTGCTGCTATTTGGTGCTATCCCTGCAATCTGCAGTGGGCACCCCTAATGCTTATGGTTAGACAACCCGAGCCGCAGGAAACGGTCTCTCAGAGTCTGTAAGTCTATGAATTGATTAATCATGCAGAGGATGGATTCAACATCACAACTGAACCAGCATCTTTTTTATCCGGAAATAACCATGTGAGGTTTTATGCTCATTCCCCACATCAGCGGGAATCATGGGTATATAACCCAGGCAGGGACTATGAAACCTGGAAGCGGGAATCTTGCTGAATTTTGCAAGACCAGTCTATTGAGGCCAAATGGAGGAAGATATAAAGAACATTCCTCTCTTGTGTAGCGAGAATGCACCCTTCGCCACTAATATGCCTTGTATTTTTTGCAACTGTTGATTGAGCCTGGATGCAAGCATCTCAATTGTTAGTGTTCCATCGATCCACAATGTTATTAAATGCTTTGTGATCACACATTCATTCTGTGTTGTCATTGATTTTGCATGATAATACACCAGTGCTAAATGCGGTTAGGTAAAACTATCACCGGATACTATGAGTTGATTGTACCTTTGTGATTAACATATACCACCACCAAAGTGTATCACCTTGGATTTGTGCATGCAGGTTATGCATATCCACATGCCCTTTAATGAACAGAATGCACCTGGTGTCCATTGGCAGTTGATACCATAACCGAACACTTGATAACTCATGCTAATCCCATCTGCCTCCGTAACTACAGATGGTATTAGTAGATTTCCCATCTTTGGGCAATAGCATCAGTTTGGAAATGACTGAAGATTTACAGATGAGAGGTTTTTAGTGAAGCAACGCTGAATACTGTTCGTCCATCATTGTGACTTTGTTAGTTTCAGCTGAGAATAGCAGAGATTAAATATTTTGTCTCAGAGCTGATCCCAGACAAATAAATGGTTTGATTGTATCCCAATAATCAATAGTTTCAGTTGGTATCAACTTAATTTGAATTTAACTGGACGGGTGAGAACCTCAATTTCTCAAATATAGCTATGTGGCTGATAAGGCTAATTTAGTAAAATACAGTATGTTCAATATCATCCAGTTTGGCCATGCCGCTTATTTGTTAGCTCTGTGCAGTCGAAGCACTGATTGTAGTGATTTGGTAATAATCTGGAAACTGAAGTTAGCCCATTTTGCAACGCTACTGAGTGTATCATTGCCTCATCCAGTTAAATTTCAAATATCTTCTGTGAAAGGAAATGATCACATGGAAGTTATTCAGAAACGTCTATACTGCACATGCGGGTTGAGGCTGTTGATATTGATCAGTCCACATCCCATATTGTGAGCCTGCCTTGAAAGGCAAACTCCCCCATACCTGTTGTGCAGTATAAACTAATCTTATGTTATCCCAAACCAGTGTAAATATTCAAACCAGTTTAAGTATTACCAACTTGTATCCGTGACGGAAGACATCATCGATGTGGCTCCATAACTTTATCCGAATGGGAGGACTTATGCAACCCGACCCAGGAGCTGCCTCAACCATGTGTGCATGATTTTCCACTTCTGCTCCTGGGAGGTAGAGGAGCTCGAGAACGGGGTCGGCACATCTTCCAGGAAGGCCGTTCTGGGCTATGGCCTAAAAAAGACCCTTGTTCTGGTTGTACGGCCTTCAAGCTTTCACCAGCTTCAGTGCATCGTGGTTTGCTGGTGGGTGCGTAGGGGTGCTGCCGCCGGAGATGTGAGGTCTTGTGTGATGATGTGGCCTTCCTGAGCCCGATGGCCCTCGTCGAGCTCCTGCTGCTGGTTGTGTTGTTCCTGCATCCCCTGCACACTTGTGGTATCTTCAGCCAAAAACCCCTGTCTTCAGAGTCAGCCCAGAAGTGACTCCTAATGCTCCCCTCTGTCGAGGGAGATGCATTATGCAGCCCTCAATAAGGTGCTGCCATGGGCGTCCTAGGACCCCATGGTGACTAGACTCCATATACTGGAGCATGTCACAATGGAGCTTCTGCTCCATCAACCGCTCCATGCGGGATATGCGATCACAGTGCTCCCGGGTCGGGTTAGAGGTTCCTGTAGGAAGATAAAACCTGGAAAAAGTTTAAAAAACTTACCTTCAGGTCTGACTGTTGGCAGGAGAATCACGTTCACCCTGCCAGTCGTACGCAATGCGTTAGACGATATGACACGCATGCGTCCTGGCGGGTTCTTCACGTAGTCACTCACGTGACTCCGAAGTAAAATTGTATATTTTTGTGTTCATTCACTCACAAACTGCAACACCCACTCATTCTTGCTTGGATTAAAATCAATCTGCTGTTTCTCCATCCCTGTCTGTAGCAGACTCTGTAACTCATTCTCTTAAACTCTGAAGAATATACATCTAATTTCTTGAGACTCTTGGTGACTTGTTTGACTGTTAATTTATCCAATACCTTTGGATAATGATTGATAGAATCAAATCCAGTTCACCTCTCTGATATTTGCAGTATGGACCACTGCAAAGATAAATTCAAAGTATTGAGTTAACATCTGCCATTTTGTTGTTTCCCATTATTAATTCCCCAGCCTCACTCTCTAGGGATACCACACTTATCTTAATTTCATTTTCGTTTGTCAGTGGATGTCTTTGCTTTAGTTTTGATATTACTTTTCAGTTTTCTCTTGTAATCAACATAAAGTTATGGAGTTACTCAGTGGTTCAGGTAACATCTCTGGGGAACCTAGATATGAGATGTTTTGGGTCAGAACTTTTCTTCAGACATATATATTCTCCAGGTATGGTTACTTTGAAGAAATTTGCCTCCACTCTCCATCAGGTGTTCTGTGAAACCCTCGCTCATAGTTCCCTCTCGGTGAAATCACCTCAAGATGTGTCTACTTTGAAGAAGGTCTCCTCCGCTCAGCACTGGAATTCTTCAAACCCTCTCTCATTGCTCCTCCTTTGTGATTCCTACTGCTCTCCTGCCCTTCAATCGTATTCTGGCCCATTGTATGAAAAAGGGTCTTGACCTGAAACTTTGCATATACATGTTCTCCAGAGAGCTGCCTAATCTGCTGAATTACTCCTGTGCTTTGTGTGATTGTAAGAAAAAACTGAAAGTAATATCAAAACAAAAGCAAAGACATCCACAAACATATAAAAAGAATGTGGAAAGCTAAGATAAATGTGGTATCCATAGAGCTCAAGATTCCAGCATTGCTGTTCCTTTTATCTCCTTCTCTTGTCAATAATTTTCTGCCTCTTTATTAACTTTCTTGCCTCTAATTCTTGTAAAATTCCTTGTAACTTTACATGCTCTAGTCGTTCATTTAATATTTTCCTTGACCCCCTTCGTTAACAACAGACCATGTTGAGAAGTCTTCTTACACAGCGGACTCTATGAAAACTTCTTGCAGGCAATGAAACAACTGCTAATCATCCCACAAAGTAGAAGGCACAGTAAGCACATGTCTCCCATGTTCCATGATAAAGATCAAACCCAGATAGACAGCTTCCAACAGATCTTTTGACCGTGAGGCATCAGAGCAATTCCTTAAGATGCTCTAATTTTTAAAGCAAGGAAAATAGTGTAATGCCCCTGTCCCACTTAGGAAACCTGAACGGAAACCTCTGGAGACTTTGGCCCCACCCAAGGTTTCCGTGCGGTTCCTGGAGGTTGCAGGTAGTTGCCGGAGGTTGCAGGTAGTGGAAGCAGGTAGGGAGACTGACAAAACCTCTGGGAACCACACGGAAACATTGGGTGGGGCGCAAAGTCTGCAGAGGTTTCCGTTCAGGTTTCATAAGTGGGACAGGGGCATAAGTTTGCAAATTGTAGGTGAAAGTGTAAAGTTCAAAATTATGAAGTAACTGCTTTGTGGAGCAGCAACATGGCATTATTTCCATGCTGACTCTTAAAAAAAAATAATCATATTTCCAGGCGTCCAAGACGCTATTTTTTACTATAAAATAAGGCCTGAAAATGTACCTGCATCTTGGAGGCCGAAGGTTTGGCCAAGCAATGCCACTCTCGTAGCAACTGCTCTGCGGAACCTGCCACGCCTTTGGCCCTGGAACTGTGTGAAGTGGGAAGCAGTTGTGAAAGGACAGCTCCGCTGGGGGGGTGGCTGGGGGAGAGTTCCTTTCCACAGCGTGTGGGGAGTCTGGCCCGGGTCAGCACGGCCTGTGCTGCACAAAGTAGTAAACTGGGCTGGGCCGCCAGGGGTAAAGTTGCGGGGAGGGCAGGAGCGTGGAGGAGGAGAGGGTCGGAGATCATACCAGCACTCACTCACTCACCGCTGCCGCAGCGCTCCGGGCGCAGAGCCACCACATTGTGGCTGGGGAGGGAAGTAGCTCGGGTGGCTGCGAGCGGCCGCCGGGACCGGACAGCGGAACTAGTGGGGTACCGCAAGGCTCGGTGCCTGGACTGCAGATATTTACAATATACATCAATGATTTCGATGAAGGGATTCAAAGTAACATTAGCAAATTTGCAGATGACAAAAAAGCTGGGTGGCAGTGTGAACTGTGAGGAGGATGCTATGAGAATGCAGGATGACTTGTACAGGTTGGGGGAGTGGGCAGGTGCATGGCAGATGATGTGTAACGTGGATAAATGTAAGGTTATCCACTTTGGTAGCAAAAACAGGAAGGCAGATCACTATCTAAAAAGCATCAAGTTGGGAAAAGCGGTAATACAACGGGTTCTGGGGGTCCTTGTACATCAGCATATGAAAGTAAGCATGCAGGTACAGCAGACAGTGAAGAAAGTGGATGTCATGTTGGCCTTTATAACAAGAGGAATCCAATATAGGAGCAAAGAGGTCATTCTGCAGTTGTACAGAGCCCTACTGAGACCACACTTGGAGTATTGTGTGCAGTTTTGGTCCCCTAATTTGAGGAAGGACATTCTTGCCATTGGAGGAGTGCAGCGTAGGTTTACAAGGTTAATTCCCGGGATGGTGGGACTGTTATATGCTGAGAGAATGGAGCAGCTGAGCTTGTACACTCTGGAGTTTAGAAGGATGAAGGATGAAGAAAGACTGGATAGACTCGGCTTGTACTCGCTAGAATTTAGAAGATTGAGGGGGTATCTTATAGAAACTTACAAAATTCTTAAAGGGTTGGACAGGCTAGATGCTGGAAGATTGTTCCCGATGTTGGGGAAGTCCAGAACAAGGGGTCACAGTTTAAGGATAAGGGGGAAATCTTTTAGGACCGAGATGAGAAAAACATTTTTCACACAGAGAGTGGTGAATCTCTGGAATTCTAGCTAAAGGGATCAGGGGGTATGGAGAGAAGGCAGGTACAGGATACTGAGTTGGATGATCAGCCATGATCATATTGAATGGTGGTGCAGGCTCGAAGGGCCGAATGGCCTACTCCTGCATATATTTTCTATGTTTCTATGTTTCTATGGGAGGAGATCTCATTGAAACATATAAGATTGTTAAGGGTTTGGACACGCTAGAGGCAGGAAACATGTTCCCGATGTTGGGGGAGTCCAGAACCAGGGGCCACAGTTTAAGAATAAGGAGTAAGCCATTTAGAACGGAGGCGAGGAAACACTTTTTCTCACAGAGAGTGGTGAGTCTATGGAATTCTCTGCCTCAGAGGGCAGTGGAGGCAGGTTCTCTGGATGCTTTCAAGAGAGAGCTAGAGAGGGCTCTTAAAAATAGCGGAGTCAGGGTATATGGGGAGAAGGCAGCAATAGGGTACTGATTGAGGATGATCTGCCATGATCACATTGAATGGCGGTGCTGGCTCGAAGGGCCAAATGGCCTACTCCTGCACCTTTTGTCTATTGTCTATTGTCTACTGGACTCAATACTCACTGGCTCACGGCTTCTGGACTCACTGACGGCTTCTGTAATCACTCACGGCTTCTGGACTCACTCGCGGCTTCTGTACTCACTCACGGCGTCTGGACACATTCACGACTTCTGGAATCACTCACTGTTTCTGTACTCACACATGGCTTCTGGACTCTCTCACGGCTTCTGGACTCTCTCACGGCTTTTGGACTCACTCATGCTTCTGGACTCAGCCCGGACTCCGGGGCTTTATACTCCTCGCCCCGGTGACTGACAGTGGGTGCCAGAAGGGGCGTTGCCATCCTGGCGACTGACAGGAGAGAAGACCAATCTGCTGATCTTACGATTTTTATACCTTGATAACTTTTGTAATATTCCACCGATCTGAACAAAACGTGATGTGCTTGGAGCACAGGGTAACAGTGAATAAGGTGGCGCAAAATTGTAGCGCAATCGGGTACCGTTTACACACGAATTTCAAAACAACGCAAACCGAAAGAGGACTGGATGAGAGTTTTAGTTAAGGACTAGACCAAGTGTAGACCCGTTGGGTCTGTTTCCCCAACGGCGTTTGCGGGGGGGGGGGTGAGAAGAGGGGAGGGAGGGGAGATGAGGAGGTTGAAACGGGATAGATTTGGGAGGGAAAGGAGAGCGTGGATAGGGGGTGAGAGATGGGGAGAGAGATGTGGGGGAGGGGGAGGATTGGGAGGTAGGGGAGGAGGGAGGGAGGGGGAGAGGGTTGGGGGAGAGAGGGGAAAGAGTGGGGAGGGAGAGTGGAGCAGGAAGGGGGAGAGTTGGAAGAGTGGGGTGGGAGGTGGAGAGGGGTAGGGGGAGTGATGGAAGAGGGACAGAGGTGTAGGAGGAAGGGGGCGGGGGGAGAGAGGGAAGGGGGTGGCGTAGAGAGGGAAGGGGGGTGGGGGAGAGAGGGATGGGTGGGAGAGGGAGAGGGGTGACAAGAGGGAAACATAGAACTATTGAAATTAAGTGCAGGGGTAGGCCATTCGGCCCTTCGAGCCTGCACCACCATTCAATATGATCACGGCTGATCATCCAACTTAGTATCCTGTACCTGCCTTCTCTCCATACCCCCTGATCCCTTTAGCCACAAGGGCCACATCTAACTCGCTCTTAAATACAGCCAATGACCAGGCCTCAACTACCTTCTGTGCCAGTGAATTCCAGAGATTCACCACTCTCTGTGTGAAAAATGTTTTTCTCATCTTGGTCCTAAAAGATTTACCCCTTATCCTTAAACTGTGACCCCTTGTTCAGGAGTTCCACAACATCTGGAACAATCTTCCTGCATCTAGCCTGTCCAACCCCTTAAGAATTTTGTACGTTGCTATAAGATACCCCCTCAATCTTCTAAATTCTAGCATGTACAAGCCGAGTCTATCCAGTCTTTCGTCATATGAAAGTCCTGACATCCCAGTAATCAGTCTGGTGAACCTTCTCTGTACTCCCTCTATGGCAACAATGTATTTGAACATTGGGCATTGTGACATCACACAATGGAACGTTCACCAAGTGCTTGTGCTCCTGCAAAGGCATATGTAAATGAATCCATTCCGATTGGACATCTGTGAGCATCGGGCATTGTGACATCACACGATGGAACATTCACCAGGGGCTGGGGCTGGGGCTGCTTCTATGGGTGAGAAGCCAGTTTATTTTTGAAATATTGGGGGGGGGGGGGGGGGGGGGGGGATGGAGAAGGATTTGATTAAAAACGTGCACTTAAACACGATGAAATGTAATGAGGTGCGGATACTTAGAAAGAAAAGTGAAATCTCTACCGAAATGGAAAAGATGTCGGCGATTCAGCTTTCCCCCTTATCCTTAAAATTTGACCCCTTGTTCTGGTCTTCCCCAACATCCGGAACAATCTTTCTGCATCTAGCCTGTCCAACCCCTTAAGAATTATATACGTTTCTATAAGATACCCCCTCAATCTTCTAAAATCTAGCGAGTACAAGGCGAATCTATCCAGTCTTTCTTCATATGAAAATCCGGACATCCCAGGAATCAGTCTGGTGAACCTTCTCTGTATTGGCACTATGGCAACGATGTTTTTGAGCATTGGGCATTGTGACATCACACAATGGACCGTTCACCATTGGCTGGGGCTCCTGCATAGGCATATGTAAATGAATCCATTCCGATTGGACATCTGTGAGCATTGGGCATTGTGACATCACAAGGTGGAACGTTCAGCAGGGGCTGGGGCTGGTGCTGATTCTATGGGTGAGAAGCCAGTTTAGTTTTGAAATATTGGGGGGGGGTGGGGGGAAGGATTTGATTAAAAACGTGTACGTAAACACGACAAAATGTAATGCGGTGTGGATACTTAGAAAGAAAAGTGAAATCTCTACCGAAATGGAAAAGATGTCGGCGATTCTGCGTCTGGTTTCGGAGTTGCAGAGAATCAAAGGAAGAAATGCGGCCGGAAGCCGTACATGTAAATGGATCCATTCCGATTGGACGTCTGCGAGCGTCGGGCATTGCGATTGGACGTCTGCGAGCATCGGGCTTTGTGACATCGCACGGCGGAAATGAATCGAAAGGCAGAAAGGCAGCCGGACGGATGTCGGACGGATGGGACGAGAGTTTTATAAAATAACTAGACCAAGTGCAGACCCGTTGGGTCTGTTTCCCCAACGGCGTTTGCGGGGGGGGGGGTGAGAAGAGGGGAGGGAGGGGAGAGGAGGAGGTGGAAACTGGATAGATTTGGGAGGGAAAGGAGAGCGGGGTAGGGGGTGAGAGATGGGGAGAGATATGTGGGGGAGGGGGAGGATGGGGAGGTAGGGGAGGAGGGAGGGAGGGGGTGAGGGGTGGGGGAGAGAGGGGACCAGAAGAGTGGGCGAGGAGAGTGAGTGGAGGGAGTAAGGGGGAGAGGAAGTGGCATGGTGGGGAGGGAGGAGGAGAGGGGTAGGGGGAAGTGATGGAAGAGGGGCAGAGGGATAGGGGGGAAGGGCCCGGTGGTGGGAGCGAGGGCAAGGGGGTGGGTACGAGAGGGAAGGGGGGTGGGGGAGAGAGGATGGGCGATGGGGTAGGGTGAGGAGAGGGGGAGGAGAGAGGGGAGAGAAGTGGTCGAGGTGGGGAGGGTAGGGGTATAGAGGGGTAGCGGAAGGGTAGGTGAGGAGGGGGGGGGCGTGGTTGGAAGAAGGAAAGAGGTGAAGGGGTGGGGGAGAGAGGGGAAGGGAGCGGAAGAGAGAGGGTGGGGGAGGGAGAGGCGTCGGGTAAGGGGATAGAAGTGGAAGAGTGGGGAGGGAGGGGTAGGGGGAGTGGTGAAAGAGGGACAGAGGGGTATGGGTAAGGGGGTGGTGGTAGAGAGGGAAGCGGGTGGGGGAGAGAGGGATGGGTGGGAGAGGGAGAGGGGTGACAAGAGGGAAACATAGAAGCATGGAAATTAAGTGCAGGAGTAGGCCATTCGGCCCTTCAAGCCTGCACTACCACTCAATATGATCATGGCTGATCATCCAACTCAGTATCCTGTACCTGCCTTCTCTCCATACCCCCTGATACCTTTAGCCACAAGGGCCACATCTAACTCCCTCTTAAATATAGCCAATGAACTGACCTCAACTACCTTCTGTGGCAGAGAGTTCCAGAGACTCACCACTCTCTGTGTGAAAAATGTTTTCCTCATCTCAGTACTAAAGGATTTCCCCTGTATCCTTAAACTGTGACCCGCTTGTCCTGGACTTCCCCAACATCGGGAACAATCTTCCTGCATCAGACAAATGCAATTCAGGACTTTTCTCTTCACAAGCAAAGTCAGAATGACGGTTAGTGAAGAATTCGAATATTCGCTGAGCGTTCAGATGATGCGCGCGCCTCCTGCACCAAAGGCCCCTGCATCAAAGGGAGAGAGGGATGGAAGAGGGGGAGGGGGAGCGTGTGTCGTCACACACAAAGATCTTGTAGCGGAGAGCTCCGCTATAAGATCTTTGGTCACATACTAAGCACGCGCCTCCACAAACAGATGAGCATCTTCTTGAATGGAGAGCGCGTGGCTGCCTCCACAAACAGTCACACACACTGAGGACCCGCCTCCACAAAAAATATTTTGTGAGGAAGGGGAGGAGGAGGGTGGAGAGGGAGAGGGGGAGGGGGGGCGGAGAGAGGTGAAGGAGGGGGGGGGAGCGGTTGGAGCGGGCGTGCATGAGTCAAGAGAAGAGAAAAGGGCAGAGAGAGAGAGAGAGGCTGGTACAACAACAAAAAAGCTGGATAAACTCAGCGGGTGCAGCAGCATCTATGGACCGAAGGAAAAGGGCAACGTTTTTGGCCGAAACCCTTCTTCCGGGTTTCGGCCAAAAACGTTGACCATTCAATTTGCTCCATAGATGCTGCCGCACCCGCTGAGTTTATCCAGCTTTTTTTATGCCTACCTTCGATTTTCCAGCATCTGTAGTTCCTTCTTAAAGACAGAGACTGTGCACGGTAAGGGAATGAGGAGGGAGAGGGGGAAGAGTGTGGAGGGAGGGGGAGAGTGGAATTGGAGGGGGAGAGGGGTGGGGGGAGAGAGAAGTGGAAGAGAGGGGAGGGAAGGAGGGAGGGAGGGGGAGAGGGGTTAGCAGGAGTGGTTGAAAGGATGGACCGGGGGTCGTGGTGGAAGAGGACAGAGGGGTAGGGGAAGGGGTGGGGGGAGAGAGGGGAAGGTGTAAGGGGGGGGGGGTGATGGAGGGAAAGGGGTGGGGGTAAGGAAGAGAACGAGAAGAGAGTGCGGAGAGGGGAGGGGTTTAGGGTGAGTGGTGGAAAAGGGACGAGGGGAAGGGGCGGGGGAGAGGGGGAGAGGGAAAGGGGGTGGGGTTTTAGAGGGGGA